>NC_140942.1:70291871-70884371 GCF_014529385.1 Adiantum capillus-veneris | reverse complement strand
TCTAGAAAAATATCAGTTCCTCCAAAATACAAAGCATTTGTTGTTGTCCCTTTTAGATACCGAAGTATCCACTTCACAGCTTGCCAATGCTCTTTACCTGGGTTGTCAATGAACCTACTCACAACTCCCACTGCATGTGCAATGTCTGACCTTGTCCAGACCATAGCATACATTAGAGAACCTACCGCTGCAGCATATGGAACTTTAGACATATAGGCTATCTCCTCTTGTGTCTTTGGACACATATCCTTCGTTAGTTTAAAATGACCAGCCAAAGGTGTAGAAACTGGTTTTGCATTTTGCATTGCAAACCTTTCTAGTACCTTCTTGATGTAATCTTCTTGAGATAGCTTTATTGTCTTCTTCGTCCTGTCCCTTGATATTTTCATACCAAGTACCTCTTTGCAGCACCTAAATCTTTCATTGAAAAAGATTTGGACAGCTCCTCTTTTAGGTCTTTGATGTCTGCATGTTAGCACTTGCAATCAACATGTCATCAACATACAACATTATAGATGATGAATTTCCCATCTCCCAAATTCTTCGTGTAGACGCAATGATCCAAGTTGCATCTTGTGAATCCAGATCCAACATCCATCGATCAAACTTCAAGTACCATTGTCTTGATGCTTGCTTTAAACCATACAAGCTCTTCTTTAATCTGCAAACCATTTTCTCCTTTGCCTTTTACTTCATACCCCTTTGGTTGAAGCATGTAGATTTCTCCTCTAAGTCACCGTGAGGGATGCCGTATTTACATCCATTTGCTCGAGATTTATATCATGAGCAGCCATAAGGCTTAAGACAAGCCTAATTGAGTTCATTTTTACAACAGGAGAAAAATATTTCATTGAAGTCAATACCTTTCTTTTGAGAAAAACCTTTTACCACAAGCCTAGACTTGTACCTTTTCTTCCCACTTCTTCTTCCTTAGCTTGTACACCCATTTGTTTTGAAGTGCCCGCTTACCTTTAGGCAACTCAACCAACTCCCATGTTTGGTTGCGATGTAGTGAGTCCATCTCCACTTGCATGCTCTTCGTCCATTCTTCTTTGGATTCATGTTGCATAGCTTCTTCATATGATTCCGGCTCTCCAGAATCTGAGATCAAGAGATGGTTGAAGGAAGGAACAAACCTTTCTGGAGGTCTACTTGCTCTTGTAGATCTTCGGGGAATAGGTTGAGGCTCCTCATTTGGTTGACGTTGTTGCACATTGTCACCGTTTGCAGTCCTTGAGTCTTCACCGTCCTCAAGCTCCATGTACTCATCACCTGTTTCTTTTGTTTGTTTTCTTTCCAAGTAATCTTTGTACATATTTTGTTCGTTAAAAATTACATCCCTACTCCTTAAGATTTTACCATCTTCAGGATTCCATAGGCGATACCCAAAGTCTCCTTCTCCATAGCCAATGAGGAAACACTTTTTGGACTTTGCATCTAACTTTGATCTTAGGCTTCTATCTATGTGCATGAAAGCCTCACACCCAAACACTTTGAGAAATGCATAATTCACCCGGTTTACCTGTCCATGCCTCTTCTGGAACTCCCCATCCAATGCCGTTGAGGGTGACCGATTGATTAAGTACACAGACGTACTTACAGCTTCCGCCCAAAGTTCAAGCGGTAGGCCTGCATGTAGCCGCATGCTTCGTGCTCGTTCCATGATTGTCCTGTTCATCCTTTCCGAAATCCCATTTTGTTGAGGTGTCCTTGGGGTTGTCCTTTGCCTCCGAATTCCATTGCTAGCACAAACGCTTTCAAAAGTTTGGCTGCAATATTCACCTCCATTGTCGGATCTGAGGCATTTAACTTGGTACCTGTTTCATTCTCCACAAAGGCTTTCCACCTTTGAAATATGGAAAATACATCGGATTTATTCTTCATGACATAAACCCATGTTTTTCTAGTCGCATCGTCTATGAATGTTACATAGTACAATGAGCCACCAAGTGATGGTGTACTTGCAGGACCCCAAACATCAGATGAACCAACTCAAGTTTTTTATTTTTTCTTTCATTTCCTGATTTTTGAAATTTTACCCTCTTTTGTTTACCATAAACACAATCTTCACAGAACTCTAAGTCCACTTCTTTCAAACCTGGTAGAAGCTTCTTTGTTTGAAGGATTTGCATTCCTTTGGCACTCATATGCCCAAGTCGGTAGTGCCACACCGCACTGTCAACTTCTGTAGTTGCTGCACAAGCTGAAGGTTGCGTTTAACAGTACACAAGTAAAGTGTACCGACTTTTCACCTTGGCAACCACCAAAGATCCCTTTGAGATCTTCCACCGTTTGTTTCCGAATGCAATGTTGTGACCTTCATCGTCCAATTGTCCTATAGAGATCAAATTTTTGCGAAGAGAAGGAACATGCCTAACATCTTTAAGCTTCCATTCATTTCCGTTAGCAGTTTTGACAGAAACTGTACCTTTGCCGACAATCTCACAAGCTTCATCATCTCCCAAGTATACATACCCAAAATTACCTTTGTGTAGTCTTGGAAATGTTGCTTGTGTGGTGTCGCATGGAATGAAGCCCCGGAATCTACTATCCAGGAATTAGACACATTGTCTAATGAGAGAATTAGAGCATCTTGCTCTACTTTACCTGCCACATTGGCCTCCGATGTTGGCTTGTTGTCTTGAGACTCTGTCTCCTTCTTCTTCTTGGACCAGCAATCCTTCTTGACGTGGCCCTTCTTGCCGCAGTTGCCGCATTTAAATAATTCATTGATTGTTGTGGGGTGACTTGCTCCGAAATGAGCGATCACGAAACTTTTGGTTTTTGAACCTCTCCTTAGGCCTTCCTCTTGTTTCCAACTGATAGTGCAAAACTTGATGATTCTCCTGTGCTTCTCCTTCGCATTTCCTCGCTTAGAAGAACACCCACAACATCATCAAACTTAAGAGTATTTGTGCCAGAGATAGAATTACTTACAGCCATCACAAGGCTGTCCCAACTATCCGGTAGAGATGATAGTATAAGGAGAGCTCGCACTTCGTCATCGAAATTGATTTTCACTGATCGAAGTTGACTTATGTTTGTGTTAAAGTCATTTAGGTGTTCTGCAACTGAACCATTCTCTGCCATCTTTAGATTGAACAAGCGCTTCATAAGAAATACCTTATTGGATGCCGATGGTTTCTCGTAGAAGTCGTCAAGTGACTTCATCAAGTCCTCCGTGGTCTTCATCTCCGAAACATTGAAGGCCACCGTTGACGCCAAGCTTAACCGATTGTTCCCAGTGCCTTTCGATCAGGACAATCCATGCTTCATCTGCCATTGTTGCGGCTTCTTCGCAAGACCGCCTAGTGGCAAATAGAGGTCCTTCTGGTAGAGATAGTCTTCAATCTACATCTTCCAATGTTGGTAGTTTTTGCCGTTGAACTTCTCAATCTTGAGCTTCCCCTCCTCCGCCATAACTCCCACTCAATTCAAGGAATCCTTTCCTTGAGATAATTTAGCTACGAGCAAACCTTGCTCTGATACCAGTTGTTAGGAAATAAGACGTAGCTAAATAGATAATTGAGTAGATTACTTAATGGAGAGAGACAGATTTATATACACGAGATTATAGAGTAGAGAGAGAGAGAGAGAGAGTACACACGATATACGTGGTTCACCCAATGTGGGCTACGTCCACGGGAAAGCAGCCACTCAATGGCTTTAGTACTTCAAAACAAGAAGTATTACAAAGGGATTATACCCTTAATGGAGTTCCCGCCTTGCGTCACTCTCACCACCTCACACTCACCTTGTTGCATCAACTTCACACACTATCAAATGTGTGTAGAAATGGCCTCCTTTTATAGGCCAAAAGGGCTGCCCTCTCTTATGAGAGACAGCCATGTGTAGCCGCCCTTGAGAAGACAAGTCCGCTTTTGAATTCGGCCACCGGCCATTGAATTCGGCCACCGGCCACCGGCCACTGGCCATTGACTTCCGACCACCGGCCACCGGCCATTGACTTCCGACCACCGGCCATCGGCCATTGACTACCGGCCACCGGCCATTGACTTCCGACCAACCGACCGGTTGTTTTCCAACCACTTTCCGGCCGCCGTCTGGCCATAATATTCCGGTGAAAAGGAATATTCCGGCGAAAAAAAAAAGTCTCGGAGGCCTCCGCCCCCGAGGCCTTTAAAGTTGCCCTTGATTCTTGTCCGTGAAAATTTTGGTTTCCGGTGAGTGATTTTCCTTCATGCATGATGGCTTCTCCTCATAATGGGGGCCTTACAAATGTGAGCTTTTACCACAGAAAATTACAAGGGTAAATCAGGCTCCATACTTAACAAGAGCATGAGAGGGAGGAGAGGGAGGGAGCATACCTGGCTCTCCTTCCTCTCCTCGTGTGTGTGTGTGTTGGGGGGGGGGGGGGGGGGGGGGGGGGAAGAGAGAGAGAAGAGAGAGGTGCATGTTTACCTGTTTCACTAGAGTGTCAAAACTCATATCTGAGATCTGAGTTTTTGGCACTCTCAATTTATTTTTTACCTCTGTCTTCGGCGTCGCTATGCTCGTCGCTATGCTTCAAATAGCATAGCGACGACCATAGCGACGAGCATAGTGATGCTATGGACTTTAACGTTTGAGCGTTGCACTGCTAGCATCGCTAATATGAAGAACCTCTTGTAGTGCTCCTCCAGGACTCAATTTTACGGTCAAGCCCGCCATTCCTAGATGCTATCATCTGCAATACTCCTTGCCCAAAATGAGCCCATGCTACTTTATGCCCTACTGGGTCATTTTTTGTTGCATGGAATTTCTCAAAAGCGTAACACCTAGCAAATTTGTCGATCAATTCACCACATGAATAGGAATCTATAATCTTCCACTAGATGTGACTGCAAATGGTTTAAATAGATCTTGTTATTCTTTTGGTACTTGTACTTGAAAATAGTTAACCACTATTCGGGTGGCAATTCTTCATCAGTTAGGTCCTTAGGGAGTTTGCCTTCTAGACCGAGGCCTCACCGGGGTCACTTAATAATTATGTGACTATCAAGTGAATGCAACAAAAGGGCTATTAAATTTTATTTTTTCTCACATTTTCACATACATAAGGGTACTATAAGATGGAATTGGGAAAAAAAATTACAGATTGAATAGGAAAAGGGCGTAGTTTATTTGTCAAAAATTCACAGATAAGGAGTTTTGGAAATAGTCCTTGAATGAATGTGATATCTATAATTTATACATAGTGACCCCCTCGAGACTGATGTCGTACTCCTCATGCAGGTCTTCTGCTGTGTAGCAAAACTTGGTTTGTTGAGGGTAATTCTCCATTTTATTCTTACCTTAAATGTGAAAAACATCATATAAAATTGATGTGATATAGATTAAATGTGCTATGATGCCCTACAGTATCAAATTTGGTCTTGTACATTTAACTTTAAATGTCACATCAAGCACAGGGATGAACATGCAATGTTAATTAACACAATCTTGATGCCAAAGAATAGCATACCACATCTTGATTTGTTGGTAGATTTTGATTCATCTTTATCAAAGAGGAACGAGGTCCGTTCGGAGAATCGATGTCCATAACCTTGCACTATTTTGCACTAGCCCTTGTGTTGGGACTGGTTTTGTGCTCCGGCTCTATTTCTTGGGGGGGTGGAGTGGAAACACCTTTGTTGTTGCTTTTGCCAGGGGATGAAATTCTCTCCTTGGCCTTCAATTTTAGTTTGCATGTTGAAGGTGACGCTTTGTTGGCAGTATCTCCCTTGGCCTTTGGGGTTCTCATTGTTGGAGAGTTGATGCAAGAGAGTAGAGCTGCTGAAGCGCATGTGATGCTAAGGAGAGAGAGATATCAGGATTGTGCAAGGTGACAAGTGAGAGAGCACGCAATGCACCTCGAGTTCAAACGTAGGGCAAAAATTTTGGAGCCACTACATCCAGTCATGACACTACTACTCTCACACAGGGTGGCCCATTATGACATTGTACAAAGAGCTTGTAGAAATACCATCATATCTTAAAAAATAGAAATACAAACGTCATTTTCCTCCAAATGTTTCCTCCACAATACAAGTAGGTGGAAAAAAAATTGGCCCTTTTTTGTACCACCAACCTTTTCTTTTAGCCTTTTGTTGTTACTTTGGTACACTCTTCCTCCTTCATCTTGCCCTTATCTTCTTCAAGACAAATGATGCTAATCGCCTCTTGTTGTTGTCTGTTTGTGCTAGGGGTAGTAGTGAAATGTGTGTTTGAGGAGGAGGTGGCACTGATGGTCTTTTGATTTTCACCAATGGTGCAAGTTATACTGGCTTAGGTGGTGGTGGTTGTTGCGGTCTTGCCCTTGGTGGTGAAAGTTGGTTTTACTTATGGTTCCTATTATAATTTTGACTCCTAGGCTAGGGACAAGAATGCATATTGTGACCATGCTCATAATAATTGTGGTAGTATTACTCTTGATTTTGTCACCTTTGACCTCTTCCTTGCTATTGGCCTCTTTCAGGTGCATGCCCTTGTTTCCCCAAATGCACAAAAATATTTTCAAACCAATTAGCGATGCAATATAGTAGGCATTGTTGCTTCTCCCTCTCCGCTTGAGGTTGTGGTTGTTGAGAAGCTATTGAAATTGCCAGGGCTACTCGAGCTGCCCTTAATTACTTTGACTTGATGCACTTTGCTTGCATCCATAGTTTCTTGTCTTCAAGGCAGACTGTTTCCATAGCCAACTCGTATGTTGTTGGGACTCTCCCCTTGACCTTTTCCTTGAGCGATGAACACAGGCCTTCAATACACTGGGACTTCTTGAGAGATTTAGGAGCTCCTTCTTCCTCCTCCAATGTGGCAACCCATTGCTCCCACAAGTCCACAAACTTAGACTCGTAGGTGGAAAACTCTAGCAGACTTCCCTGCTTCAATTCTTGAATCTGTTGTCATAGTTTCTATGAGGTTGTGCCTCTCTAAAATGCCTTACAGAGGCCCTAAGCAAGTCCTAATTTTTCTTAGTGGCTTTTAGCAATGTGTTGAACCATGATTTGGCCTCCAATTTCATGAGTAGAGGGATGTTAACCCTCACGGACACCCTATCACCTTCGACGGACTCATAGGATTTTTTTGATTGAGTCATGGACCGGGCTTGTCGATCATATAGGTGTATAGGTGATCGCTGATGAGAGACACACCACTTATCTTATTTCGATAGTAGTTTTGCAATGACCAGCCACTGTGGGCGCCCATGTGTGAATGGGTTAGATTCTTATAAAAGGTCCATTTGACCTAAAAATCATTATTCTCTGAGGTGTAAGCTAAGAAGTGCTCTTGCTCCATCTCTGTCTCCTTCTCCTTCGTGTGCTCATAGGTGTGTGTGTGTGTATGCTTGAGAGAGAGAGAGAGAGAGCATGAGAGCATTGCGGCAACATTAGTGGTGGCGAGATGGTTGAGCGTAGTATCAACAGTGGCTCCTTCTTCTTTGCAGCGTAGGATCCTTCACGACGGAAGCATTGAGCGGTGAGTGATACACCCCTGCCCCTTTGAGCTTGCTAGTCTCTTCTAGTTGTGTGTTTGCAGCCTTTCGAGGCTTGCACAACACAGTGCACCGGCAGTTTCCCAGCTTTGACACGTACGGCAAAGCATACATTTTTGGTGCCTCTATCGGGGACAACCTTGCATTAAGCTTGAGGAGAACTCAGTGCTACCTCTGGAAGCCTTTCTTCTATCTGTTTTTTGTTTTTTGCTAAGTTTTGTGAGAACTGTTAAGTGGCTACAATGGACAGATTAGCAGGTTTCTATTAGGTTTTGTTAAGTAACTGTAATGCACAATTTTAGAAGGTTTTTGTCAGATTCTATTATTGTTTGTAAGCTCTATTAGTGCTGCATTGTACTGGTTTTTGTTAGTTTTGCAAGATCTGTAATGTGGAGGTGTTAATAGATCTATTAGTGAGTGTAGACAGTGAGAAGTAGAGAAGACAATAAGCAGTAGAGTTGACTGTTTGTGAGTGTGCAATTTTGTGAACATTAGACAGTTAATTAGCTATTAATTAGCTGCAAGGAGGTTAGACAAAGCTCCTAGGAGCTGCTGTGTGCATGTGGGAGCTCGACATCCACACGGCCACATTATCCTCAAAAAAAGTTTGTTTTGAAATTCTATTTTGAGAAAAAAACGTTGAGACCAAAAAGAAATTTGGAAATTGAATTTTAACAAAAACTTATCCTAAAAGGAAGGATCGGGATCGTTCCCCAAGCCCAAGGCCAACAAGCCCAGGCCTAGGTCTGAGTCCTCAGTCTTATGATATACTATACACACCACTTTATATATAAGGACTACGACCTCAAGTGAAGGGAGGGCATGTGGGACAAGTTCCTCAAGTCCTCTACCATCCCCTTCACACTTACCCTTTGGACTTACTAATTTTAGTCCTCTCCCTACCTAGGAAAAGACTAGTTTTAGGATTTCCAGGGTTGTATGTAACCGAATCGGGGGCTGTAAAAGCACGGCATGTCTCCCTAGCCAAGACGCTCGTTTTGAGCTATCACACACCATATTCCGTGGCTTGGTTAAAAAAAGGGACCAAAAATACAGAAAAAATTGGGTTGTAAACACCTAAAAAACTAGGTGAGCGACCTTCATGGGCACTCCCCAACACCTCTAGAGTGTTGCGGTCACATGCACCTATGCTCTGGTTGTGTGCTAGAGGACGAGCACATCGAGAGTGTCTCCGTTTATGCGGGCACTCATTATTCCTCTACCTTAGGCTCCAGGCCCTCAGTGAGAACCCAAGGTAGTACCACTCAGGACCCACATATTGCATCTAGTGACTCTTCCTCTGACTACGACGTCATGGAGGGTTAACCGATGCCTAATTCTAATAGCTCAAGCCAAGACATGCATGCCATGGGCCCACGGTCCGGGCCGAGAGTTCTTAGCCGCTTGAAGGAAACCTTTAGTAGAGCCACTCGCTCCGAACATGGAGCTAACGATGTAAATGAGGGGGTGGGAAAGTAAATTTGCCATTCATGACCAACGTAGACCCCATGCTCCTAGAGAGTGTGCATGTGAATACTCCGTTCATTGCATCCTTTGACTCTTCAGAGCTATTCTCCTCAGAGGTTATATTACCTGATGGTAGAAACCTTGCTGAAGTGCAAGACGTTGAGTGGTATATCATTGCGGCTAGGGAAAAGGAAATTGAGAGCTTACATAGGGCAGAGCAAAGGAGAGAGTTAAAAGGAAAAGCCCCTATATCAACATCCATGCCAGGCGAGCAATCTAGTGCTCCTGAATTAGCGACCACTAAGGGTCAACCCATAGAGATCCACATTGCATCTAGTTCAAAGGACACCCCTAGCACCGCAATCCCAGATAGAGTGTTCCTAAACAAAAATTGGGAGTATGAACTACAAACGAAAAATCTAACCGACCTGTACACAGTGCACACCTATCATGTGGGTTGGTTAAATGTCCTACAATCCACAACGGGGTCCTACTAGTGTAGAGGCTCAACAACAAAGAGTTTGTGAGGTCATCCATAGGGTTATTGAGCTAGAGCGATAGAACAAGGTATCCACATGCCTTCAACGGGTCTCATGAGATTCTTGGATATAGGGAAGGCTAAACAACCAACCTTATCACAAATGGAGACTCTCGTGGTAAGTGCGATGGATCCTCCATATGTAGTTTTGCCAGGGGTCTCAGTGCAATCTGAGCCCACAAGTGATAGCTTTACCTTTCCAAGTCTAGCTCATCTTTTCCTTGATGACACCACGGTTATCATGCCTACCCCAATGATGGGCATGCCAAGAAACACGCCATGGACCTCTTTTATTAGTAAAGCACTACTACATAGTAGCTCAATGCTTGCAACAATACCTACAAGTGTGTATCAATCATATGCACCTATAGGTCATCGTACTCATATAGCTTCTACCCCTCCCATTGTTTCAACAACCTATGCTCCACAACCACAACATCCAAGCTCTTATATCAATGGGACCATACCGGCTAGCATTAGCATGTCACATCCCACGTCTGTTATGCATAGGGCCACACATATGAGCTCTAGGCCGCGACATGGCACAACACCGTACCAAACTTGGAACCCAAGGGCTTCCTATGTGCCAAGCCCAATGCCAATACCTACTCCACATGTACTCTCTGGAGCGCCTTCACCCACAATATTTGCTCACTTAAGTTACTCAGCAACATTTGCTCAAGCTATCAGCCAATCTATTGCTGAGAATATGCGTAACACGCCTGATAGAGAGCCTAGAAGTAAGGCAGTACAAATAGCCAAGCTCACACAAAAATTTAGTGGAGATGGGGATGTGAGAAAGCATATCGAAGTGTTTAAACAAATGTGTGATTCTCTAGGAGAACACAATGACCTGCATAAGAGTAATGCTTTAAGCCTAACCTCAAGTGGAAAGGCTGGGAATTGGTATAGAACCCTAAGGGTGGAAGAAAAAACAATTTACCCTACTCTAAGGAGACTGTTCTTGAAAGAATACATACGAGAGGGAGTGCTTTGGGGTGTAGCATCTCAACTTCAGAAAGCCCGTCAAGAGGAAGGAGAGTCCGTGAGAGACTTTATTAGTCACTTGAAGCATTTGAATTCTCGTTGTAATCCAAATGAGTGCTTCAATAATAATCAATTTCTTGATAGATTCATTAGAGGATTACGACATGAGGATATCTACAATGGCCTAGTCATTAGAGGTATCACCACTTGGGAAGCAGTTACCACCAATGCGATTCAATTGGAAGATAATTTAATGATTCAATGAGAAAGAGTGTCTGTTGAGCCTAAATTTACTAGGTCGCAAGCATCAAGGCATCAACCAATGACCCAAAAGCCTATTGTTAAGGAGCCAAAGATATCTGAGATGACTTTAGCATATCTCACCAAGGCCATTCAAGAGAGTCTAAGAGACAATTGTGCTCCACAAAACAACCATATGTATCCAAGAAGGGAGAACACGGTGCTCAGTTTGCTATGGTCAGCATAGTACCAGTGAATGCCATACTTTCATAGTAAAATTTAATGGGAATTGCAATGCCTGTGGGAGGTATGGTCATCAAGCTAAGGATTGCATAGTATTTAAGTGCACAATGGCTAATAGACCAACCTTAGCATGACAGCACACCTTGAGTACCTGCATTGATGCCGGACCCACCTCTTGAACAAACGTCACAACACATGGTCCCTAGGGCCCAAAATGTTGTTTAAACAACACCCTTACCACCTCCAGTGTTAGGACCACAACCACCACCTCCGAGAATCACTTTTGTGAATCAAGTGGGTTGTGAGTCATCTATTGTTGGTTTGGAAGGCTGTGAGGAAGATATAGACCCTAATATTTCTTATGAGATTGATGCACTTGAAGAAATTCCACAATACTACATGGAGGACTATTGGGGACAAGTCAAACCTGTCTATCAAGTAGCTGCTCTTGCTGCAAGAGGCCCAAATATCAATTACACTGCCAAGAGACCACCTCTTCAATTCTATGAGTCTGGAGGTCCACATTATGTAGCCGAGTGTCCTATTAGGCTACAAAATAATGCTACACTAATGCGAACCAATCAAGCAAGCACGTCTACAATGCCAATACTCATGTGTAATCGATGTGGCAAAGATCCTTTGATTGCCCAATGTTTGAATAATCCAAATGCACCAAAGATCAAGCCTTTAAACTTGATTGAGGTTACCAAGGAGCCATCACAAAGTACACCTATGGTACGAGTAAATGTACTCACACGATCGATGCTCGAAAAACAAAATTATATTCTTGAAGAAAGAGACGCGGTGATAGATCGCTTTTGACGTGTACAAAGTAGTGCATATATGCATGGTCATATGTACAAAAGTATGTAAATACATTCATTTGGGAGCTTTGCAAAGTGGTTTCAAGTTTTAAAAAGATGCAGCGTGTACACATTGTGAATAGTCAGGTTCACGTGCCAGTAGTTGGGCACGTGTACATGCCTGGATAGGGCATCGGAGCCTTGGATATGGTTCTTGGTGGCCTCTTTTGGCTCTAGAGAATGTGTTTGAGATTTCTAGAATGTAAATAATGCAAGTGACAAGTGCAGGCACTCTCATCCCACTCGAGAAGTATGGGACATGCAGTAATTGTCTATTTATGGTGTCTGATCTGCAGTAATGCGTGCATCATCCTAGAAGTGGTGGAATGTGGAGATGTGGCAAAGTGATTTGGGTATCAAGGATTGAGATTTCATAATTTGGTGAATTGTAGAGTCCATTTGGGGTTTATTCTCGTTAAAAATGCCCGCTAGGGGTAAAAACTGGCCAAAACTGGGTTAAAAAAGGTCAAAAAGTGACCAAAAATGGTGTGAAAAGGCTTCAATTTGCCACATCACTCACGGTGCCGTCTAGCTGAGGGAGTATTTTTGAAGCCAAGTCTTGGCACTTTCCCCTCTTTGTGTGTGGGAGAAAGCAAGATTCCTACAGGTGGTCTAGTGCAGTCCCGTCGCGTTCGCGTCCTGTTTTCGAGTGTGTGGAGGAGTGAATGACAACTTTCTCTCTTCAATTTTGCACTTGGAAGATTCTATGGAAGTTCTGAGGTTTCCATGTATGTATGTGTGCGAGGAATTGAGGGAAGAAGGTGCGGCTTTCTGCAAGACTATGTGACCCTGTATCGATGCCATTAGGGTTGGCGCTACTGGAGTTTCGTGAAGGCTTTGCAATAGTTTGAGAGAGGAATTTTGTGGCTGGAGTTTTTCATGGTTTTTCATGTATATTTTGGTCACCATCAAGTGTGATTTCAAGTGTTGATCAACTCGACTCACCTTCTTGTAGTGTCTGCGGGCAGGGAAGGGCTTGTAGGTCAAGGTGTTTGGAGTTTGAATTGAGCTTGTGGGTACAATTTTTAGGGAGCTCTTGAGTGGTGGTGAGTGAGGTGAGGCAGCTAAGTGAGTTGTCTTGAGGTGTCGGTCACAAATTGGGTAGAAAGTGCATAACATGTAGCAAGTGATGTCCAAATGGGTTGAAAATTGATATATGGGTTCATTGCACCATGGTATTGGCTTCCATGATGTCATTCTTTGCACAGAGGGTCAAAATAATATTGAAGACATCCTACGCGTAGGATGTCTATTTCATCAAAATGTCTTGGGATTTGTTCTGTGGGTAGTCCTTGGCATATGGAACATGGCCATGCTCTTGGATTTTGATTTGGACAAGGATTGATGTTGGTAAGACCCTGTATAATGTTTTTGGACCGAGAAAGTGTATCTTGAAGGTGTTGGGGGTCAAAAATGATTAGAATGGCTTCAAACTTGGTATATGAGTTCTTGAAGATGATAAGAAAAGATCTAGAATGTAAAAATACCCTCTGTAGGCCAAAAATGTCAAGTAGACATCCTACACGTAGGATGTCTACTTCATCAATTTTTGCATGTGACCACACAGATTGGTTGGTTATGTGCTTGTGAATGTGTTGTGCGAGTTTCATATGATTTGGACAAGTTTTGGTATGTCTATGGCCGATTATTGCCTCTATGCCCTAACGTTGCATTTTTTTCATGCATATGAGGTCAATTTTGGTCCAAATGGGATGAAACTTGGTGGTTAGCATGTAAAGGCTATTCAAAAAATGTGTGATGAAAAATGTTGGGTTTTGTGCCCACAAATGCCCTTGAGACATCCTACGCGTAGGATCTCCTGATGATTTTTTCATGGAATCTGTCACTAGTGTCTGCCCTTAGTCCCCTTGAGTCCCTTTTAAGCTTAATTTCAACAAAAAAGTCAAATGGATAGAAAGTAACTCCCTGTGTGAATTTCAGAGCCTCCGAGCCATTTTCTGACTTTTGGAGTGCTTTTTGGCGATGAAATTTCTTGATGTTGGTCTCCATAGCTTCTCGATCCCTTGGGGATCCTTGCTGTATGGTTTTTGTCGACTTTGGCTTCATTGGAGCTCCATTTGGCAATTTCTCGCTCTAGAAGCACTTGTGGTTGCGTTTACAAGTCTTCGATGATTTGTGGTGTTCTACCACCATAGGACTTGGTTGTTGATGGTCTAGGAAAGCCGCTCGTGAAGTTTGGTGGCAAACGGACATGCAGTTTGGCCGTGAGAGCTATTTGACGTGTTGTGTGTCTGATGCCGTTTTTGAAGTTTAGTGCCGCTTCGGGTCATCTTTTGGTCATGTGGGCTACATAGACTTGTTGAGCATGTCAAGATGCTCCTACCCATGAATTTCGGTAGCATTTGGGCGCCTTTCCGTCGATTTCCCATTTGGTGGCCTCTTGCGGGATTCTAGGAATTAGGGTTTTTCCCGATGGCTTTCTACTGCCTTTGGACATCCAAGACTGGTCTCCTATGCTAGGGTAAGCTGTCGATGAAGTCTCGTTGCTTTTGGGTTAGCCGTTAGGTGGCCGCTTCTACTTGTAGGTCTCTACTGCCCGCTTTGTGTGTGAACCCTACGCTAGTTTTCGCGACAAAATGACAAACATGCGCGAAAAGCTCAAGGTGATGAGCCTACCTCTCATGTCTGAAGCCCGTCGGGTAGTCGTGCACGTCGTAGAAACTGTTGGAAGTTCCGCTCGCTCTAGGTGGCAGAAGCTCTCTCTCAAATGTCAATAGTGAAAATGAGCTAAAAATGAGGTGAAAATTTCTTATAATGGAGGTCCCCGAACTACTTTTCATGAAATTTGACATGTGTTCCCAACTTCTTACGAGATGCGGTTTAGGCTCAAAAATTTCTTGATTTGGACTCCATTTGCCCTGTTTACCAGAAATTTGGCATTTCGGTCAAAATCTGGTCAAAACACGCTTTTCTGTCCAGTCTCATAATTGCACCCCCACTGTACCATAGATTGTCCTATAGTCACTGATCATCCCCATATTTTTTTTTTCATTACGATCGTTTTTCACCTGCTTTTTGTATTTTTGAAGTTTTTTTGTCGAAAATTAGCAAAATTAAAAGGAAAATAGCAAATCAAATCCAAAAAATCCCCAAAAATCATAATAAATCAAAAACATCACCGCAAAACATTGTATACACTCACATGCAATTTTTATGGCCGGATTTCTCCGTTTTACCAATATTTTGCCCGAAAATGGCTATTTCTACTTATATACACACACCTAAGGGCTTGATTTGGCGTTTGGTCCCATATGCCCGTAGATACATGCTGTATAAGGGCATATGTACTTGGATTAGTCCAGAAAATTTTGCAATCAAACAACAACCCTTAAAAATAGTCGAATATCATGCCCTTTTTGCTCTTTCTGCTATTGGTTCCGCATTTGAGAATGCCTCCCCCCCTCCTAGCCGGAGTCCTCCCGGACGACAAGGTATCGCCTCGGAGTATGTGCCGTGTATAGGTTGAAAAACTTGTGCTAATGCTTGGCCGATTAATGTGGCCCTATTTTATGCATACTCGATCAATGTATGGAAAAATTAATGCTGTCCAAGAGAAGGGTATAAGCAAGATTCTTATTTGCATTCGCCGTCGAGGTTTCCTGTTTTCTTGGCAAGTAACAACTGTAACTCTACTGCTCTCTGTTTAATTGTCTTTCTTGCAAAAGGCAGCCGGTTTGCCGCTACTGATGATATGGCCATAGTTGTCTCTTTGGAGAGGATTAGCTTGGTCGGAATGGCCATAGACCGTATCTCTTTTGCTTTCCATTGGTAGCTTGTTTTTGTCGGTTTTTGTAGGCTTTTTGCTACTTCCTTTGGTGCCACTGTTTTGTTGCTGATTGGCATCCACATAAGTCGGTTGTCTTTTTGCAATTGCAGCTGTCTCCATTCCGATGTTGCTTGTACTGAAGGGAGTTCCTTTTGCTTTTGTTTTGGTATCCAAATGCGAGTAACATTTGGGTTATTGCTGAGCATTTTCTTTGGGATCCATATTTGTTTTATGCCCTTGGTTTTTGGTTGAGCTATCTGCTTTGGTTGAATTCTTTCGTTGTATTGTTTTTGGTCTGCCATGTCATTTCTATCCTTCCGCATCCATACTTGTTTCCCTTTTTTTGGTAACCTAGATCTTTGCACTGCGGTCAGTGACTTTGTATGAACGTAGTTAGCATGGTTGGCTTTTACCTGTTTGTTAGCCTTGGGTATCATGTTGTTCTTTGGTGGCACTCTTGCTTTTGGCTCTTTTTCTAGTGATTGCATTGATGGCAGCTGATTATTCGGGTATTGCTGAGCAAAGGTTATTACCTGTTGTTCTTGTGCATGCTGAATTTTGACTGCATTGGCATTCCAATCTATCTGCACATTGTACTCTTTTTGCCAAGGTTGTCCCAACAACATTGGGTGTTGTGTGCTTTCATCCGCGAGTACATAAAATTTGTGTGGGTAAATATATTGATGTACTTGTACATGCAATATAGTCCAGCCCAATGTTTTCAACGATTGTGATGTACTACTTTCCAGCACTTGAGGAGTAGGATGAAGTTGACCTGTGTACTTGAGCTGTTGGTATAATCCGTAAGAGATCAAATTTGCTTGAGCTCCAGAATTAAGCAATGCCGTCGATTCAACTTGATTGCTACCCACTTTTACTGCAATCATTGGCTCCACTGTGTCTTCCTTCAACGTCGTTAGTCGAATGGCATTGATTCGCAATGGTGCTCCACCTTGTTGTTGTTGTCGTAGAAGTCTTCGTTTTGCAATGCGTTCTTTTGCTTCTGCTTGAGCTTCTTCTCGTACTCTCTGTTTCTCCTTCATTCGCTGTTTTCCTTGATGGATTTGTTGAAGCATATCCTGTGTTAGTGGTAAATGATATTTTTTCAATCGACACCCACTAATCCAATTGTAGCAAGCTTCACCTACTAATGTAGCAAGCTTGACAGCTCCGCTTTGCAATAGATCACTAATCACAAAGGGTCCATCCCTTGCTTTTTAAGTTTCTTGGAATGTTGCTTCAAAGTATAAACAAGTACATAATCACCTATTTTGAACTCTTTCGTGCGCACATGCTTGTCAAAAAACTCTTTTTGTCTTCTCTTTTTAGCATAGATCGAAGCTACAGCTCTCAAGTGGAGTTCGTCTAGCTTTTCAAGATCATCTATTCTTGAAGAGAGCTCATGCCCTGTCCATTCTAGGCGTTTCGCTACTCGTAGAGTTGGAATTAAAAACTCTATGGGTAATATAGCATTTAGGCCAAACACCATGTTATACGGTGTTGTTCCTATTGATGTTTTGTAAGCTACCCTGTATGCCCATAGTGTTGAGTGTAGCTGCTGATCCCAATCTGTTCTTGACTCTGACACAATTTTAGTGAGAACCGTGCATAGTGTTTTATTTGTGGCCTCAGCTTGTCCATTTGCCTGTGGATGGTATGGAACAGATTTCCTATGTATGACCATAAATTCCTCTAGCAGATATTCAATGACTTCATTAAGAAAATGTGTTCCACGATCACTAACAATTTCTATTGGTAAACCGTATCGTATAAAAACATTCTCATACAAAATTGTGCAGTGGTTCGTGTATCTGCTTTTTGCGTTGCCCTGGCTTCCGCCCATTTTGTGAGATAGTCCGTAGCCACAATGATATATTGGGTATGGGTGCGATATGCAGGGGGTGAAATAGGTCCTACAAAATCAATGCCCCATTTTGCAAATGCCCTTGCTCCCATCATTGGCCGTAGTGGCATCTCATGTCTCTTTATCGGCACCTTGGTGCGCTGACATGCGTCACAATGCTTTACAAACTCTTCAGCATCCATATGCAATGTAGGCCACCATATTCCTGCGGTTAAGACAATTTTTGTTGTCTTATCGCCCGAGAAATGTCCTCCACTTATTCCGCTATGTGCATGTTTTAGAATCAACAGGTATTCACTTTCACTTGCACAGATTCTAAGTTGATTGTCCTTTCCTCGCTTATAAAGTTGGTTCCCAATTAACTGAAAGTCGCGAGCCTCCAGCTCTATAGCCCTTTTTCGTGCTCTTGTTATGTTTTCAGGAAACGTCCTGGTGGTTAAGAAATCAATGATATATTGACTCCATGCAGGTGCAATGTTTACCTGAAACAATGTCGCGTGATCCACTGGTCGTTTGGCACTACATATAGTACAATTGGTAACATAAGCATGTATGTCCACGTACATAGTTGGCCAATAAACCCCTAACTGTTTCAGCCTCTGGTGTGTTTTCACTGTTGAACAATGAAATGCACAATCCTGGACATGTGCTTCTTCAAGGTAACACTCGAATTCTTCCGGATTTATACATAATCGTAGAATTTGGTCCGATCCTAGATGATACAGCCGTCCTGCAATCTACTGGAAGTTTTTTGTTTGTCGAATTGTTTGTTGTTTGGATCTGTGTTCCGTATTATCAAACCTACTTCCAAATGAAAGAATGCTAACAATTTCCTGAGACCATTTGGGTATCATTTCAATATTGAAAAGATAAGCATCTGATATGTCATCATCTACTCCTTCAGGAGCTTCCCCGTTGTGTATCCTTGAAAGATGATCCGCTCGTAGATGGGTTTTACCCTTTTTAACCACCACTGTGAAATCAAACTCTAGCAATATAATAAACCAGCATACAATTCTCCCTGTATTGCATGGTTTATTTACCAGATACAAAAGAGCTTGATGATCTGTGAAGAGCACAAATTTGTTTGGGAGCAAATAATGCCGAAATTTCTTTACAGCATAAATCATTCCTAACCCCTCTCTTTCGATGGTTGTGTAGTTCTTTTCCGCACTGTTTAACTGTCGGCTTGCATAACAAACTAGAAAATCCATTGTTCCGTCTCCAGGTTAAGCCAGAATACTCCCGATTGCATATGCAGAAGCATCAATGTGAACATGGAATATCTTTTTCCAATCTGGTGCTTTAAGTACAGGTGCTGATACAAGGTTTTCCTTCAGCTTTTGGAATGAGGTTTCACACTCCTCAATCCATTAGAAATTGACTAGCAAATGATACAAAGGTTGTGCAATGACTGCATACATATATATGAATTTTCGATAATATCCGCAGTGTCCCATGAAGGATTGCACTTGTTTCGCATTAGTAGGCATGGGTAGGTCTACTATGACTTTGACTTTGTTTAGGTCAGTGGTTATGCCATTTCTTGAGACAATGTGTCCTAAGATGCGGCCTTGCCTAATTATCCCTTATGGTGGCTGCAGTTACCTTTTCAGGTTTACACACACTCGCAGTTTCCCGTTCTTTTTGGGGACTACCACAATGGGTGACACCCAATCTGTATGTTCGATTTCATAGATGAATTCAGTTTCCATCAGCTTGTCAATCTCCTCTTTGATTCGTTTAGCAAATGTGTCATTATATGTATAAGGACATTGTTTGCTAGGTTTTGCATCCGATTTCAAAGGAATTGTATGTTGGCATATCGATGGATCAACTCCCTTGAGGTCTTTGTAGGACCATGAAAACACAACTTTATACTTCTTGAGAAGTTGTGTTAGCCATTCTTCTTCTTCATGCTCTAAATCGGTTGCTATATAGACCGGCTGAGGCTTTTCACCTGGTTCCGCGAGGTCTATTCTTTTTGCATTTTCTGGCCCATCGTAAGATTCTTGGTTGGTTCTTTCCCTGACTGGTAGTGTCATAATGATTTTTCTGTCCTGGATGGTAAATTTCCCATAGTGTGATGGTACATTCATGTTTCCCTTTTGTGACTCCCCTTTACCATCACTATCTTCTTCAGTAGTCCATATCTCCTGTACAGACCGTTTCAGTTCTAGGTATTTCTATTTACGCTCCAGTTTGGTCCACTCTTGGTCTTTTGTTGTTTATTTTTGAGATTTTGTTTCTGTTTTAGCATTTCGTACTTGTCTTTTTTTCTCTTGCGTTCTTTCCCTTCGAAATTTTGAGAATCTTCCTAATATTTGATCTTTTACACAATCCTCTACTTTTACAAGCATCAAATAGTGAGCTTTACTTTTTATCCTGGGCATCAGGTTCTCTCTCGCTTTGTTTCCTACTCATTTTCTCCTATAGGGTTCCTGGCGTCTAGGGTGTTGATTAGCAAAATCATAAAACTTGATATTCTCTGTTTTCCCCCCACGCTCACTTGAGTTGTCTGAACACGCATTATCTACATCATTATTTACTTCTAGATGTTCAGAGGAGTTATAAAACTTTTCTTGTTCTGGTGGTTCTATCGTCTCATCTCCTCCTGGTATAATGCTTACTATGTAGTAGGGTAACACATCATAGCCATCCTTATCACAAAATTTTGTTGTTGGAATATTTGTAATGGTACAGACATCCAATGTTGCTAGTATGTGTTCCCATTCTAGAGGTTCCAAGGCATCTTCAGGGAAAGGTTCCGGAATATACTCCTTGTCCTCAATCGCTCTATCTAAGACGCATTCCTCTCTTCTTAAGCTTCCACAATGTGAAGCTCCGCACATCCATAGCTCTTTTTGTTGCCCTAACCATGCTGGGAGTTCCGATCCTGCTACTGTAGCTGAATCAAACTCTTCCACAGGTGTTTGGTTCACATCCTTGTAACTATGGTCTTTCAGGTGTATTTTAGTTGTTGTCTCCCCATGTCTGAGGTAGATGTGGTTGTAACCCCAATCTTGGACCATCTTCAATTGTCGCATGAATGGTCTTCCCAAGATTATCTCATAATTGTTCTTTTTGTCGAAATCGACTAATGCAAATGTATGCTCATACTCGATTCCGCACGAAGTGACAATCACTTTTTCTAAGAGTCCTAGAGGCTTCTCCATGAACCCATCTTCCAATTGCAATTTCATTCTGGTAGCTCTTAAAGCTGATTTTCCCCATTTTTTTGAGATTTCCTTGGTGGCGATAGCAACTCCCGCTCCACTGTCAAGAATAGCTTTAGAAACTACTCCTTGGAATTCTACTGATAACGTGGTGTTTCCATCTTCTCCCTCGCAATACTCTCCAACCTTGTTTAATGATACTGGCCTAGTGTTTAGTTGAGGCCTGTCCAATTCTCTGATCCCTTCCTGAAGCTTCGAGGTGGGGTCTTTCACTCCAACTTTTTCTAGGCATTTACCTACTATGGTCCACATGTTTGGTCGTAACCTTAGGAGTTCGGCTAATGTGATTGTGCATGCCACCGGGGTGGACAATAACTCAATCAATCCTTGTGAATCCATCACTTTGTTAGATGAAAGTCTTTGAGATGGGATTGCTCTCACTTCAGACTTGGCTTCATACTCTCCTAGGTAAGAGGGTAAAGTTTTCAGCGAGTCTGGTTGGCTGTGCCCCGAACTAATTGATCCCTGGTCTCCCCCTTGTGAATGTATATCAAAGTTCATTTGTGACCTTGCCTCAAATTCTTCAATAGGAGGTAAGATCTCATTCTTCTCTTTTCTCGTACTATTCATGTGGTTACTCACCCTGTTAGCCTCGTTGGCCTCACGGATTTGCTTCCATAGATCATCTAGACCGTTACAGTCCTTACCCATTTCTGTCAATGTTTTAGGCTAGAACCAGTCACTTGCCTCATCTATTGTATTTGGCACTATGATAGGCTCTCCTCTGGACTCCTAGGCTTTCGTGAGTCTTTCCTTCGTTTCTACTTGTTCCTCTAAAGTTGGTTGGATAGGGATTGGAGCTGGTACTTCATGCCAATTTGCAGGTTTACCCAGCGGGTCTTCCATCAATGATTGAGCTGTTTCAATTATCTTTTTACACATTTCCAACCTTTGTTTTTCTATTTCAGCATATGGATAAGTCATCCATCTTTACTCCTGAGTTTGGTTCTTTTTTAGTCTGGCTTCATAAGCTTTTAGAAGTGCATCCAACTGCTCATTTACCTTGTCTGCCAGTACTGATCCTCCTAATCCTGCACTTTTGGGCTCTTCTATTTCCTTGGGTGCTATGGTTGCCGTGGTGTGTGAGCTTAAGCTAACTAGATCCTCTAACCGCTCTAATCTATCCTTCGTATGTTTTAACTCCTCGGATAGAGCTGTTTGCTCTCATTCTTTCGTAGCTTTCATACGCGTCTTTCTAACTTTCCAAGTGCTTCTTTGATTTTTCGTTTCTGAACTTGGGACATCGGTTTTTGGCTCTTCAATTATGGGTTCGTTCGTCATTCTTTGAGCTTGGGCTCATGTCACTGCCTGCATAGGTATGATTGTTTCATTTTCTGACCCTCCATTGGAAGGTACTGTTTCTAGCATATTCAAGGTAGTTTTTGCTCCTTGCTCGGGTTTTTAGGGCAATCAAGAATCAAATGAGTAACTCCACACTCGGTGTAATATACGTTGACTCTAATGATTTCATCATGAGGACAGTCTCTTAGCCAATGCTCTCCACCACACTTGTAGCAGGGTCTCTTGGGTTGTTGAGGTGCTCCTTGAGCTCCTCTTTGTTGGTATGCATGTCTCTGTCCACCCATGGCTCCATTGGCTGTGAACAACAATGTTCGTTCATCTAAGCTATATCTTCCTTCTCCTGCTGCCTGTGCAGCTGTTGGTGGTCGTGTACTTCCTATCATGCTCCATGGTTCTGGTGTCGAGGGTTCTTCCGGTGGATAATAGACAGATTTTGCCTCATATCCATTGGGATCTTCATAATATGCATACATAGGCACCAAAGCCTTCTTCTCTGATTCGGTTACGGTTGGTGTGTATCTTATACCGACAGGTCGTAATCCTGGTAGGGGTGGTTGTTGACCCAACACTGGTTGTGGTCTTTCTACACCTACAGGTCCTGGTAGGTTGCCTGCTTGATACCTAGGCATCGGTGGAACTTGAGAAGAAGCTACCTGATCTTGGGGAGCGTAAAGTCTCTCTCACACATATCCCTTGTTATAATAACATTCCTCTGTCCCATGGTTTGTCCATTTTTGTTCAATAGCACACCACTTGGGCTGTTTACCCTGGGGTTTGGCGTACAAGTTAATCTTTTTTAGCACTTCCTCTACAAGATGCTCTTGGTTTACAGCTACTTCTCCTTTCGGTGTTGTCTTAGAAGACTTGCTTCCACTTTTTTGTGAAGATGAATCTTCGTCAAGGTCCTTGAACTCCCCCTCTTTGTAGACCGCACAATTGTCCACAAGGTAAAGAGCCTCCTTGGTCAACTCATTCAACGTCGTGCTCCTCTTCATATGTAAGTCCTTTTGGAGATCTGCATTCCTTAGTCCTTGGATGAATATAAGCATAAGTCTGGACTGAGTGGGCAGTTCTTCCATAGGACAGAACTTAGCATATCTTTTTAGTCTTAGGGCTACCTTTCGTACAGATTTCCCATCTTTCTGTTTGAATTTATGGATTTGTGAGACGGTATTATGAGCTATCCCCCTTTGTGAGAATTCCTCGATAAATTCGTCAAACACTTCCTCCATAGACTCAAAGTCTCTACGCTCTACAGAGTCAAACCAAGTAGCAGCGTCATCCTCTAGGGTTAGTCCAAACCCTGCGAATTGGGTAGGGAAGTGTAACACCTCTTCAGCTCTAATTACACGCACAAAGGCTACTACATGATCTCTTGGATCTCTGTTTCCAGTGTATTTCTTGTTTACCCATTTTTGCACTTGAGAAGGTCTAATTTTACGATGGTCTACAAACCTCATCATTGGATCTACACGTCCTAATCGATATACCTCCTCTGGTCTTCTGTAGTAGGCTGGTTCCTCTCCCAGTGGTGCTCCTAAGCCATAATTTCTAGCAGTTCTTGCCAGAGATGGTTCATCTCTTCGAACTCGTTCTATGGGTGGTCTTCCAGGCTCTTTTGACCCTTGAGTCTTTGGCTTACTCTCTCCTTGATACCTTGAATAGAGTGGTGGTTCTTGCAAATCCCTTAGCCCTCGTGCGGCTTGATAACCATCTCGGTTTCAGTCTTGTTCCAATGTTGCACTCTATTGAAGCCATACGTGCTATGATGGTTGAGTTGCTGGTTGGTTTTGATTGTTGAATGTCTGCGGTCGGGTAGAATGTGAGGTAGCGTCATACTCCTCTAAAAAGGGATTTGTCGACTTGCTAGGGGTGTAGGTGGCACTTTGTCTGGGGCATATGTTGATGCTCCTGGAATTGTTGCCTTTTCTACCTCCTCTGGGAGAATGCGTTGGTATTCTCGCCCGTATCTATCAACAAAAACTATATCCTTACCCATAGCAGTTTCATAAGAGAATAAGTAAAGAACCTTGTCTTTGCTTAATTCGTTTAAGTATGGTTCTTTGCAACGAAAGTAAGCGACTATTCCCTAACTCTCATGCTTGTAGATTCCCACGTTCTCATTATAAGTTGAAACCCTGATTGTTTTCTTATCATACATGAAAATTTCTCTAGGTCGATCAATGTTTGGTGGTGGTTCTTGAGCTTCTGAAACCATTTTCCCTTTCGCCACACTGTCTCCATATCTGTTGTAATCTTCAGGGTTACTAACTATCAGATAGTGGTTCCCCTTTTCGTCTCGGAATCTATCTCCATCATCATAGACTCGAATTATCTCCAATCTTTGAGCCGGCCTTTCTTCAATACAAATGCTCTTGCGTCCTCGATAGTCAGAATAGACTAGGGCTCCCCTCGAGTTTGTTCCTTCTAAGAAGATCACAGTGAGCTTGGAATCATTCAAAGGATTTAGGGAGGTGCTTCCTCCGGGCATTGGTCCGTCATAGGTGAAACCTCTTGGCTATTGACTACCCATCATGAAGAAAGATTTGTCTGACGAAGTGTCAGTATCACTACCTTCCTCAATAATCGGTGCTAGTAGATCTAGCCTTGCCTGAGTTACACTCTCCTCGGTGGACACTAAGCTACCTTGGTCACCTGCCACCTTGTGGTTTCTAAAAATGTATCTTCCTTATCTTAAATTCATCAAACTTATCAATGCAATTTATCACAAATCCAACCACTCACCTGGCAAAGGATCAGTCTCCGCACAAATTCTTGCTTTGCTGCTGAATATACATGTACACAAGCGTTTAATTTTGGCAATTGAATCAAAGCATTTAACTGCTAGAGGTTATCTTAGTAATGATTGGTATAACTGGAGAGTTAATCTCAAGCACTACTGTATTTTATATACTGCTGATGTTCTGGATTAGGTCTGCTAATCTGGAACTGTACTTCCCTCGGATGTTGGTCAATTTACGTGAAAAAGTCTGAATCCAGTCTTTGCTCCGTCAAATGGACAAACAAGGTCCAAATTCACTTCTGAAAGAAGTTCTGGAACCCTTAAGCCAAGTGGAATCTCACTGTCTAAGCCCAGTCAAATTTTCTCTTCAATAGGCCCCAGTAGACATCCTACGCGTAGGATGTCTCCTGCTCTGTTTTGCCTAGATCTTTGCACTATGGATTCCCCTTGATGTGCTGAGTCCACAGTTGTTTTTACTTTTTAATTTGGACACCTATAGGCTGGTCAATGGATCAAAAATCTGTTCCGACAGCCTGCAGCTGGTTTTGATCAGTCTAATCAACTCCAATTTGGACCAAAATTGACTAGGAGGCTTGCCTTAGGCTATACAACACCTTGTTATGCCCACAGTCAGTATCTGGCTTCAATTTCTTGCTTTAGACATCCTATGCGTAGGATGTCTTTTTCATCAGAATGGCTTCAAATTCAAAGCACAGGCTCCTCTTTAGTTGCTTATCACTTTGGTATGCTCAAAATTAGGTTTGGAGTGCAAAATCACACAGAAGACATCCTACGCATAGGATGTCTTTTTGGCCTGTTTGAACCTAGACTTGACCCACAGCTTCCCCTTGATGTGAGCAACCCAGTGGTATGCTTAGATTTTGGTTTGGATTTCAAAAGTCCCCAATTTTAGCTGTTCTTGCCTTTTTAATCAAAAGTGCTAAAGTCTGTTTTGAACCCAATTTTCTCACCCAAATGAGATGAAATCCCTCTCAATCACTCAATATATCATGCAGATCATGCTCATGCAGCCATCCTATGGTTTTGGTCTTAAAATAATGCTTTGGCACAATTTGGGTAGGATGTCTGGCAATTTTAGTCTATCTGGCCTTATCCTGTCAAGATATGGTCAAATTTTCACTTTCCATTTGAAAATAGGGTAAACCCCACCTTTTGAACACACTGATCAACTCAAAATCCCAAAATTCCCACCAGATTAGCTTGTAGACATACTACGCGTAGGATGTCTCTTGGCTTAAAATTAAATTTTTTCCTGACAGAAATACTCCTGATACTCTGCAGCTCTATTAGAAACACTCACAGTAACTTTTGGACTTCACTTCAGCTTTTAAACACACTTTTGCGTCTTTTTGCGTCTTTTACAACCTTGTGATGAATTTACCAAGCAAGTATACATGCATGAAGTGCTCTAGATCCTGAATCATGATGTCTTACTTACTCTACTCTTGCTCATCCTGTGAAATGGTGATAATGGTGTTTTGGTTGCTCTCTGGCCTCTCCGGACTCTCAAGCTTCCCTCTCATCGCTTCTATCACTCAAATTCCTACTAAAGAACTCAACTAATACCTAAAACTATCTCAGTCTACCTAAATCTACCTAAGTCGAAGGATCTAAACGAGACACACGCTTCCGAGACTCTCTCTAAGACCTAGAGAGTCCTCCACCCTCTGGTCCTATCTAAATGTAAAACGAGACTCTTGGCAAGCCAAAAATCCCTATCCTCAAGGACTAGTCTCGGTCACCTACCTAAGGTTTTCGTCCCCGGCAGCGGCGCCAATGTTGGACAGATACGCCGCGACGGACGTCAGCACAGCGAGAACTCACTTAACAAGATTTGTCTGCTAAGGACGAAGCTCGACCCGCAGGCGCGTGGAAGCAAGCATAAGGTGTCAACCTACACTCGATCGACTCCTAACTAATTCCTACAGAGGTCTCTACCCAATGTCTAAGTCACAGTCTTCAAGAGTGCATAAAAGGAAACTTCCTACAACGCTTTCTAGAGCCGAACACCCATCTAACAATCTCGAAACACCACAGAACTTGAAGGAGACCCTACTAACACCAATAGGTCACTCTCCCTAAGGTCTATGAACCAAAACCCCAACCCAAAACACACGGTGCAAAATCACGTAGGATGTCTGGCCGAAATTTGCAGGTCTTCGTTTCCAAAATCTAAAGTGCCTAATGTGTAGCTCTACTCAATGTGAATGCGTGGATATGCTGCAATGCAAAATCGGACAACGTATGCTCACCAAATCACCAGATGAAGCTCGTAGATGGAGCTCGCAAAACCTGACCGTACGCGCACAATGTAGGTATCGACGCGTAGCTCTCGTCGAGGGCAACACGCTGCACTTCTCCGCACTAGATTCCGACCACCGGTGCACACGTAGCGTCAAGATGAAGCTCACATTCTCTTTCATACACAGTACGCTCACTCACAGACTTCAAAACTTTTTTATTAAATGACAAAAGGTTCTTCATTAAGGTCAAAAAGTGGTATAAATACCTTACAATTCTCAAACCCTAAAGTTCCAAATCAACCATCTACTCAATCTAAATGTCAAAACTGGGATACAATCTGGAAACTTCTGTAAGCCCCAATATTTACAAGGTGAAATGTCGGGTTTTCTCAATAAATGAATAATTACAAAAATGATAATCTACCGAGCCGTCATTTTTCGTAGGGTGTATCTAGCTTCTAATAGATCCGTACACAGCCCCTATTGGAGATGCAAGATACGGATTTGACAGAAACTACATCATACGATAGTGATGCTTCATCTATGTCATCAGAAGAAAGTGTAGAGGAAAGCTTGATGCAGCTATGTCCTGATCTATTTGGGATAAGTGTCGAAAAGGAAGAATCGATGCATGATGTGAAGGTCAAGGAAGAGAAGGATAATACAAAAGCAATTGTAGAGCCTGCCAAAGTGAACGCAAGGAGCATGCTAGGAGAGGACTTGACAGAAAAAGAAAAGAAGGAGTATGAAGACATGTTCATGGAGTTTCCAAAGCTATTCACCACTAAATATACAGAGTTGCAAGGAGCTAAAGAGGTCAAGCATAGAATCAATCTAAAAGAAGGTGCCAAGTCAAAAGTTCAAAAGCTTAGGAGGTTGGGGGTCATTCATGAGAGGGCACTTCGTGAAGAAGTGACAAAGCTTTTGGAAGCAGATTTTATCTTTCGAGTGGAAGAGTCCGAATGGGTCTCTCCAGTTGTTATTGTGCCCAAGAAGAATGGAAGATTTAGGATATGTGTTGATTTCAAACCTTTGAATGCTGCCACAAAAAGGAATTATTATCCACTACCCTTCCTAGATGAAATCCTCAATCAGGTTGCAGGTCATGAACGCTACTCAATCATGGATGGATTTTTTGGCTACTTTTAGATCTTGATAGCGATTGAAGATCGATTGAAGATGACCTTCATTACTCCTTGGGGTTGTTTTGCCTACAAAAAAATGCCTTTTGGACTGGTAAATGCATATGCTACCTTCCAAGGATGGATGAATAGAGTGTTTGGTCCCTACTTAGGTAAGTTCATTTGAGTTTTCATGGATGACATTGGGTGTTATAGCTCAAGAGTCACACATTTGGAGAAGCTGAGGTTGTGCGTTTTGAAAGGCTCAACAAGAGGGTGGGCAATGCAACCCAAAGAAGTGTAAGTTTGCTCATGCCAGAGTCCATTTTCTAGGACATGTGGTTTCCCAAAATGGAATAGAAGCCAATCCAGAGAAAGTTAAGGCTTTGTTGCTTATGGATCCTCCCAGCAACACAAAGGATTTGGCGTCATTTGTGCATAAGCTCAGGTACTTGTCACGTTTTTTTGGATGCTATGTCAGTATGTGTATCCTCTCCAAAAATTGAGTCAAAGGGTTCAAGGGTTTGAGTGGAATGAAGATGTGAAAGAGGCTTTTGATGGTATCAAGGAGGTATTGTGTGCTTTACCAACAATGAGTCCTCCTGACTTGAAATTGATTTTCTATGTATCTATTAGTGTGGGGTCAGTAGCTTTTGGGTTGGTTCTCTTACAAAAGTAGGGAAGGAACTTCAAGCCAGTATATTTTGAGAGTAAGATGAAGAATGTAAGCGAGTTCTCCTACACGGAAATGGAACAGTGGGTTCAAAACCTATATGTTGCCCCAAAAGTTGTATGTGCTCACCACACCGAATCTTTTACCGGATGTAGTACAACATTTGAAGCCTAGCAAGTGCATCTTAAAGTAGACTTTGGACCTTCAAGAGTATGAGTTTGAGTTTAAAGTGGATCATTCTGTTAAATCTCACTTGGCAGGCATAGTGTTACATAAGGGAGGGGAGCTTCCATCTTACCCAAGGGTTGGCAAGGATGATCATGAAGAGGAAGTAGACATTACAGATGCGTATACAATGATGTTTGATGGTGCATACAGGAAAGTTCTTCAAAAGGCAAGTGGTGGGGTAGTCATTAAGAACCCAAAAGGCAACGTAATCCTTTCTAGAGTTTACAATCTTGATGAATCTGAAAGTAACAATGAGGCCAAGTATCTCACACTTTTCCTTGGGTTGAAGCAGTGTGTTGAGTTTGGATTGAAGAGTGTCATTGCAAAAGGGGATGCGTTGCTAGTCATGAATCAGTTGCTTGGTTTGTGGAATGTCAAGAAAGACAATTTGAAGAAGTGGTTCTATGGCATCAAGAAGCTTTTGCATGAGTTTGAGAAGATACAGTTTAAGCATGTTCCTTGTGAGCAGAATAAAGAAGCTGATGAGTTGTCTAGGGACAAGTTAGATGCCTTGGTAGCTCCTTTAAAGGTCAAGGAAGTCTTGTATGCAGGAAGGGAATCATTGCAAGATGTAGAATTATTTCTTGGTAAAGGGCAATGTCCAAAGGGCATGTCAAAGGTTCGGCGTAAGAGAATAGTTGCAAAAGCAAGAAACTATACATTGGTAGGTGAGGATCTCATGTTTTATGGAAAGGATAGCATTTTGAGAATGTGTCGTACAAAGAGAAATAGGCTTGATTTTGGAGCACTGCCATGAGGAAACATGCCAACAAGGCAAGGATCAGGTTTTCTTTTGTATTTTGAGAGTAGGTTACTATTGGCCCTCTATAATGAGAGATGCTTATTTTTGGTGCAAGTCATGCCATGAATGCCAAGTGTTTGCAAATCAAAAGCTTTTGGCTGAGCCCCAAAAAGCTATAATTTCTTTTGATGCATTTGAAAAATAGGGAGTGGATGCTGCAGGTCCAATGCCAAGAACCAACAATGGAAAAAGGTATATCCTTGTGGCTGTGGACTATTTGACAAAGGGGGTGGAGACAAGAGCAGTAACAGATGTAACAATGAGAAGAGTGACCTCTTTTTTGTATGAACAAGTGTGTTGCAAGTTTGGAGCTTCTATGGTTGTCATTTTTAATTGAGGACCAGGGTTTAGGGGAAAACTTGTTGTTGCTCTCATGGAGAAATTGAAAATTCATCATATGCATTCATCTCCTTACTACCCACAATGCAATGGGCTAGTTGAAGACTGCAATGGTCAAATTGTGAAGATGCTATCAAAGTATGCTAGAGAGAATCCTAAAGAGTGGGACTTGGACTTGGAAAAGTGTTTGTGGGCTTATAGTACTACATATAGAGTGTCGACACAGTCTACATCTTATGAGCTTGTTTATGGAAAAGAAGCTCTTAATATGCCCATACAGGTGCAGTTGGATGCCTTGAAGTTGTTGTGCACGATGCAAGGTTCGCATTACGACAAGCTGCAGGAAAGAATTCTTTCTCTAGAATTGTTACCGAATGAATAGAGAGAAGGCCAATGACTATTATCTTCAACAAGCAGAGACAAGGATGGAGAAAATGAATAAGAAACTGCCAGAGAAAGAGATTAAAGAGGGAGATCTGGTGATGAAGTATGATTCTCGCTTGGATTTTACTTTTCAAAAGAAGTTAAACGACAAATGGTTGGGTTCATACATAGTGAAGCATGTATTTCCTAATGGCGCATATGAGTTTAAAAAAATGTCAGGAGAACGTTTGCGCTATAGAAAAAATGGTTATAGATTGAAGAAATATTTTGCGAGGGATGTGGTTCCAGATACAAATAGTCTCTTGGTTGAGCATAAATGTTCTACCTAAAGGGTGGGAAATGATGATAACCCGCTTTTGGTGTGTACAAAGTAGTGCTTATATGCATGGTCATATGTACAAAAGGATGTAAATACATGCATTTGGAAGCTTTGCAAAGTGGTTTCAAGTTTTAAAAAAGATGCAATGTGTACACATTGTGAATAGTCAGGTTCACGTGCCAGCAGTTGGACACGTGTACATGCCTGGATAGGGTATCAGGGCCTTGGATATGGCTCTTGGTGGCCTCTTTTGGCTCTATAGAATGTTTTTGAGCTTTCTAGAATGTAAATAATGCAAGCGACAAGTTCGGGCTCTCTCATCCCACTTGAGAAGTATGGGACATGCAATAACTATCTATTTACGGTGCCTGATATGCGGTGATGCATGCACCGCCCTAAGAGTGGTCAAAAATGGAATGTGCATATGTGGAAAAGTGCTTTGGGTATCACGGGTTGAGTGTACAAAATTTGGTGAATTTTGGAGTCTGTTTGGGGTTTTTCACGTGAAAAATGCCTGCCAGGGGTCAAATTGGTCAAAACTGGGTCAAAAAAGGTCAAAAAATGACCAAAAATGGTGTGAAAAGGCTTCAATTTGCCACATCACTCACGGTGCCGTGAGTATTCCAGCTGAGGTAGTATTTTTGAAGCCAATTCTTGGCACTTTCACCTCTTTGTGTGTGGGAGAAAGCAGGGTTCTTACAGGTGGTCTAGTGCAGTCCCGTCGCGTTCGCATCTTGTTTTTGAGTGTGTGGAGTGAATGAGAGCTTTGTCTCTTCAATTTTGCACTTGGGAGACTTTATGGAAGTTTTGAGGTTGCCATGGATGTGTGTGTGCGAGCAATTGAGGGAAGAAGGTGCAGCTTTCTGCAAGACTATGTGACCGTGTATCGATGCCATTAGGGTTGGTGCTACTCCAAAGAGTCCAACAGAGTGGAGTTTGGTGAAGGATTTGCAATGGTTTGAGAGAGGCCTTTTGTGGCTGGAGTTTTTGAGTTTTTGTGGTTTTTCTTGTATATATTGGTCACCATCAAGTGTGATTTCAAGTGTTGATCAACTCGACCCACCTTGTAGTGTCTGCGAGGCAAGGGCTTTAGGTCGAGGTGTTTGGAGTTTGAATCGAGCTTGTGGATACAATTTTTAGGGAGCTCTTGAGTGGTGGTGAGCGAGATGAGGAAGCTAAGTGAATACCTTGTGTTGTGTTGAGGTGTCTGGGTGCGTGAGTGTGCGCACGGCGTCTTTTGCTCCATCAACGACATCGATTGCCCAATCTCAGAAGAAGAAGAAAACACGAAGGAAGAGATCGCAAAAAACAGTGAAGTCAGACCCTAGTTCAAAGACCAACATAGGAACTGGTGACAACCCCACATATAGAGGATTTTAATTCATGTAAAACCATGGAGACCAAAACGACTACTAGGAAAGAAACGAACAAGGAAGATCATCATGAGCCACAATGGACAGGACCCAAGAAGAAGATAGGAGCTTACCCAAACCCTACAAAGGAGATCGAACGAGTCAAGCAATTAAGGATTTTGGTGGAAGAGACCCAAAGGGATCTAGAGCCAGCACCTAGGCATATCCAGATTACAGACACAATGTTCCCTACGCAAAAACAACCTCACAAAGTCCATAGACCCCTAGCCATACCTAGTGTCATCCAAGAAGAAAGTGACTTAAAGTCATGGAAAAGTGGGCGTACTCACTTCTTGTTGGAAAGAATGTTTATAGAGGGACTACCTAACCCTATTAAAGAAATGGAGATCCCATCTTCCCCACATCAAGGGACTGAAGCCCAAAAGGTGCCATTAAATATTGCCAAATTGATGGATTTCATGGCTTCAGAAGTTAGAACCACCATCATGTCCAAACTATATGGAGACCCCGAGCTATTCTCAGCTCTTCAAGATTTCCTCAATGGAGAATTGAACGTCGGGTTACCACAGTTTGCACATATGGATGGAGCTAGGGAGATACCAATAGAGGAGGAACACTTAGATCCACAACCCAACCTAGATGAGAACTCTGTTGTAGAAATACCTTTTAGCAAGTTGGGACAATACTTTGAGGGAAATGAATCCAATGCGACCATACCAATCACTATCAAGGGATTAACTTTGAAGGGAATCCTTGATGGTGGCATTGGGATTGGCATTGTGACTAAAAATTGATGGAAAACGATGGGAAGACCTTACCTTGGGACCACAACCATAGTATTAAAGATGGCCAATGGGTCTATTGTGAAACCTATCGGGATGCTAGAAGATCTCAAGATCAAGGTCTTTGGACAAAAAATAAGAAATACCTTCATTGTTATGGATTTCTCCAAGCACATTATGTCATTTGAGATGATCTTAGGACTTCCTTTTATGAGGGAAGCAAAAATGGTGCATGACTGGTCTAAAACCATCTCTACTTGCAATTCCAAGATTCTATCATTCGAATGGATCTTGAAACTGGTCACGCACATCCTCTAGGCAACAAATTTATAATTGATCATAGATCTGCCACCACAATTCACTCGAACCCATTGCAGTATTGTTACACATGTAAAGTGGACACTGATGTTGGGGAAGATTCTCCTTATATGGATGTTCTACATGGGATGATTGAGTCTGACAATGTGGATTGGGTCCACCTAGAATTGTAAGAGATATAAGAGGCGACGATATCAAGCAAATGTGCATGCTAGAATAAATGAAAAGAAATATAGACAGAGGTAGAGTAGGTCTACTCCCTAGAGGCACATGCAGAGATGAAAAACATGGATTCTTTTATATGCTCATGCTAGATGTTGATGAGGTGATGCCAAGACATGGGATTCCACCTATGGATGATAGGTATGTAGCCATCCCAGTGTCAGTGATGACACACCCATACATGAGGAGAAGTCTTGATGCTATAGTGCATGAAAATAACACTAAGGTGGGTGAAAGAGCCAAGATTCCACAAGTGAGCGTCATCTCATGTTTGATCACCTATTATTGTCAAGGCCCAACTTAGCAGCTATAGTGAAAGCATCTACAATAGGGATTGTGAGTCATGTGATGAATAACGCTAGCATAAAGCTTCATGGAGCCATGCAAACCATAGAGAGATGTCCACAGGATTTGCATGAAGGCTCTTGCGTGGATTTTCACGCTCGCTTGCCACTAGAGCCGATAGAGCTGCATGAAAATTGGGTGAGCGAATCAGTGGGTGTAGGTTAAGAGAGTCTCTCAGCTATTTTCGTGTACATACTAGTAGTTTAGCTAGTAGGATCCACTTATCGACACATTTTCCTTTAAGTGGGAGTTTTTTGGGATTAAAGATGGATGTGCCTTTGCCCAAGGCCGGACGTCCAATATCCGACTGCCCATTGACTCCACTAACCCATTCCTTGTGTACATTGTACAGTGAGGAGATATTGTGCTCTGCTCTATTCTCCACCCACATAGGCCTTTCCCTTGCACGCACACACTCGCATGGCTTCGCACCGCACCTCACGCTATTAAAATCAATTGAGCCAAGATTTCGGATGCAAAAGTCTAGGTCAACTTAAAAGGTAACTACTTCTTCTTGGTGTAACTATAAAAAAGAAATTGAAAAGGTTCCTCTAACATTGCACGTCAACGCCCGCCAATTATAGAGCCGTAGCGCAGAGAGAGAGAGAGAGAGAGAGAGAGAGAGAGAGAGAGAGAGAGAGAGAGAGAGAGAGAGAGAGAGAGATCATATTTCAAAGGCTGTGTAAATGACCATATAACAAGCTGATGAATAATATGCAAGGCAATGAGGTTGATTAGGATGGCCAGTTGTAAAGATCTGAAACGAAAGTGGGAGGCTTCTCACACAAGAAGAGCAAAACACTTATGTCATACAAAACATGGAGGGGACAACAAAATAGATGTTTTGAACCTGCACTCAAGAATTGTTATAGAAAGTTGTTTTTCTTGTCAAGTGTTACAGGGGGGCTCATGCTTTCTCCTCTTGCATTGGAAGATCACTTGTTCTTTCAAGTTAGTTTAATATATGTATTTGGCTAAGTATTATTTCAGAACCTAAGTATAAGAAATACCAAAAGTTGATCCTTAATATGTGCTAAATGTTTTTGATTCTGTTACAAAAAAAATTTCACACTAAATTTAGCATACGTACAAAATCTTTTTTTCTTGATTTTTCTTAGCATATTAATCTCTCTATATTTAAATTATCTCTCTCTCTCTCTCTCTCTCTCTCTCTCTCTCTCTCTCATTGTCTCTCCCGCAATGCATGTTTGCTTACACAAACATGCATGCACGAATGAATTGAGCGACGCTGACATGGATTAAAGAGGATGATGTGCATTAATTGAATGTAAGGAAGATGATGTAATAAGGCATAGGCAAAAGGGGTGGTGTGGGGAAGCATGCAGAGGCGAATATATGATTCACATCATCGTGGACGCTTCATTAAGCAAAATCAAATAGGATTTTAGTGGATATTTGTAAAGCTATAGTTAATCACCATGCTCTCTATGGGACTCTCAGTTTAAACTTCCACATTATGAAAAATCAAAAATTCAAAGAGATAATTTTACACCAAAAAACTTCAACCAAGGTATATAATAACTTGAAATGGCACCCCCCAAAATTGTACTAAGTGTTATTTTTTGAAGTATCACAACAAGATATAGCCATTGGGCATTACCAAATTTAGTTTCAATTAAATTTTGATAAAAAATCTAATTGTACCTTTAATTCTTTCTTGGTATCATGATTCAAGCGTCTTTGTTTTAATTTTGATGCAAAACATACTTTATGTTTGACACAATCATATAATCTTGAATCAAGTAGTTTGGTTTGATATTTTTCAAACTATGCAGTAGGTCTCCCAATCTCAAAAAAAATAAATTATTTTAAATGGATAGTGTGGATCTATTGGATGGTTGAACAATAAGGTGTAAGTTGAAAGGTATGGTTTGCATAAAATACAAGTAGAAAGAAAAAGGTGGAAAGTCGGCTCTCTTTCTCTCTCTTGTTTAAGACTAAGCATCCAACACCAACATACATTTCCTTAGACCCACCTTTCCAGCTACATTAGTGCTACACATAGCCTTGCTTGCTTCGCTATTTGCGAGTGCTTTGACTTTAATAGGTGTAGATGTGGTCCATAGTCTGTGATAACATGGTGTTCAAGGCCTCCAGATGGCACTCACATTAAGGTGTCCACACGCTGTGAGCGACTAACTTGCAGTATTTGAGTTTGTGATGGACAGTATGGTGATCCCGGATAGATAGGGGTGTTGGTGCAAGGAGTGCACATCAATTGCAAGATTTTAAGGGAAACAACCTGTTGTGGGTGCCTTCAGGGTGTGCATTGCATGAGAGGTGCAATGGTGGTCGGGATAGGAGGTAATTAAGGATAGCAGGTGAGTCCCAATGGCATACCATATGTAGGTAGAGAGGGCAAGAGGTCTTTCGTTGTATGCAAGGGGGATGAGGGCACCTTGTGGAAGAAGATGGATCGTGGTATGGTGAGTGATGTGAGGTGTTGGATGAGGGTATCGGAGGAGCATGTCATGTGGAGCCAAGGCATTTTATTTCTTTTGAAGCTAGTAGCGGTACGAGCTAGAAAAATTAATGACATTTTAGTTTTTTTTGAACCATTAGGAATACCTTTGAATATATATTTTTCAAACTACTCAGTATATCTTTATACAAAAAAGTATAGTAATAGATTCTACTAACATGTACACTCAAAGCAAGAGTATGAATAAAGACCATGATTCTTTTAAGAAAACAATAAATTTATAATCTCTAGTTGCCAACAGACTTGCAAATAGAAGTTCTGAAAAGACATATGTGGAAATGGCCAATTTTTCCCTAAGAGTGCATCATGTCTCATTACTACTAGTTGCCAACAGACTTGCAAATAGAAGTACTCAAAAGACACATGTGGATATGGCCAATTTTTCCCTAGGAGTGCATCATGTCTCACTACTACTAGTTGCCAACAGACTTGCAAATAGAAGTACTCAAAAGACACATGTGGAAATGGCCAATTTTTCCCTACGAGTGCATCATGTCTCATTACTAGCCAATAGGGGGTCCTACTGGCTATCCCGCTATTTTATCCATTTATTAGCAAGATTCCTTCTCTTATACCATATTTAATTCCTTCCTTATGGAACCTCATGTCCCATTATCTCTTTAAAAGGTACTATCGGAGAATTGAACTTGCACGGGCTTCTCCGAATGACATTGAGGTACATATCGTAGCCAACCCAACATCCGGGAGATGGTGCCAACCTGTCAAATTTCAAATATAAAAAAAGAGGATGAACATCATCCTTACATGTTAGTCCTCAGCTCCCCTACGTGCGACACTTGCATGAGCACCCTCCGCTCCTCCCTCAGCATAATGTCCATGTCCACTGCAAGTAATAGAGCAGAGGGCAAAGCCAGGGTTATTGTAGCTTTGGACTTTGGAACCACCTTCTCTTGCTTTGCTTACGCCAAGCCCTCCCAGCCAATGACAGAATATTCATTTTTTGGAAAGTAATTTCTTTTTTGGAATGGGTCCGACATACTAGCTCCTTTATTCTAGATGTACCGAATTTAAGAAAAAAATTACAATCATTAAGCTTTAAGGTTGTTTACTAAAAAATGCCTATGTTGCAAGCTAATGTGAAGATCTATGACAAAAGCCTTGATCTTGGCACATTCAAACTGTGCCAAAAGTATTTTATTTTGTATGGAACATCAATTCAAAGCATAGTAAATCCTCCAATAATATGAAGGGTGCATGTTCAATAGAGAAGTATTTGTCGCAATCAATTTAATCAACGAGAAAAAATTCTAGGTAGATGTTAGTTAATTCACAATGCACATGGAGTATATTACATAAAAAGTTCAAGTTGGTAGTTGTTTTCAAATAAACCTTACAAGAGAAGGCTCGTCATCCTTAGGCATTGTTGATATATGAGGCATTCCAACTCCTTGACAAGGCACTATATTAAACCAAGTTGGATGCCAAAGCATAGGTCTCACAACAAGAGTAAAACTTTACACTTGAAAATGTGTATGAGAGCTCACAAGACTATGGTTCAATCTATGTATCGAGAAAGCATGTTCTCATTACCAACGATCATCTGTATTGCCTTACATGATCACCATATCCAAGAATGGCTGGATGCTTAGGGTTTAAGTTAGTGTGTGTGGGGATCGGGGATCCCGTGCGGTGAGTGCAAGAGAGGGAAGGAGAGAAGGGGGAAGGGGATGAAGCAGACATAGGCTTTGGGTTAGTGGAGTAGGAAGTGAGAGTGCAAGTCAACTCTCACTTTCTCTCCCTATATTCATTAGAGAGAAAATATAGTTAGGGGTGGTTCCCATGACCACTCGGCCTACACCCCAACAACCTCCACTTGAAGGTCAGGGTGGCCAATAATGGTGTTAGTATAGTTAGTCTGTACAAAGTCGATGAACCATCGGCTAGGCTTCATCCTACACCCATAAGCTCTATGAGTGTGTAAACCGTTTCGAGGCTAAGCTCTTTGTGAGAGCATCTGCCGGGTTGTCATCAGTGTGAACCTTGACAAGATCAATCCGCTTGCCAGCCAATACATCTGGTATGACATGGTATATGACCTCTATGTGTTTTTACTTTGAGTGAAACACCGGATTCTTTGCCAAAGCAATGGCCCTCTGAATATCACAATGTAGTATTGGAACCTTGTGAATGCCTAAATCTAACCATATGGATTCCTTGCTGGCGTCAGACATGCAGCAACATACTCTGCCTCATTTATAGATGAAGACGTGCAGTCTTAGAGACACCATATCCAAGAGATAGATGCTCTAGCAAACATGAACACATAGCCAGATGTGGATCTTCTATTATCCACACAACCTGCATAATCTGCATCCGTGTAACCCACAATAGATGCATCACTGTTTCCAAAGAGTAAACACTTGCTAGTTGTACCCTTCAGGTATCTGAGGATTTTCTTCATTACTTCCCAATGCTTCTTGCAAGGGTTGGACATGTACCTACTAACCACTCCCACCGTATGTGCAATGTTTGGTCTTGTGGCTACCATAGTGTACATCAAACTGCCAATTGCTGAAGAATATGGCACTTTCGTCATTTCCTCTTTCTCAACATCTATCTTAGGAGAATCTTCCTTGTTGAGTTTTAAGTATGCTTGCATTAGGGTACTAAATGACTTCTCTCCTTGCATACTAAAATGTTGCAAGACCTTGTGGATGTACTTTTCTTGAGACAATTAAAGAATTCCATGTTGGCTATCTCTCTTGATGTGCATACCAAGAAAGTGATTGGCATTTCCCAAGTCTTCCATTGAAAACTGAGTGCTTAACATCTCCTTCAATTGATTGATCTCATCAATTGATTTTCTTGCGATAAGCATATTATCTACATACAAGATTAAGATGATTAAAGAACCATCGTTTAACTTTCTTGTGTATAAGCAGTGATCCTCTTGACTCCTTATGTAACCCTGAGACTGCATGAATTTGTTGAACTTTTGGTAACACTACCTTGAACCTTGCTTGAGGCCATAGAGTGCCTTTTTAACTCTACAAACCAATTTTGTCCTTGTTGGATTTTGAGTTTCACATACGAAACCCTCTAGCTGTTTCATGTAGACATCTTCATCTAGATCCCCATGAAGAAATGTTGTTTTCACGTCCATTTGGACAAGTTCCATGCCCTGGATAGCAACCAAACCAAGCTCAATGCAAAGTATAGTCATCTTGACTACTCGAGAGAAAATCTCGTCAAAATCCTCACCTTTTTGCTGCTTGAAACCCTTGGTAACTAGACGAGCCTTGTATCTAGGCTCGAGATCTTCCGTTGTATACTTCTTCTTGTATACCCACTTGCAAGGTAAATCATATTTTCCATGTGGTAGTTCAACCAAATCACTTGCCTGATTAGCCACAATCAAATTGTATTATGATTGCATATCCTGCTCCCACTTAATGCTATCATCCATCTGTATAGATTATTTTTAACAGGTTGACTCTCCAGCGTCAGTGACCAAAATATGGTGTATACCCGGCTTAAACCTCTCAGGGACACATGACACTCTCTCAGAGCATCTTGGTGCCTGACTGCTAGAATATGCTCTCTCTGGAGAAATCGTAGTATCTTGCATTTGAAGATTAGGTGCATCACTACTAAACTGAGTTGGTTCGGAGGCTACATCCTCAAATCGAACGCGTTTGTACTCAATTTCTATAATGGGCTTCTTGTGCATCTTTGAGTCATTGAAAATCACATGTGAGTTGCAGATGACTTTGCGGCTGAGTGCCAGAGATGATAGCCCATTTGCCCATAGCCAATAAAAATGCATTTGTGTGACCTAGGATCCAACTTGCAACAAAGTTCTTTGGACACATCTGCATATGCCTCACATCCAAACACACGTAAATTCTCATAGCTTGGCGTTTTTCCAATCCACAATTCCTCTAAAATCTTGAAATTCAAAGGAGAGCTAGGTAACCTATTGATAATATGCACTGATGTTAGAACAACTCCCCCCCAAAGGAGTAAGTTTTGCCATAGAAATCATAGAGATAACTCGCTTTTGAATCGTGTGATTCATTCTTTCAGCTATCCCATTCTGAGCAGGTGTGTATGGAGCAATAAACTACCTATGAATGCCTCTTCGATTGCAAAAATCCTTGAACTCCGTGGAGACAAATTCTCAACCCTCGCGGGGAATTTTTGGAACATAGAAAAGACTTCTTCCTTATGCTTAAGGAGATACACTCACACCTTTCTGGTAGAGTCATCTATGAACGTGAGAAAGTAGTTTGCCTCCCCCTAGAGTCTTATGTGGCATTGGACTACACAAACCACTGTGTACTAAGTCTAGAGGTTTGCCTAGTTTCTTATTCAATGGTGAAGATGTCAACCTAGTCTATTTGTTGTATAGACAATGCTTACACAATGGAAAATCCGTGTAATCTAACACAGGTAAGTAGCCAAAACACTGAAGTGTTTTCATTCCCTTCTAGCTAATATGCCCTAGCCGGCTATGCCACAACTCAATAGACGGCAACTTGGCAACATAAATAGAGTGTTTGTTGACACTTGTACAGGGATCTGTTTTACGACCTTCATGACAAGGTTGCTCTTGCGGATTAGCCAAGAACTATTACCAATTATTGTAGTGTAACCAAGGTCATCCAATTGCCCTATAGAAAGAAAACTCTTTGCCAGGACAAGGATCCTAAGGAGCAAGGCTCGACCTAGGGTGTCAGGGACCTGAGCTACGTGCTTGGACTGGACCAATCTGGACTGGGGATCCGTATTATAGCTAGGGCTGAGAGCCGGCCTATATATAGGGTGGTAGGGTGGTAGATCCGATATTTCAGTCTCCTAGGTCTTATACGGATGTCAAAGCTCAAGAACAGGGGAGCATGGAGGAGGAGCCTTTGCCTTGCATGGATTGAAGCGTCTCTCTCTCTCTCTCTCTCTCTCTCTCTCTCTCTCTCAGGGAGTGCTTGCATGACTAGGAGGAAGATGCTATCGAATGTGGGAGACAAGTCGACGATGACTATGGGAGCAAACCCTTGCACACAAGGGAGTATCGAGCTCGACCAACACAAAACTGCACAAGAGCTCGTTGCGAGTGTGCAGGTAAGAGCAGCAAGTGTCGTCACTGAAGTCAGGGCAAAGGCAGCTCCTACAGAGCGCAATCTTCTTCCTCCTCTCTCGTTTCATCGTTGGATCTAAAGCAGCAACAGGTTTCCCATGATTTTTTATTTTTAGCTTTTTGGGTTCCTAATTTGGGCCACCCACTTCACACTATATGAAGCCAGTCACACATTGGCAAGCGGTGACCAAGCCTGAGAACTCTAGAGGCCACCATTCAAGTGCCTTGGCACGACATTTGATAACAGTAGGCAACCGACAAGGTCATGGGTAGTTACACACTCATGCAAACTTTGAATGTCTTAAACTCATAAGGGCTTATCTCTACCAAGGAATGTAGATTAAGCCAGCATTTTTGACAGCACGACTATTCAAAAAAACCCATGATTATGGATTTTTGGGTCTAGAAAAGATCCAATTGTGAATATGATTCCAACTTGAGTGGATCTCCTATTTCATCTACAACACTAAAAGTATCTATACGAGTATAATTTTGGAGTAAAACCCAGCTCGTGATTACTAAATCACTTATTGAGTTGTGATGGTCAACACTAAGAACCTTCACACTTGCACTTTCAAGGAAAATAAGTCCACAAGCTGCGAAAGGTAGGACTAGGCAGGGCCAAGGGCCAGGAAGAACATGCAGTCAAGGGGGTCACTATGTTTAGCAGGCCAAGGGCCTTTATAGGGCATGGCTGTGTGGTCATGAGCATGCTCCAGTTCCCTCTATCTTACATAAGCATAAATGGGTATGAGCCACACTCACACGACGACCACTCAAGTTATGCTTGTTTTTTCTCTTTTTTACTTTTTGAAGCACCGTGCTTTGGCCGAATCCATAAGAAGAACACTATGCAAAGCAAAGTGCTTTGACAGACTTCATGTGAAGCAAGGCTTCTATTATGTGCCATGATATTATCCATTGACTTCAGATCCAGGATAATGGCACCTATCTTTGGCAGTAAGTGGATATAAGCTCACAGTTATGTTTGGCAACGATAAACTGTGATGTATCTATGCCAGTGAAATCATGCAAGGCACGTATGCCATCGCCTCCAAGCCGTCACTAAAGCCACTAGCTTTTTACAATATTTTTCTATGTGCATGCATGGTATGCTAGTACGGTGGGTTTCACTACATTATTTTTTACACTTTCGTAATAATATTAGCTACTCTATTCACGATGAGTTGAGACTACTGGATGGGCTTGTGATCATTGTATATGTATACAATGACGAGCACTTCACATCTTTGGCACTATGCACAAGGTGTAACTAATAAATTTGATGCTTCATTAAGATAGTTATAAGTAGGCATGGCCTTGCTATCTAGCCAGTCATTCATGGAAAGATATGCATAGATTAAGAGAGACTTCACGTAGGTAATCTCTGTTCATGTAGGAAGAAGCTTCCTTCACGACCTAGTTGTGGATAAGATTCTAGCTGAAGAAGATCTGTTGCTTAGTTGCAACATTGGTTATGTATCTACTAGGAGTGATATTTTCAGGGCATGACCCAACTAATACACAATCACTTCATAGGTGATGAGAGTCATGGTTTGACCTCAACATAATTATACTTTCAAGGAAAGAAGTTTGCAATTTGCCAAGGGATAGTAGACAAGTTCAACTTTCAAAGTTGATTTTCATCACTATTAGACACGATAGACTGCGTTGGTCATGGTCGGCTACTAGTTTGAGGTTTTCATGCAACGTCTAACCAAGGGGTTTGACAATGTTAGTTCTGACCAAGAGGTTTGGATTGCAAAGGCAACATCTAGGGTTATAGCCAAGGGGTTTAGATTGCCAAGGCAACCCCTTGGGTTACATGTGCAATACTACTTGCATTGCACTAATTTTCAATTAGTGATCCTAGGCATTTGTAGGCAAGAAATTTGGGAAGGTCCCTTTGACTACAAGTAAGTGAACACTATGTTCAACCTCCAGGACGCATCTGATTTGGTTCCATAGTTTTGAGTATGCTTTTTTTGATTTTTTTAAGTCGGATGAAGAAGCTTGAATACTTTCATCCATTTTTTCTCTTTAGAGACATAACAAGGTTATGCAAGAGCAAAGTATTTTGGACCATATTGTCCACTTTACATTGCTGCATTATGCAGTTTTGGCACATGTTGTCACATGGGATACAACAAGGTCTAGCAACTCAAGGAGTTCGGTTTAGCCAGTGTGGAGCAAAGCTAATGAGGGTCATCGTAGAGTGCTTGCAATTACCTCCACACACAAGTACATGTCGTACTTGAAGGATGTTCTTTTTTCAGACCTCCTTACATGAGACATATTCCACATGTGGAGAATATGAGTCTCTGGGACTGAAACTCGTGCCCACTATTTCAATTATATATTGAGACAAAGTCCTTAATTACTAGTCAAATCCGTTTTCTAGACCGTTTTCAGCACGACGTATCAAGAACTATTTCAGTGGCCAGAAATTGTCGGATACTCAGAACGACTTGTTAAGGTACAAGTGATGCTAAACAATTTAACGGATGGTTGTTTATGCATACAACAAGGCTATGAACTGTTAATGAGAATGTTTCATTGTTTATACGTAGAAGTGATTTATATTTCACCTTCTATCATGGTTCAAACGTTTCAGTAAGGCTTGCAAATGATTGTAGTACATAGTCTTTAGTTCTTTCTTGAACTATTTACACTCCTTTTTCATGTGTGCTTCGAGCATCACATTCATCATAAGTATTGCCAAGTATGATCATGGATATGCAGGTTCTGATCTGTTTTTGGTAAGTGCATGCACACTAGATGTTATGAGCCCTAGTGTTTAGCAAAGGCTGATTTGGAGCAGCATGCATATTCATCACATTAGTTGCTTATAAAGCATTTTGCACTTTATGTTCAATATCTTTATGAGATTAATTTTGGATATACCAATCACCAATAGAGGTCATGGCTCGATTTGGATGCTTGTGGATCTTTCAAGTTAACCAAGATGGTCATTCAAGACGTTGTTAATTCCTCAACAATGTTGTACGACATTGTGCTCCCCGTTTACCAATTATTTGGAAAGACTGTCTGTAAACCATTGGAAAACACACCTCAGTTTTGTCAGTTATCCAAAGAAGATAACCAGATTACAAAGTGTAATCTTGTGCTAAAGGATATGTGAAGTGCATACATTAGCACCAAATAGTTCAATTAAAAAGCATGTATTGCTCTAGTTGGAGTTTGCTTACCTTTTGTTAAAGCATGTTCACGACTAGGTTTAGTCTCTTCATGTTTAAGTCGAGTTCTCAACCTTGAACACTAGTTATGGTGGGGTTGTTTACAGCCGAAAATTGAGAACAAGTCAGGACTTATATTTTGTTGATAAGTTACGTCAACCAGTAATTTTCATGGAAAGTGAAAAGAGGTACTCTTTTGGGTGCATCTTTATTGTGATAACTCGTTTAGCATGCTCGTATGTGTTCTGAATGGAGTCTACACACTATGTTGGATAGAGCTGATAACACATGAGATTACAAATGGACAACAATGTGAAAAATCAAAGATATTACTCTTTGTTTCATTGAACCTCCTACTGAAGAGTGTTCCGATCAAGCGAGCAGCTGGATCCATGAAGGATTCCAGGATGGAAAACATTAGTGTATCACCGCTCTTGTTTTTGAGGAAGAAAATGCTTCTCCAAGGGGGGAGTAATGTCAGGCAAGGATCCTTAGGAGTAAAGCTCAACCTAGGGGGTTAGGAACCCGAGTCAGGGGCTTGAACTAAACCAATGTGGAACGGGGATCCATATTATGGCTAAGGACCCAACCTATATATAGGGTGGTAGGGCGATGGATACACATCTCAGTCTCTTAAGTCTTGTGCTAAAGGATATGCGAAGAGCGTATGTTAGCACCAAGCAATCCAATTAGCTAGCATGTATCGCTCTAGTTGGAGTTTGCTTATCATAAGAAAAAGAATGTTTGGTTTGGTCTCTTCATGATTAAATCAAGTTCTCAACCTTGAACACTAGTTATGGTGGGGTTGTTTACTGATGCGGTAAGATAACAAGTCAAGGATTTATACCTTGCTAATGAGTTACGTCAGCCAGTTACTTTCATAGAAAATGAAATGAGGTACTCTTTTTGGTGCATCTTAGTTGTGACGACTTGTTTAGCATGCTCATGTGGTCTCTAAATGGAGTTTACATACTATGTTGGTTATGGACCGGTTACACAAGAGGTTGAAAAAGGACAATAATGTAGAAGATCAAGATTCTCTTCTTGATTTTATCGAGCCTCCTACTAAACCGTGTTCCAGTAAAACGAATAGCTGGATCCATGTAGGATGCCACTGTGGAAAACATTAGTGTTCTTAAGAAGATACAACCACTTTTGTTTTGGAGGACGAAAACACTTTTCCAAAGGGGGAGCAATGTAATGCCAAGGGCCGACTGCCAGTGGAGAGGGGATCCTAGGCCAAGAGGGCTATAAAGGGAGGTTGGACGGAGGATCTAGGACGACAGTTCCAAGGTTTCTCACATTACACAATTATAGACCCATTTGTTTGGTTTGGCATATGTTGTCACAAGGGAACTCAAGGAGATCGGTTTAGCTAGTGTGGAGTAAGGATAATGAGGGTCCCTTTAGCAAAGGCCATCCCTGCTTCTGTTGGATTTGCAACTTGTGGTTTTTTCTCTCTTATGCTTGTCTCATCATCCGGTTGAACACCGATAACATTGCTAAGATGTAACGTTTGCCTTTTTTAAAGGCATAGCAAGTTTATCTATTGGCAATATGAAATAGTCCTATTCGTCTCCTCCTTTGTTATTGAAAGATCCAACTAGTGAGCCAAAAGCTCTTATCCCGCACATCTCATGCATCTCCTTGCTCCCTTCGTTTGTTTCCATGCATCAGTACTATTTTCACTGCTTGATTTTTATTAAGAAAATAATCATGCTCGAAATGGGTATTTTTTTGTAGTCCAAACCACACTGTATCAATGCGGACACAAAACTGTTCTACCTAGGTAGCGTCCTCTCTTTTGCATCATCTTGAAACCATTGTTCTTTTACTCCTTCACCAACAAATTGATAAAGTTGTTGTAAAGCACTCTCTTTTTCATATGTATAATGGTAAGAAGGCCCTCCTTGACTTTGTTAGCTTTTGGTAGTCCATCTTTAAGGCGAACATAAGTACTTGTGTTAGGGGGTTCCATACACGGGCTTTGTTTTGCTAGCTTTTGCTTATGTCAACTTCTAAAAAGCTACTCATGTTAAGTTCAAACGAGGACTCACACCGTGCAAAACTGCTTAATTCAGCTTGTAACCCACACAACACATCTTCTCCCAAAGTTCCAAAGAGTTTTCAGATCCTTCTTGCTTCACAACCCAATCCATGAACATATATATGTGACAATTTCTGAAATGCATCCCCCACCCCCCTTCACACTATCTCGCACGGGCAGCTTCAAATGGGATCTACGGTTGAGGTGATTCGGACCGTAAGATGCACATTTAGAAATTCGGGACATTTGGTAAATTCGGGTAGGCTTGTAAATTTGGGACAATCCGCACCCCACGTCTTGAACCTGCGACCTCCCCACGACGAGCCATGTGCACTAACCAATACGTGCGCATGCGTTCGATGAAATATAGGAGATTCGAGTATCTCATATTGTAAATGTGGACCGATTAGTAAATTCGGGGCGATTGTCAAATCTGACGGTCCACGATTGACGCACCTCGCGTTTTCCTCATCCACCATTGACCCCATTTGACCATGCCCGTGTGATATTAGTGATGAGGCCCCGCCCCCCCGCCCCCCCCTTCCGGAAATTTGAGTAAGTATGATGACGGCCTCCTTCACTTCATTAGCGTTCAACAGGATAATGTACAATGCTAGCAATGCTTCTCCATCTCAATTACTGGCATAAGTGCCTCGTTGATTTCCTTGGCCTTCAATAGGTCATTTATTGTCGTGTACGAAGCCCTCTTCTTCATCTCATGCAACAAGGTAGGTCTTGTCGGCTTCCATAGCCTTCGACAGTCCATCTATCACACTGCTTTATGTGATCATTTTTGGGGTGCATCCTCTGCTTTCCATCTCAGTCGAAGTACAATAAGGCCGCTATCAACTTTATCAACTACACCTTCTCCTGCTGCCTCTTAACGATTGACGCCCTGCAACAGCAACGGGGAAATACTATAAACGTCGAGCTTTATCTTGAAGCTGCTGACGTTGACCAGCTGTTATGGCGGCTGATTATGCCGAAGTTGACATGGTGCTGAGCACCTGTTGCAGCTTTCGGGTTGGGGATTTGATTTGGATTGGTGGTTTAATGGTCTGCTGATCTTGTACCCCCAACGCCTCCAGCAAATATTGCGCATGCTCTTCCTTCTCAAGTTCAAGCAGGGCGACGTAGATCTCAAGTAGGGGCTTTCTCTTAATTGAGCAGGTGCGTTGGAACTTGGAGTCGCGTTTTCTTTGCGATAGTTAGCTGGGCCCCAAAGGGATGCTAGAGCTGTATTTTTAGCTTGGTGGGTTGCGGGGCAGTTTTTTGCTCCAATATTGGTTTGGCAAGTGGCATGGCTGAGCAGGTCATGGCCCTCTTCAGGTATGCTCTTGTGGGTCCTTTCACGCTCCCAGAAAAGAAACTAGAGTGCTTTACTAGTTGCATTTGTATTGAATTGAAGTGAGTCCGACGGAAAACATTTTGTATTTACCATTTTGTTGTCATCCAAACATTCAACAAGAGTACATGTCAAGAGTATGCATCCTTAAACAAGAACCTAGAAGAAGAAAGCCTAGAGAGAGAGAGAGAGAGAGAGAGAGAGAGAGAGAGAGAGAGCTTATACTTTGTTTTCCACAAATCTTGTTACCTTAAGTTGACATGGTCCTATGTTTAGAACGTTACGCTCTTCACATCCCAATTTAGATATGTCTAAACATGTCTTTAGCTTTTGGATTGTAATAATTCTTTGATTGAATCTTGCTCTATTGTGTACATTCTTGTCATTTGTGTAAGTGTCGTTGTATTATTCAAAGATTCAACAGGTGTATACATCCTCGGAGGAGAAAATGGAGAGAGAGAGAGAGAGGGAGAGAAATGAAATGATATATTAACGTCTACAAAAGGCCAAAATGACCTATGAGACCAACTGATTACAATGATGAGTCTAGTCCCAAGTCTGGGTACAAACAAAGAAAACTACAAACAAAGAACTGATAGGAGTGCTACCGACTCCAATGGGTGGCTGGTAGGCTGAGCAATGGTATCATGCCATAAAGGTACAAAGTGGGGATAAGTGTCACCATGATACAATATAGCAGTAGCATGAAGCCTATCCTGATCGACACTCTGGGTATCATGCTAGAATCCTGTGGATCCTCTGTCGCAATCTCCGCCGGTGCTGCGTGGCTCCCCTCCTCAGTCGCGGTCATCTCGATCTCCCTAACTCTATAGCTCGATCAATGAGAGTACCGCTGGTGTGTGTATGGGTGGAAACCGAGCTCTGTGATGGTGGTGTCCCCTCTGCCTCTGTGGTACTCAGACTGAAGAAATCTGAGATGCGTCTCTGGGAATGTCTCTGTCTTTGCCCATTCAATAGAGCGTCTCTATGTCTCTGAATCTCAAGTAGGAATAATCCGAGACATCTTTGAGAGAGAGAGAGAGAGAGAGAGAGAGAGAGAGAGAGAGAGAGAGAGAGAGAGAGATTCTATTATTTCTTAATTGGTATTGTCTCTAGTAGATTACGATCCTGATGTCCCAATTTGATCTATGCACCTCGCAAAAGAGCCATAAGAAGAGTTAGAATTTATATACAGTGACAATACAGATCATTTGAAATATGTTCACTTTTAGATATTGTCCCCTTTTTATGTTTGGGAAAAAGAAAAGAAAACATGCAAGTCTCCTTGCATGGGGGAGTCTGCATAGCCCTCCCCAATTTTTATAATACAAGAGAATGTGCCATTCCCAGTGCAGCGTGCAATTTTCAGTGTGTTCGTTTCACTGCGTCGGTAGTAATGAGTATGGAATTTAATGTATTTTACATACCCTTTTGTTTCGACATTCATTTGTCGATTGTCGTAAACGAGCACGATGTGCTGGGCTAAAGCATTGTCAACATGATGCTTGTCTGCTTCTATTGATATATCTTGCAATCTTATTGTGGATTCTCATTCATCTTGATACTCAACCACTCTCTTGTCTGCATATGCGGATTTAAGTTTAGCATAGATATCATCTGATCCTGAATGGCTGTCGTCTCTATCTAGGAAGAAATGTAGCTGATTCTCAACCTCAATGTAAGCCTTGGTTGGCTTTTTCCATACTCTTGAGAACCTTCCTCAGGAAACAAAAGGGCAAGGAAAAGTTTTTTCCAAAGCTTCGTATGAGATATTATAGACCTTTTTGGGTTACTTAGTTATAAATGAAGTATCTTACCGATTGAGTTTGCCTGCTTCTTGGAGGATCACAAACTGGTATTGAGTACTGGTCACTTCAGACACGATGTGGGCTGACAATACATCTGCCAAAGGTTTCTATGAAGGATAGGACATGTCAATGAATCCGACTAAAACAGTTGGGGACGCCTGAATATAGCTAGTCTATTTATAACATTTATTGGGAGATAATGTTGCATCTGGTTTGTGTAACTCTCATATGTGGGTGCAAAATATATATGTATGCATCGTAGCATGGTTTGAGAAGTGGTTATTGATCATTCTAAGTGTTATTTTCATGTAAATGTGAGTCCAATCCTAATATTCACACATGAGAGGGTTACTAGAGAAGAATTTATGTGGAGTTATATCTGAGAATAATCTTGCTGTATTCTACGGAAGATAATTGGATTATTTTTTAGTGTAGAGCAGAGGATACATTAGGGATACTTAACTTGCATTCCTTCTTATGAGTATCTTAAGTGTGTGTTAGACAAGAGAGGAATGTGTCTTACTCATTTTGCATGTGGATGGCTTTAGTCTGACAGTTCACTTGTATGTTCTTTGATGTTGCCTTGTGCAGGACCATATTTGAGACCGTCTTTGGAGAATTGGTTTATGTCAATCGAGCACGCTTGGCTTTTGAAAAAGAGAGGGGTATGTCACCAATTGATGACATGGCATCAGAAATCACATTTCCTCTTGACGTGACCCTAATTTCAAAAACTTTAAAATTGTCAGAATGGAATCCTGTTCACGTCAAAAGATTGCCCTTGTCAAGTAGACAAACTTTGTCTTCTACGGCATCATCAAATTCCAAGTAATATTGTAAGATTTTTAAAGTCTTCTATTGAGGGCTAATGTCACAAGATGAGCACCACGTGCCAATAGAAAAGAACAGATTGAACAGACTTTTAGCACTTCAATAACAATTGAACTGAAAGAGAGACGACACGCGACACGGAGTGGCGTAATTCCACCCCAGAGAGTATTGGCCCCAAATTTTGGCGCCCCTTTCGGTATTTCTTTATATTGCATCAACTTAGTACAAGCCGGTACTCCAGACTCTGCACCTTCTCTAGGAAGCATGCCAGAGAATGAGTCCTAGCCTCATATTTAGAGGCCCTTGACCTGAAAAGCAGTTACAGTAAAAAACTTTTAAAACTCAAAAGCTTCTGGTCCAAAAAGCAATACCAAAAGCTGTCAGCGTAATTTACAAAAATCCGTACAACTTGCCACATCATCAGCCAGCGCAAAACGCGAAAATCCGTACAACCTGCCACGTCATCATGCCAGTGCAATTTCGAAAATTTGCCACGTCATTAGTTTTTGGCGTGTGTCCGGATCCTGCTTTATTTTTTTTCGTTTATGTCACTCGGGGCCCCATCGGACGGGGTCCCCATTAGTTGGTAGGACTACTTTGTTACTTCTTCTTAGGGTTTAGGTCCCTCGGCCACATATGTAAGTCGGCTCCATTCTTTAGGCTTTGACACGTCAGTAGTTTGTTACAACTAAAAAGGCCAAAAGTAGCTAAAAAGCAATGTTTTTGACTAAAAACAACTTAGTTTTTTGAAGTAGTTTTTTAGCACTAGAAGTGACTAGTTTAAAAGAGAGGTCTTGGCCCCAATTGTAAGAGAGTTTGTGGCTAGCTTTGCACTTGACGTGCCACGCATGAGTTGAACAAATGAAAAGAAATACTGAAAGGGAGCACGCACTCTCATGTTAAGAGAGTTTGTGGCTAGCTTTGCACTTGACGTGCCACGCATGAGTTGAACAAATGAAAAGAAATACTGAAAGGGACGCCAGTTTGGGGCCAATCTTCTCTATACACTTGATGATCTCGCCAAGTGTTTGCATACTAAGTGGATCTCTGTTCTTGTTCGGTGGGTTTGTATTTTCATCTACGTGTCACTACGTGTGACTTCTGTCCAATTAGTTTACAGTGGGAGGAGGCCAAGGCGCTTGTGGAGATGATGAAGCCCTCCTGAGGATAGTGGACTCCACTCAGCCATGCACTGGCAAAGTGTACGAGGCAATGGATTGCATTACAAAGAAGATGAAAGCAATGTTCAAAGTGGTCAAATCCCTATGTTTGAAAAGGTGACAAGCCTATCACTCTCTCCTCCATGCTGCCACCTACATTTTTGATCCTGAGTTTCAAGGCAAAGGGTAACATAAGGACAAAGCGGTGAGCAAAGGCCTTCAACAAAACTTGAATCGCCTTTACGAGAATGAGGAGGATCGCTGCAGAATCAAGGACTAGTTGTAGATTAACAAAGAGAAGAGGGGGTCTTTTGGTTTGGTAGATGCACAGGTGGACCGCTTCAAGATAGGGTCTACACTTTGTTGAGAGGAATGGTGCGGATACTCCAGAGTTGCAGGAATTTGTTGTGCACATACTGGAATTGGAGCTGATCTCTTTAGATAGCTGATTCCATTGTTAGAGTTTACAGCTACTGGTGATTCATTAGTTCAATCAGTAGAACTGGAGGAAAAGATAGAAACTGAACTGGAACAGTTACATGAACTGGAACACATCTGTTGAGAGAGAGACAAACTGAATGACCGGAATTAGTGTTCAGTTTCAGATTCAGATTCAGATTTAGATGGAATGGATACAAAGTATATCTGGTTGAAGTACACTTGACTACTGTATTAGGAATTACAAAGTAAGAGTACAAATGAGGATAATGTAGCTCGAAAACAGCTTTAGGACTACAACCACATAACTAAGAGTAAGAAGTCAAAAGATAAAACAGCCCAAACGTACAGCCAACCCGATTACAATGTAATGGGTCCTATTTATAGCCTCTTGAAGTTATTGTGGTAACCGCCATGGTAATTACTGATTGGTCCACTGCTCGGCTTTCAGGATCTGGTTCCCACCTAGTGAAACTGCCTCCGCCAGTGAGACTACCTCCGCCATCTACATCCTTCCCTTCTTTCTTGAATTTTGATAAGACTCCAAAATTTCTGAAAAAATCCATCGTCTGATCCTTTTGAAACATAGCTTTATGCCATATTTCATGCTTGCTGAGTGCTTGACACCCCCCCTATAATTGTAATTCCAAGGGTGTCCAGCCAAAGAGATACCATCACCTGACTGAGAAAATTCACCGTCTGATTCTGAAAATGCTTGAAAAAATCCACCGTCTGATTCTGAGAACGGTTGGAAAATTCCTCCCTCGAATTCTGAGATGGAACTACCCAGTATCCTTCCGCTGAACCCTTCCTTTTGCTCTTAGGTCTTGATGGTGTCTCAGAAGTCCCAGTGCCAGCATTGTCCTTCTGAACGAGTTTGTAAATGGCCTCTTGCTCAAGCTGATCCCGCCTCTCTGTGGTCATTTCGACTTCATAAGGCGTGAGGGGATGATAAGTTTTGGTGTCAGGATCACAGAGCGTGCGTCTGCCTTTTGTTAGACGAGTCTTGGCCAATTTGTGACAATGCAAAGCTGTATGGATCTATCCTTTTGGAAGAGGCTGATTTGTTTTGATCCTAGTTTCAAAGAGAATCTCAGCCATCTCTCTGTACTGGGGTCCTAGGCCTGGTTTAGCCTTAATGTCCTTTTCAGGAACTTTAGAGGACTCAACAGTGAGTTGCAGTAGCTGGTTTGTGATCTTAGTGAGGCCTCTAATTTGAACTTTCCATTGTCCCATACAGAGCTTGATCCTCTGCACCTCATCTTTTAATTCGTGGAAATCATTTAATTGAAGAGCATCATTGAATAGCGTTTGCCAGGTTTTCCATTCCACAGTTGAGCGCTCATATCAATTCTGAAGATCATCAGTAATCTTAAAGTATGTAAGCCGATCTACTGGTTTTGTATGTGGAGGATGTAGTGCTGGAAAAAACCTCGGCAGCTCCGCTTCTCTTGCTAGTAAAGCTTACAGGAGAACTGTGGAATCAGGTACAAACTCTAGAAAATTAAGGACAGCATGGTTCTCCTGCTGCATCATCTTCCTGGTAACTTTAACCAGTTGAAATAATCTCCGGAGAGCAGTTGCCTGTTTTTCTACTGTCATTTGAGTTTGAGGTCCTTTGCTTGTGGTAGTCTGGTCTTCAAGAATAGCTCTCACCCTCTGATCCAAAACTCCCCTAGCAATCTGAATTTGCATTAAGACCTCTTTTAATTGACTTCCGACGTCTTTCATACATTTATATGTCGACTTATTTCCCAGCAGGAGTTCTAATTCCATGGAAAGGGAATGACAATCTGCAGTAGAATGCCTCTGCCAATGTGGATTAACTTCTTTCTCATCAGCAGTTAATATCCATTCAGGCACTCTCTCTAGCAGTTGTATTGTACTAGGATGCTCAGGCAATTGGCACACCTCCTGATCATGGTAAGCAGTTGATTTTCAATGTTGAATCATTTTCCTAGCGTCGACATATAGTCGCTGAAATCGCTCCAGATCAGTGATTAGATCATCATCCTCTAGATACATCCTGGTTATAGGAGCCTGCTGATGTCGTAATCTCTTGTTCAACGTGATGAGCTGTAATGAATGTTGCTCATCGCTTGTCGGAATCTCAGTCATAGCTTTGCCTTTCCCTTTATCATCTGTATTGTGCTGTGACTGGTGTGCTGGTGAATTTCGAGCATTGTTGGTTTGTTGATCTCCCACCTTTTGGTCACCCGACTGCTGTCCATGCTCGTCTAATTGGTCTGCCTTGGACTGATTCCCTCTGGTAGTCCCCGCTCCACCATTACCAGGGTGGAGATGGAGGAGAGTCATCATTACCATGCCCTTCTTCTGATTCCTCCTCCTCCTCTTCTTCGTCAGCTTTTGCCTTATCATCATCTTCCTCAAGGTTGTTGTGCTGCTCAATATAATCAAGGATAGCTTGGTTTGCCAAAGCACTGTTATATTCAGAGAGTTTGTCTTGCAAGTCACTCTGCATTGTTTCCATGAGAGTCCTCAAATTATCTATATTAAAAACAACATTCCCTTCTGGATTTAATATCTCAGCCAGATTATTATAGATGCATCTTTCCGTTAAGGTGGCTTTTAGAGCAGTGTGGGTATTCAACAATGAGTTGAAATCAACTCGCTTTATTCTCAGCAGAGTTTCGAATTTGTCGGCAGCCCTTTCGGCTTCTACGTTTTCTTCCGTCAAGGTCCGTATCTCAGACTCCACCTTGGATAACCTATTTTCTAATTGCTGAATGGTCCTAGCTGACTGAGCTTCAATGATACTGTGGCGCAGGGTTTGGGCGGCCCTCTCCTGCTCCATCTTTTCAATCTGCTGCTCAGCTTCCTTTAGTTCAGTTTTTGTCTTGGTTAATTCCTCATCTGACACTGCAGTATCTAGCATTTGTCGTATGTTCACAACAGTGTTCCAAGATGACTGAATTAGTACATAACAGCCGTCCTTCACTGTGGCTGGGTCACAGGCAGTTGACTCATAAACCGTGACAGGAGCCATATATGGTACTGTAGAATAATCAGATTTTTGCAGAAGTAGACGTCCTTTGAGAGGATGAGTTTGCAGCTGCTGTAATCTATCTTTCTTTGTTAATCGTAGGGCCGCTTTACTATAAGGAATGGAAACCTTTCCAAGTGGACTTGAAGGTGCTGGTCCTTTTCCCTTATCAGTCTGATCTGCTGGCTGCTCAGCATTGGCCCTATCTGACTGGTCTTGTCCCGTACTGGTGGTTGCTGAAATCTGCCCTGTTGACTGGCTGACTCCACCAGTGGTCTGATTGAGAGGTTTTTCAGTCTGACTGGCCGCAGTCTTTTCAATAGACACTATTTGGATTTGGCTTTCTAACTGCTTAAGAAGAGCAGTGCTTTTAGTCAATGTTGTCCTTGGTCTTTTAGAACTACCAGCCTCCTCTTGTGTGGCCTTTCTCTTTTGTCCAGTGAGAGCTAACTTCTCTTCTGGGGACTCTTCATCTGAAGATAATTCAACATTGCTAGGCACTGGAAATGGCTTCTGGCTCAAGTCAATCTTACCTGGACATGGGCGTCTGGAGCAGATGCCCAATAAAGAAACTGCCAAACATACCAAGCTTTGAAGACAATCTGAGACTTCAACTTGGCAGTTTGCTGAAGCACGTCGTGTGATAATATCTGACAGAGATTAATAGAAACTGTAGAGTCGAATCTTTTTGCTAAGAGCATAGCAAATAGCTTTTCTGACACATAAGTAGGATTATTTTTAAGACTCACAGCTTCAACCACAAAGCGATAGGCAGCAGGAATGTCCAGACCTGCTATTGGCACTCCTTGCGCACTGGCTTTTCGTTTCTTTTTGGCAGCATCATCTTCTTTCAAGGCTGCACTGATTTGCTCTGCAGTTGCCATAGATGGCTTTGGCCCATTTGGCATTCGGAATGCAAAAGCAATATTCTCTGGAGTGACTGACACTTTTCTACCATAGACCATAGCACTTACGTCTTCGGCATTGAAGGAATCCAAAACTTGCCTTATGATTGCTGTGTCAAACTCTATCCTTGTTGCTTGCACAACCACATGTAAATCCCACAGTCTAAGTAAGGCCTCTGCTTGCTCAGTAAACACATATCTCTGTATTTTGCTGTGAGGAATAAGTGGAAGAGTCGCTTTTGCAACAACAATAAGGGCTTGGGTTTCTTCAATTGTTTCTTGCATCTTCTTTGACATTTTCTTCCTACCCATACACCGTGAAGATGATGAATCAGTATACGAAGAAGAAGATGACTTACTTGATTCGTCAAACCCGTATCCTGGTGTGGCTGGCAAGGATAAACGGCAGTCCACAGTCTCCTCGGATGAAGAGGTTTGCGGCTGTAGCGAAGAAACTTCAGAGCTCGACGATGGCAAATGAACGACAGTCTGTAGGCGTCGCGCAGGAGACTTGCGAGGAAAACGGCTTACTCGCCTCACTGTTATACGCGTTCGCGCCATAAAAGCTCACCACTTACCGTTCCTAGAGTTCTGTGCACCGCAATTGACGTGGCAAACATGCATTGGACAAGACTCTCTTTTGTCTTTGAAATGATTATCACTGATAGTCCTTCCGGCTGTTGTTTCCCTAAGAAATGATATTGGTTTTCATATTTTTCTGGTTCTTATATGGACAGGGTTTGGTCGCGCTGGTACTATTCTGACTTTTTGACTGGCTCTGGAATTGGTTGTACATGAAAAAGACCTAAAATAGCTGATTTTGGATTTTCTTGGTCTTCAGTTCCTAGACCATCAATACTCTTTTCTCGAAAAGCTTCCTTGGCTTTTGAATAATAGAGCTTGATTTTAGCTCCATTGTATACCCCTGGCAACAATACTCCAGACAAATCTTTCAGCCTTACCGTGCCATTGGAGAACACCCAATCAACTTTAAATGGTCCTGCCCAGGCTATCTTTAAGTTTGGTTTCTTAGGGTCTAATTTTGATTGATATAAGAGAACCAGATCGCCTTTCTGAAAATCCCTGACCTTAATTCGTCTGTCATGACAATGTTTCCTTCTTTGCTGAACAATTTCTTGTTCCAGCATAGCCCTCTGTCTCAGCTCACCTAGCTGTGTTAGCTCTTCCAGTCTTTTTTTTAGATTGTGATTAAAATCAAGGCCATGCTCGATGGCCATCCTGAAACTGGGTATGACAAATTCCATTGGTATAATAGCTTCAGTGCCATACACCATTCTAAATGGTGTTAACCTGGTAGTGACCTTATAAGCTGTTCTATATGCCCATAGAGAAATTTGAAGTTTTTTCAAGTCCCATTGCTCTAGCTTTTTCTACACAATCTTGGTAAGGATAGTCTTGAAAGTCTTGTTACTACTTTTCGCTTACCCATTGCATCTAGGATAATAAGGTGTTGATTTCCGATGCTTGATTGAAAGCATATCCATGAGAATATCCATAGTGTCATTTATAAAGTGTGTATCTTGGTCTGACACAATCTCCACAGGACATCCGTATCGACAAACAATATTCTCAAATAGGAACCTAGCCGTAGATTTTGCTGTGTTGTCGGGAAGAGCCTTAGCCTCAACCCACTTGGTCACATAACAGGTAGCCATTAATATATATCTATTCTTTTTGGGAGTAATCTTTTTGAACGGCCCCATAAAATCCAGACCCCATTTCATGAAAACACCCAGTGGATGGACTGGTGTTAAAGGACTCATGTCTGCTGCTGTGGGTCTACCCATTCTTTGGCATATATCAAAAGTTTTGCAAAAGCTTCTGATATCAGATATTAAAGTCTGCCACCATAACCAAGCCTGCAGAATCTTCTTGAAAGTAATATCAGTAGACCATTATGTGTCTCTACAATAACTTGCATTCTACCCTCCATAGGCACACATCGGCGAAGAATCCCATCGACACTCAATCTGTAGAGTGAGCCGCCAATGATAGTAAACTTTAGGCTTTTAATAACCAGAGCCTTCTTCTGATTCTGAGTCCAATCATCTGGCAACCCACCCTTAGACAAGAACTGATATACTTCATACAATTCTGGATCAATTGAATCTGCCGCTTCTAGCTGAAATAGTTCTGCATCTACTGGCTCGTCTCTTAAAGACTCCTTAGAGTAGCCTTCTGTACTTCTAAACAAGAAATCAACATCACAATGGTTTTTGCCAGGTTCATGGAAAATACGAAATTCAAATTCCATGAGAAACATCATCCACCGTATTAGCCTGCCTTGAATAATGACTTTATTAATCAGAAATAATAAGGCTTGATGATCCACATAGAAATAAAACAACTTGTTTAGCAAATAATGTCTGAATTTGGTAGCACTGAAAACCATCCCTAAGGCTTCTCTTTCAGTAATTGTATATCCTTGTTCAGCTTGACTGAACGTGCGACTGGCAAAGTATACTGGATAATCAGTTCTTCCTTTTGGCTGAGCTAGATTTGCTCCCATCGCCAGTCTCGAAGCATCCACATGTACATGAAAAATGACATCCCAATGCGGTTGTCGAAGAACTGGTTTACTGGTGATGGAATTCTTTAATTTCTAAAACCTTTCTTCATATTCAGCAGTCCAACTGAACTTGTTGGTTTTCTTTGTAAGCTTATACAATGGTAATGCTTGGGAGGCAAACTTGCTTTTGTAAAAATTAATATATCCCAGAAAAGAACTTAATTTTGATGCATTTCTAGGCGCTTTGGCCTGTTGAATGCACTGGATCTTGTCATTAGCCATTTCTATTCCATTTCTGGACACCACATGTCCCAGTAGTAGTTGTCCTTTCCAGACTAAGAAAATAGATTTGAATGGATTCAGACAAATCCTCTTTTCCTGCCAGCGCTTAAAAACCATCTGCAAAAATAGTAAATGCTTTTCCTCTGTGGAATATACAGTGAAGTCATCCATGAATATGGCGAGGAATTGATGAAGAAATTCACTGAAGATTTCCATCATGCATCTCTGAAAAGTGGCCGGTGCATTGCAAAGGTCAAATGGTATTACTAGATACATAAATACTCCCCACTCTGTAATAAAAGTGGTCTTTCCCGATCCTCAGGAGCAATTTGTAACTGGTTATAACCACTATACCCATCCATAAAGCTATACATCTCATATTCTGCAATTTCATTAAGTAACATATCTGTGAAGGATAATGGAAATGGGTCCTTGATGGTTTGAGCATTCAGTTTCCTATAATCTACACATACTCTCAGCTTCCCATTCTTATCCTGCAATTTCATCAAGTAACATATCTGTGAAGGGTAATGGAAATGGGTCCTTGATGGTTTGAGCATTCAGTTTCCTATAATCTACACATACTCTCAGCTTTCCATTCTTCTTAGGCACAACCACAATAGGAAACAGACAATCACTACTGGCTACTTCAGTAATGAACCTAGCTTTTAGAAGGTTGTCAATCTCTTCCTTGACTTTCTTAGCATAATTTGGATTCATTTGATAGCGCTGCAGTCGTACTGGCCTGGCATCGGGTTTTAGTGGTATTCGATGTTGACAGACCTCTGGATCCACTCCTTTGAGATCAATATGTTCCCATGCGAACACATCTTTATAGTGCTGGAACATATGTCGTGCCTTCTCTTTCGTCGTAGGATTCAGATGTTTATTAACCTTGATCATTCTAGGGTTTTCCTCAGACCCCAAATTCCATTCCTCTATCTCCTGATCATCCGGAAGGAACCAGTTAGGCCCTCCACCCTTTCTCTTGGTTGACTCCTTAGCATAATCCCAGGACGATACTATGAGCTCTGAATTACTATTCTGATTTCCAGTAGCTCCTCCAAAGTGTGTCTGTTCTACTGGTGTGCTAAAATCAACTGGTTCTTCTGGTCTTCCAGTAAGCCGAACTGGATGTTCTTCTGAATTTAGTTTAGTGAACTGGTCTGGAAATTGTTTCTTTTGTTTTTCAGCTTCATCTTTGTTCAGTAAAACTGCATTGAGATGTTTCTCTGTTAATGGAAAAATATTCATAGCCGCTAACATTCTCTCAATTTTCTTCACATTGTACTTCTGGCAAAGCTCTTTGGGTCTCATTTCTTTTCTTCAACTTCTAGTGTTATTCGTCTAAATCTGGATTCTGCCACTGGCCCCTTGTATTGTCAAAGTCTGATTAGCATAGTCGTGAACAGCCTGTGTCGTTTGCAGCCATGGGCGTCTCAGTAGCATCCCATACGCTCCTTGCACATCCAGTACTAGGAAACTAGCTTTGAACTTTTCTTTGTCCACTCGTATCTGCATATTCTCTACCATTCTAGTTGCCTGCACCACTCGATGATCCGCCATTCGAACTTTGAAAGCTGCTGGTTTCAGGCTAGTAATTCCCATCCTTCGCTAAAGATGTGCTCCCAGAATGTTTACCCCTGCTCCTCCATCTAGTATGACGCTTGATAGTGGTTCCCACTGTTTTTGAACTTTGTAGTCCACCTGAATCACCGGCACTTCATCATCTCTGACAACTGTCAAGTCGACTGATCAGGCCTCCGTCTCAGCCTTCATTCGCTGTTTGATGAATTTTGCTGCTTCAGGCAAAGTTCTTCTGATGTCCTCTAACTCCACAGTGAGTTTCTGAATTTTGTCACAAATCTTGACATGAATTTCCTCTTTCTCATGATCAGAGTTGTTGTCAGAACTTGAAGAACTGGTAGTATCTTCAAAATACCATTCCTTTATTTCAGTGCTTTTAGCTCCTTTAGCAGTTCCAAACTCTTGCATCAACCCTTGTACTGCAGCCAACATGGTCTCAGGCATCCCAGGCTTCGACTGATTTGGTTGTGCTGTCTCAGAAAACTGGGTAGGTATCTTATGAATGACCCGGGCTTCAGAACTCTCTGGCTGCTCTGGCAGCTTCTTGGCTAAATCCTTTGTGATTTTCGCTGCTAGTTCTCTTTGCTCCTGCCATTCATCAACCACCTTTTCTTTACCCTTGGCCTTCCATACCTCTCTCTGCTGAGCCCATTTGCTACTTTCAGGAGTAACTGATTTTGCTGGATTTTCTGGAATTTTCTCAATCACCACCCCTTTACTTCGTATAACTGCTCGTATAGGAACTGATTCTGAAACCTTCGCCTTAGTATCTGCAGCCCCATGTCTTTCTGGACACTGAGCCGCGAAATGCCCATACTTACCACATGTATAGCAATTCAGACTTCGATTCTGAAAATTACGACGACCTCGGCGTCGGCTAGTACCCGCTTGGTATCTACCGCGCCCTGCACCAGTACCACTGACACCTGGTTTCTCTTCTTGAGAAGCACTGGTAGTTTCCACTCTTACTGGTTCAGCATTGGTGAATGCCACCATTGACAAATCCTTGCCCTTCTTAAAATGATGAATTCGAATACCACAGTTGTTCCATAGATGGCCATAGGCTTTGCAATAAGTGCACTGTGGGCATTCGTTTGAAATATGGTCTTTAGATTTACACTTTGAACACCAGGTTTCCATTCTTCTTACTGGCTATCTGGTCTAGCTAATTTCAGCAATTTGCCGGCCATCTCTTCAATCTTCCTAGACCAAGATCCCTTCTTAATCTTGTCTTTGGTCCTTTCATCTGAGCTACTTTTAGAACTACTGGAGGCTCTACTGGACTCAGAATCTTTAGTAAAATTATTGCTACTACTGGACCTCCTCTGCTTATGACTCTTTTCCTTCTTAGCTTGCTGCTCTAGCTTTAGGGCTCGCTGCACCAAATCATTGAATTTCTTGGTTGGTGCCGACACCTCCTGTTTCCTAAGCTTCTTATTGCGAAAACCATTCAAAAACCATGCTCGTAGCCTCTTTTCGAATGGTGGTTCCTGCAGTTGTCTAGTTAGTTCCTTGATTTTCTCAACATAACTTCTGACTGACAATTTTCTCTGCTTTATCTTATCCAGCTCAGAGAGTATATCCTCATTCCCTTTGTTGTCTGAATATTCCAATCGGAAAGCTTTAAGCAGTTTATCATATGATCTGAGTTGACAAGCCGGGTAATGGTAGTACCATTTCCTTGATGCCTCCTTTAATGTTTGCGGAAAGTATTCACCCCAGTCATCTTCATCAATATTTTTTAACTCAGCATACTGCTCAATGGCTTGGATATGAACATCCGGGTCATCCTTCTTTCCCCCTTTGAACATGAAAAAAGAAATTTTCAATGAAGATGTGTAATTATGTCTATCAACATCATTTCTTCCTCTTCGCACCTTGGGATCCTGAGTTCTTTTTGAAGCTTTCTTATAATGGTTTGTGTCTGCATCCCAATTAATTTCTGCCTCCGTCTCAGTTGTTGTTTCCTCCCTGGCTTTTCTATTGGAACTATGACGACTTCCTTTACTGCCTTTGGCTTCTTCGTCTCCCTGTGTGGTCCGAGAACTCTTGGACTTGCGTTGTTCCCTTTCAGCCCTTCGTCTTCTGGACTGATCAGAATGCTGAGAGTCCTTTGCCTCATTAGCATGACTATGCTCTTCCTAAGCCCAAGTGTCAGTTCCTTGTTCATCCTTGGGATGAGAATCTCTTTTTGACTCCTCAGGAATAGGGTCAACGAGGTAGGATGGTTTCCGGCCACGACTGGGTTTGGGTGCCATTACTGCAGCTGAAAACTCAAACTGGGAGAGGAGTTTACTGATCAACAAGCAACAGCTCTAGCCACCGTGATCGCCAAAATGGAATTGGAGCTGATCTCTTTAGATAGCTGATCCCAGTGTTAGAATTTACAACTACTGGTGATTCATTAGTTCAATCAGTAGAATTGGAGGAAAATATAGAAGCTGAACTGGAACAGTTACATGAACTGGAATACATCTGCTGAGAGAGACAAATTGAATGACTGGAATTAGTGTTCAGATTCAGTTTCAGATTCAGATTCAGATTCAGATTCTGAAGGAATGGATACAAAGTATATCTGGCTGAAGTACACTCTACTACTGTATTAGGAATTATAAAGTAAGAGTACAAGTGAGGATAATGTACCTCGGAAACAGATTCAGGACTACAACCACACAACTAAGAGTAAGAAGTCAAAAGATAAAACAGCCCAAAAGTACAGCCAACCCGATTACAATGTAATGGGTCCTATTTATAGCCTCTTGGAGTTACTGCGGTAACCGCCATGGTAATTACTGATTGGTCCGCTGCTCGGCTTTCAGGAGCTGGTTCCCGCCTAGTGAAACTGCCTCCGCTAGTGAGACTACCTCCGCTATCTACACATACTCTTGCAGACTTGAAGTAGCAGTTGCTTGGAGAAACCCTGGTCAGATTACAACCACATTACCTCTAAGAAGAGGAACTGCCTTGGTGTACAACGTGCAAATGATTTGGTATTTGTCAGTGCCAACTTGTGAATGCTTTGCAAGGGCCTAGCAAAGAAGAAAAATTCTCTCATGCAATGGAAGTAGTCACAGTAGGACCCAGATCTCTCTGAGAGACAGCAGTGTCGTGCACAATCGCTCTATGTGCCACATAGACATGTATCATCCTAGGGCTTAGCTAGGTTAAGTCTCAGCCTAAGGGAATCCTTCTGGCACCCTTGTGAGCCTGTTCTCAGGACGTTCATGCCCAAAAGGTTCCATTAGTTAGGTAGCATAGCCTCTGCTGCACACATTTTTGTATAGGGGTGTTATTACGTGTTTGCGGGCATCTGAAACTATCATCATGTGGGTCTCTATGAGGGCAACGAGCCTGCAAAGTCTTGTCCCAATCAGATTAGTCATCCATGAGTTAGGTTAATTCCTAATTATCTCTCAGTTATTGAGGGGTCTTAATTGAAGGGTCATTGAAGGAACAAAATCTCTAGACAAATCACTTGAGTCAAGTCAATATAAAAGAAGGCCTAGGGAGTCCCATTGTTACCTGGAACGGGATTTCGGAAGGGGGAACGGCAACGGGCATGAAACGCCATTCCCTGTTATTACGGACACTCACGTTTCAAACTTGGAACGGGGATTGTGGTAAGTTGGAATGGGAACGGGGACGTGAAAATGGCCATTCCCTATAACTATGCTAGGGACGTCATTTTCCAGGTATCACATTGGGCACCCAAGAGGCAAGGTGTCACGTGCACATCTAACCCTATGTGCATGTGGACAAGCTACTTCATGACAAGGGTTCAGTCAGCTTAGCCTAGGAAGTGTTCTAACACTTTTGTGAGTTTGTTCGCAGACTGTGCATGCCCAGGCACTTAGAGTAGATGCATATCCTCTGGTTGCACACAACATGATCATGAGCATTACCATCAGAATCCATCAAGAGCATTTTACAGTGCAAAAAATCTATTTTCCCTATTTTAGCCATTGTTCACTTATTATTTTTAAGTGACTTTGTTGGGAAATTGGGTGTGAAGCAGTTTGACTAATCCAGTATATAAGAAAAGCTAGCGCTAGGGATTTCTGGCAGAAGAGGCGAGAGACCACAATCGAAGTGCACCTTCTCTGCAAGACCGGCAAGAAGACTCAGTGTTTTCAGCCATCAAAGACCAGTCAGCGTTTTTCATCTATAGCAAAAGGAACCTAGCATTTTTAGAAGTAGCAGACCAACATGGCAACAACAGTTCCAGTAGCGTTTTTGCATCAGATACAGATTCAGCCATAGCGCTTTTGGACCAGATTTTTCAGCCTAGCGTTTATGCAAATTTGCGGCGCGAAGACCTTCTCTGCATCTGCATTTTCAGTTTTCAGCATCTGGACTCCGCACTGCAAGTTCCCAACCTTGCAGATCTCACCTTCCTGCAGCAGATCCTCGCCACACGGTCAGATCAGCCAGCGTTTGCAGATCCAGCCCGGAACACAGATTTCAGCATCTGCGTTTTCAGCGCGTCGTCGTCGCATCGTCATCATTGCCGTCGTCACCAACATAGAGTCAAAATTCAGTAGATAAAGATTTGTAGATTTCAGCCCCTTAGCGTTTTCAGATTTCAGCCCGTCTTGTCGTCGTCCTCATCGTCGTCAACATTGTCGGCAAGTCCATAGCATTATAGAGATTTGTGCAATCAATAGTAGATCGCTCTCGCCATAGAGAGTGGGGCCTTCGAAGTTGTTTGATAACATTCTGGTGTCGTATTCTTCTCTTTCTATCTCTCAGTCTCAGCACCTTCATTCACACTGTTTATCCACTTTGTTTGTGATCATTCGCACTCTCTCATTAAAGGAATTCCTAATCGTGTTTTTGAAGAGAGACAAGAAACCCAAGAAAGAAGGGCTTGTCTAGCCTTCCCTTGATTCTCTTTTCACTCATTGAGAGCGGATCGTGCACTTAGCGGCCGGCCAATCGACGTGAGGTGGGAAAAAGAAACCTTGGTGTGAGCGCAAGACCGCCAAGGGGTGCGCCCGCGGGAAAGAGAAGAGCTTGGGTAAGAGAAGATCCTTCTCTAACACATATTGCAAGCGAAAGAAGACCCTCAAGAACCTCAAGACTCAAGAACCCAAGAACCCAAGACCCACAAGAACCCAAGTTCTGCGTAAACTTAAGAACCCAAGACTTCAGTGTATGGTCATTACCCGAAGCGGAATGGATACTTCGCATGGAGGTGATGAGCATGTCAGTGGCGAAGAAGAATTTTCCCCACGACGAGGTTTTTTTGACCCTCCCTCTTTCCCATCTACTCCAAGGATTGCACCAAATCCTATGGAGGCTTTGGTCAAGTCGATGATGGACATGATTTTACACCAAGAAGCGCAATGTGTTACCTTGGAGCATGAGCGCCAAGAAAGACAGGAATCCTTGGATCACGAGCGTGAACAAGCGTGCTTGGCGGCCAAGGAACGAAAAGATAGGAAAGCAGAAAGAAAGGCAGCTATTGAGCGTGAGCGTGAGCAAGCGCGCTTGGTGGCCGAAGAAAGAAAGGAGGCGGTTGAAGAGAGACGAGCGGCCTTGGAGTCAGAGCGTGAGGTGCAGAGAGTCCAACGCCTGCAAGAGTTGGTCCGACAGGTACTCACCTCGAAGTTCGACAGGTACTCATCTCGAAGTCCGAGCCGGTCAAAGAAGTTGGTAGTTCAACAAGTAGCACAAGCAGAGATTCGGACTCCAACAACCTTGTCACAGAGAAGCTGACATTCAGTAAGTATGATGTAAGATGGATGCTACTATTATTTATTCTTTGTTGCATCAATTTAATGCTTACTTTGCGACAACTAAGAAGACAAGAAATAGCAAGGTTTTAACGGCAGCTATGTACCTTGCCGGTGATACCATTAATTGGTACCACGCAAGAGGCAGAGTTGACCGCGCACCTAGCGGAAGCCGAAGAAGGCGTGTCCCTTTCTTTCAAGTGGGCCGACACAACTGACAAGCTCAAGGCGCGGTTTATGCCTCCTCAGTACTTAGCGTGGTTGAAAGTAGATTGGCGCAATCTCAAGCAAAATGGTATGGCAGTCGTGTCTTTCTCTAACTGTGTTTTGTTGCTCGGCACCCAATTACGCAAATCGGATGATGAGCGCAAAGAGGCTTTCCTTTTTGGGTTGGATGAATGTATCAAGTTTGATGTAGAAGTCTTCAACCCCGCGGATCTCAACAAGGCAGTAGCAATCGCTCTCTCCCAAGAGATGAGCACAAGGGAAAGCCCAAGGAGAACAAGTTGTCTCAAAGTACCTTCTAGACTTCTCAGAACCCTCAGAAGGGTAAGAATGGTAAGAACGGTAACTCTTCTAGGCAATTTTCCTCTAATACTTCGGAAAGAACTCTAACAATGAATTTAAGGGTAAAGCTAAAACACCTGCTAAACCTATGCTCATCCCTGATGAAAAAGCCGCAAAAGGAATTATAGGAGGATACATAACGGCTGAAGAACAAGTGATTTATGCTAAGGAAGGTCGTTGTTATCAATGTCACGTCAAGGGTTACATTAAAGCGGCTTGTCCTAAAGACAGTCCCACCTAAAGAAGCTAAGGCACCCACATAAACCACAAACACTTTAATGAACCAAGCTGAATCTTTTCATGTCTCTAACATACACATTGATGAGTCTCTCATGAAGTATTATGGTCATGTAAAGAGTCAGTGTTTTGTCATACTGTTTGATCCAGACAATATGCAATTAGTGCCTCTCTTGCAGAGAGAGCCCGCCTAGAGGTTAGTCAGAGATCTCCTCTCGAGGTGTCTAGCTTCGCTCCCGGTATGGACTCTCTCATCACGCAAGAGTGCCTTGATGTGTTGTTTACAGTTCAACAAGCTGCTTTCCGTAGGAAATTTGTCGTATCTCCTCTCTCAGGATGTGATATGCTTTTGGGCATTAGATGGTTTCGTGAGCAGAACCCTCTCATTGATTGGGAGGATAACACTCTCACATTAAATGCCAAGAGTGACTCTCCCATGATCATTCGTGTTGAGGAGGGTTTGCATTCTTTGCCTCTCATTTCTCATGTGCAGGTAAAGCGTGAATTATGACGAGGATCACAAGCGGCATTCCTCTATGCTGCTCCAGCTACCCGGTGATTCAGGCTCCAGAGAGGTATTCAACTTTGTTTACCAAGTTTAAGCATCTCTTTTTGTAGGATGATCTTCCACCCTGTCTCCCACCCGAGTGGCCGGAGAATCATTGCATCGAGCTTATGGAGGGGGCACAACCGATCAATAAGGCTCCCTACCGTTTGAACAAGACTCTTGAAGAAGAGTTAGAGCGGCAACTCACGAAGTTGGTGGCTAGAGGATTCATACGTCCTAGTGTAAGTCCTTTTGATGCTCCTATTTTGTTTGTCCGCAAGAAGGATGGTTCTTCTCGTTTGTGTATTGATTACAGGGCATTGAACAAGATGACCGTCAAGAACAAGTTTTCGATGCTTCGTATTCAGTATATCCTGGATAGGCTCAATGAGGCAAAGGTCTTCAGCAAGGCCGATCTCAAAAGTGAATACCATCAGGTAAGGGTATTCAAAGGTGATATCTGCAAGACTGCTTTTTGCACAGAGCGAGGGTAATGGGAGTATGTGGTATGCCTTCTGGATTGACAGGTGCCGTGGGTACATTTAACCGTCTCATGGTAGACCGTTTTGGCGATATGGTTGGTGTATGTGTGTTCATCTTTCTTGATGATATTCTCATTTTTTCTGCATCGTGGGAACAACATGAAAAGGATGTAAAAAGGGTATTGATTCGGTTGGATGAGTGTCAGTTGTACATTGTAGCTAAGAAATCCGAGTTTTTCCTCACTGAAGTTACTTATCTGAGTTATATCATTTCTGCAGAAGGCGTCAAGCTAGACTCCGCGAAGGTGAAACAGGTACGTAATTGGGATTTGCCCAAAACTGCTTATGGTGTGCGTTCTTTTCTTCGTTTATGTCGAGCATATAGTTCGCACATAGAGAATTTTGCACGTATTACCGCACCTATGACAGATGTTTTAAAAGGGGTAAAGCCTCGCCGACAGTGCGTGGATTTACCCGAGGCATCCATTGAGGCTTTTGCAGCTCTCAAGGTTGCGGTAATAGAAGCGCCGTGTCTTATCCTTGCCTCTTGGGATGACCTCTTTGAGGTATGGATGGATGCGAGCAATGTCGCAATAGGCGCTGTGCTTTAGCAGCATGGTCGTCCAGTAGGTTTCCTTAGTCGGAAGCTCAATAGTGCAGAAAATAACTATTCACTTTATGATAAAAAACTTTTGTTTATCATTCACTCTCTTAAGCATATGGCAGAGAGTTTACAGTTCACACAGATCACCAAGCCCTCAAGTAACTCTAGTCTATGCCTAGTGCACATTGGAGTGATCACAAAGCACAGTGGTCACAATTTTTTGAGCAATTTGGAGGTTTGATTGAGTATGTGTCTGGAAAAGCTAACCTTGTTGCAGATGCATTAAGTCGCAAAGGACAGATTTTGGCTCTTGAGTCATGATCCACAGTTTCTCTTCAGGGTGTGTCTTTCGACAGCATGAAGAACCAGTATGCGGATTACGAGTTTAGTAAGCAATGGTTACAGGCTCTTGCTTCCCAAGGGCCAAGCAACTATCTCATTCGTGTTGATTTGTTGTATTTTCGTCAATGTCTATGTGTGTTGCCCTCTCTCAGGACAACCATATTGCATGATGTACATGACTCTCTCACGGGTGGGCACAGGAAATGAACACCACTTTGAAAAAATAGAAAGATTCTTTTATTGTACTAAAATGCGAAAAGATGTGTTTTGTTATGTCACACAATGCACTATATGTCAAAAGGTAAAAGCTCTTGGGGATGAGCAGCAAGGTCTCTTGCTTCCGCTGCCTATTCTCAATGGACCTTTTCAAGATATTTCCATGGATTTTGTGACTAACCTTCCACATAGTTTGCATTTAAGGAACACTCAATGTTTGACGATTGTTAATCGTTTCATCAAGTTTTGCATGTTAATTCCTTGTAAGGCCACTGTCACTGCACAAGATGTAGCACGGTTGTTCATCAAGCATTGGTACCCCCTTTGTGGTTTGCCAAAATCGATTGTTTCAGATAGGGATGTTAAGTTCATGTCCAATTTTTGGCGCGCACTCTTTGAAAATTTTGACACTAAGTTGAATTTTCTATCGGCTTTTTATCCACAGTCGGATAGTCAGACAGAGATTTACAATCAGTTGGCTTTTGATGTTTTAAAGTCATATATGCATGATCAACAGTCTCATTGGAAGCTCTATCTCCCATTGGTTCAGGCTATTTTGACTGACTCTTTTTTCTTTGCCGTTGGTCGAACTCCGTGTGAGGCAGCTTTTGGCCGTCCATTCCAATCACTTTTGACTCCCTCGATCAGTCAAATGTCTGATGCCAATGCTGAAAGTCAGTTGTTGGATGAGATTTCTAAGAGAGTGAAGCTTCGGCTAAGCAAGGCTCAGGAATCTTACTCACGGCAGGCTAATAAGCATCATCAAGAAGTTTTGATCAAGGAAGGGGATTGGATGTATTTATAAATCATGAAGTAAGTGTCCAAAGTTGTCTTTTCGAATCTATGTTCCATTTCGTGTCATTAGAAAGATAAATGAGGTTTTAATGAAATTACAATTGCCTAACTCATCGTCAATGCACAACGTTTTCCATGTTTCTTGGTTGAAAGTGTTTCAGGGAACACCTCCAAAGGACATTTCGGAAGAAGAAGAACCGGAGATCATTGATGAAGCTGAAGTCATGGAGCCGGAGCAAGTATTGTTACATCGGTTTTGCCATGGTTCAAAGAAGCAAGTGAGACAATACTTTTTGAAGTGTGGATTGATGAAGAGTTTTTCAAATATTATCCCGAGATGTTGGCAACCTACAAGGAAGCCATGCAGATCGGTACCAGTACCTCACTTTAAAAAGGAGGGGATGTTATGTGCACATCCAACCCTATGTGCATGTGGACAAGCTACTTTATGACAAGGGTTCAGTCAGCTTAGCTTAGGAAGTGTTCTAACACTTTTGTGAGTCTGTTCGCAGACCGTGCATACCCAGGTACTTAGAGTAGATGCATATCCTCTGGTTGCACACAGCATGATCATCAGCATTACCATCAAAATCCATTAGGAGCATTTTACAGTGCAGAAAACCTATTTTTCCTATTTTAGCCATTGTTCACTTATTATTTTTAAGTGACTTTGTTGGGAAAATGGGTAGGGCAATTTGACTAATCTAGTATATAAGAAAAGCTAGTGCTAGAAATTTATGGCAGAAGAGGTAGGAGACCACAATAGAAGTGTATCTTCTCAGCAAGACCGGCAAGAAGACTCATCGTTTTCAGCCATCAAAGACCAGCCAACGTTTTTCATCTACAGCAAAAGGAACCTAGCGTTTTCAGCAGTGGCAGACCAACCTGGCGACAATAGTTCCAGTAGCGTTTTTGCATCAGATACAGATTCAGCCATAGTGTTTTTGGACCAGATTTTTTAGCCTAGCGTTTTTGCAGATTTCCGGCGTGAAGACCTTCTTTGCATCAACGTTTTTCAGTTTTCAGCGTCTAGACTCCCCACCGCAAGTCCCAAACCTCGCAGACCTCACCTTCGTGCAGCACATCCTCGTCGCATGGTTAGATCAGCCAGCGTTTGCAGATTTAGCCCGGAAAACGCAGATTTCAGCATCTTCGTTTTCAGCACGTTGTCGGTCCATCGTCGTTATCGCCGTTGTCACCAACATAGAGTCAAAATTTAGCAGATAAAGATTTGCAGATTTTAGCCCTTGGCGTTTTCAGGTTTCAGCCTGTCTCGTCGTCGTCCTCATCATCGTCGACAACGTCGGCAAGTCCATAGCATTGTAGAGATTTGTGCAATCAATAGTAGAACGCTCTCGCCATAGAGAGTGGGGCCTTTGAAGGAGGGTTTGACAACATTCTTGTGTCGTATTCTCTCTTTCTATCTCTCAGTCGCAGCACCTTCATTCACAGTGTTTATCCACTTTGTTTGTGATCGTTCACACTCTCTCATTAAAGGAACGGAAGGCTCTCTCTTCCGTAAGTAAAAGGAACCCTTGAGCACAGTTCGGAGCACTCATCTTGAGCAAAGTTCAACATTCACTTCCGCTGCACCTCACACAAGGAGACCCAGTGAAGGCCCATGCCCTTTCCGTTTCCTATAGCATTTTCCCTTCGCCCCCATCTGCTAGAGTTGACAATCTCTCTCACCCTAGCGTTTCTACCATCACCATCTGCATCAGCAGCTTCTTCAATGTTTGCCCACAACATCCATCGCCATCAGCACATACATCAGTGTTTTCAACTTGGAGGCTTGGAGTTTGCCAGAATTTCCTCTCCCATTGCTACCCGTACATTCAGTTGTGTTTTCAGCCCCTTTTCCGTCGCGATCAGCCATCTCATTGCCTTCCCTGAAGCCGCTTGATTTCAGCTTATCTGCAGTCAGCCAATTGGAGGACATCTCCATCGCGAAGAAACCATTCAGCTTGCTGTCAATCCGCTGTCTACATCAATTGTTCGCTGTCCAGCCATCAAAACAGACCATTTTCAGCCCTTACAGGTCCCATTCCATCATATCATCACATAGGGAATCACTTTCCGACAGTGTACACTCATTTGTGCAATTCATAAAGCAAATACCATTCTGATAATGGAGTGGGGGGCCCTCAGAGGGTAGTTGGGACCCCATCGGTGTCTTGTATCTTCTCTCTCATTCTCTTCATCTCCATTCAGATCAAGGTTGTGCTAATCTGCTAAAGCATAGATTTTGAGCTACGTTTATACATTTATTCTGCTGCACCTTACAAGAGGGAAAAGATTTTAGAGGAGCTTGAGTTGTGCCTAAGGCATTGTGTTGTATCCACAACACCCGTAGTCACCGGTTTACAAGGAGTCTTCATTGGTTGTACATCCATAGAACCAAAAGCATTCATCATTCAACAGAAGCAGTAGCTCGGTACTAGTAGATGCATATCCTCTGGTTGCACACAGCATGATCATCAGATTACCATCAGAACCCATCAGGAGCATTTTCTTTTTTCGAGAAAAAGATCCTTCTATTAGTTAATGAAACTGCCCATAGGGCTCCTCTACAAGAGAGGGCTACAACAATCATGAAGGGGAGACTCTCCCAATGAAAAAACAACATATGTACAATGAGGCTAAATCAAGAGATGGGAGGAGGGAAAAGCCACACAGGTGGACGGTAGTGCCATCTGAGCACACCTTGGACCATGGTGAAAAAAGGCCCAAGACGCCAGAGTCGAAGGAAGGCCTCTCTACGCTCCCGCATGCGGTCGGAGCTGCCCTGGAGACTCTCGAGCTGTCCTCTGAGAGTGTGGATTAGCTCTAGCCAAAGATCGCGAACAGTCTCTGCTGGTGGTACAAGGCGAGCCTCAAAGATGCGGAAAGAGCGGACCCGCCAGATGAACCAGAGTGTCAGGCCACTGATGAGCTCCCAACACTCCTTTCTCTCACTGCACCACTTCTGTGGAGTAAACTCTGTGGCAGGCTGGAGTGTAGGTCGCCCCCCCTGCATCACTATCATCCTGCTGGTGGAAGATAGCTCAAACTGAAGTGCCGGGCCCGTGAGAGTGGACCAAGCCGCTGCCTCCCAAGTGTATTGCCGAGCCGTGGAAAGAGCAGGCATCAGCCGAAGAATACGCAGCCACACGTGCTGTGCCAAAGGACAGTCCCAAAGACAATGACGCTGACTCTCCACAATGTGGCCACAAGCTGCACTTGCGGTCGAGAGACCACTATGCACCAGCCAACTCCCAACTGCTGTAGCTCTGTGTGCGACCAGCCACTGAAACAAAGTGACTCGCCTCGGCTGTCTGGAGTCCCACAACCTCTTCCAAAAAGCTGTCAAGAACTCAACTGTGAGACCCTCCTCCTACCAATGAGGTGCTGCAGCAGGGCGAGCCTCTCTTTGTGCTGCCAGTATGTGACGTCCCAGTCGAACAGTGTACTGAAAGAAAGGGAGTCGAACAGTGTACTGAAAGAAAGGAGACACCTGGGTGGTCTGCAAAAGAGAAAGGGTTCCTGCAGAGCCACTCTCCAGGGTCCCACTGTACTCGTGCCAGTGAACAACACTCCCAGGCCCACAGCCTCCAATGTCCAATCTCAAGAGCTGCTGGTCAGGATCGATGACACAAGTCCTCCCACAGATGCCCACCACTTGGATCCTCTGAAAATAGCACTGCCACCTGCGGGGCCTCTACTGCAACTCGTAAGCGTCCCTCACCTTGTAGCTTGAAAAACATGGAGGAAACAGTCTCTGAGTAAGCCCGGACAGAGATGAGAACCTCCAGCGTGAAGGCTCCCATCCATCTGGGGGTTGTTGACTCAAGAGGCGTAGCCACTCAGCTGGTACTGCCTCTGAGATGTCTTGACACATGCTCTGCACCCCTCTCATGCCCTGTAGTAGCTGAAAGCCCTGTAGCTCGTCTGACAAGCCTGAAAACTGTAACCAGTCACCTAAAGAGCGTGCTAGACCCGTTGCCATGGAACCCCAGGAAACATGAGGCCGACTACCAACCAAGTGCCCTCTCTGAGTGCTAACCATGGGGTTCCAAACAAGTGGTTGTCGCAAGCGCTCCTCCGTGCAAGTAGGCTGGCGCTGCTCTAGGCCTCGTCGCAAGTGCTTCCAAGATCGAAGCAACCCCACAGCGAAGCGATCCTCCAGTCTCTTGCTCAAACCAACTCTACGTATCTCTGTGAAGATTCATCTGGTCGAAGGTTGCCAAGGGTCTCTTGCCTGAGGCACCCTAGCACGAAGCCGCTGTAACAAGAACTCCTTCCAGGGCTCCTCACCTAGAAGAAGACCTCGGACGATGAACTTCCCAAGAATGGCTTTGCTTTGCTGTGTTGGGTCAATGATCCCAAGCCCTCCCTGTGAACAAGGAAGAATGATGACCTGCCAAGCCACTTTGGCTCTGGTAGTCAGAGTGTCGCCTGACCAAAGGAAATTCCTGATCAGCCGCTCTACTTAGCTGATACAAGAACTCGAGAAGATCCAGCAAGAATTGATGTACCACATAGTAGCCAACAGCACCTGGTTGGCCACTACAACTCTGCCAGCCAAAGAAAGTCGTGCGAAGCTCCAATGTAACAGCTTCCTCCTGATGGACAGGAGGAGGGAAGCAATCTGATGCTCGGGAGACAAGTCCAAACCAACCTGACAACCCAGGTACCAAACTGCAGTCCTTGGGGGAATCCACCTGAAACCCTCACCTGGCATCCAGTCGGGTATAGCAGCACTACCAACCGAGAAAGCCACTGTCTTTCTCCAGTTGATCAGTGCGCCAGATGCACAACAGAAGGTCTCAAGAGCTTGCTCACACCTGTGAAGGTTGGCCTCTTGGCCATCCAAGTACAAGGCTGAGTCGTCAGCAAACTCAGCGTCTAGTAGCTCATCTCCCCGAATAGGGAGTGCTAAGCCCCGTAGACCAACCTGCTGCGACACCAAAAACCTGCTCATTGCCTCAGCATAGAACAGAAAGAGGAAGGGGACAATAGGACAGCCCTGTCTGACCGAACGTGTGAGCATGAAACGATCTCCTCTACCTCCTGCCAAAAGTACCTGACCGTGTGCCTGTCTGTACAAAGCTGACACCCCTCAGATCCAAGCATCTGAGAAGCCCATCCTGCGTAGAGTGCCCAGTCAACTCTGTCTATGCCTTCTCAAAATGGAGAAGAAGAATCACCAGATCCTCACCATGGAGCCGCACTAGGACAGAAGCCTCCAAAAAAGTAAAGATGTTGTCAAGGATACTGCGCTCCTTGACAAAACCTGTCTGAGTCCCATGTATAAGGCTCTCTAGAAGTGGCTGGATCCTCAAACTCTGAGTCTTTGCAAGAATTTTGTAGGCTGAGTTGAGGATGGTGATGGGGTGCCACTGTCGAATCTCATCCAAGGATCCACCCTCCTTGGGAATGAGGTAGATCAGACTCACTCATACTGTTAGGCATCACTCTTGTGTGCAAGATGTACTGAAAAGCACTACAGAGATCTGGGCCAAGCAAGTCCCAGTACTCAAGTAAAACTGGGAGTCAATCCATCCTCACCTGGACAGCTACCACGGGGGAGTGCACTAAGAGCCGTGTGCAGCTCCTCAAGCTGAAGTGGCAGCTTAAGCCTCTGATATATCTCCTCAGTCACAAGGCAAGGCATCTGAGTCCGCATCCTGACGCTTTGACTGAGGCTCTGCACACAGTAACTCACGGTAAAAGTCAGTAGCAACTGCACGCATGTCCTCTGGCTTAGAAGCGACTGACCCGTCGGGCCTCCTCAACTGACTGACCTTGGCATACGTATGTCGAGGTCCCAGTGCCTCGAAGAAAGCACCAGTCACTTTGTCACCCACCTGTGTCCACTGAGATGTCTGTCAATGGAAAGCAAATTCATGTCGCCGCTCCTCTGTGCTAACAAGCTCCCGGTGAGCCTGCTGTAGCTGCTCCTCCAACCAAGGACTGTCTGGATGCTGCTCCTGCATCCTTTGCAACGAAGCAACGCCCCGTTTGAGACGCTACTCTCCTCCTCTCTCGCTGGAGCCAGGCGAGCCAAAGACTCCTGGAGAAAGAAACGACTAATCTGAGCTAGTTTAGATGCCACTCTGTCAGCAGGAGAATCTTGCATGTCCAAGCTCTCTGTCCAGAGATTCTCTACTCGCTCTCTGAGTGCATAGTCCAGCAAGATCCTCTCTGGGATGCGAAGCATCGTGCTTCCCCTCCTCTGCCTGTCTACCTCCTCACTGGTGCATGGTCCGAGAAGGAAGTCCCTGCCAGAATGCCAACTGTCCCATCCAAGTCACTTAAGTGGTCACTAGTGTAGAAACGATCTATTCCCGATAGATTCACTCCTTCCACTCTGCGGTCCGAATGAGTGAAGGCCAGGTTGTCTGGGGGCCTCACAAAACTAGAGCGTTGCCACACATCCGAGACCCTCAGAGTCATACAAAACCTCTCCCAAGCTGCCAGTTCAACTCCATGCACAGTAGCATGGCTACCACCAATCCTGTCAGAAGGGTCCTCCAACATGTTGAAGTCCCCCCCTATGCACCACTGTTCTGCCTGCGGCAGAGACTCAACTATCTGTGACCAAAACTCTACTCGTACACTCGCCACATTGGGCGCATAGATGTTCAAGAAGCCCACAAGGCAACCCTGAACCTGCATAGTGATCCACTGAGCCCTACCTGGCACAATATTCCCTCTGCCCACAATGGCCTGCTGCAAAGAATCCGCAATAGTCATACATACCCCACCCTGGATGCCTCCAGGTCCAAAAGCAGCTGACCAAAAAGTATCATATCGTCCACGCAAGAGCTGATCAGAACGTCGTCTCACACAAATGGTGCTCCTGTAGCATAAGGAGATCAATCTCTCCTCCCACAAGGAAGCACTGAAGCTCCTGACGCACTCGACCCCGCTGACGCTGAAACTGGGGTCGACCAAGTCCCTGCACGTTCCATGAGACGATCCTCATGGGGAGCAAGAGAAAACAGATGCTGCTGCAGCAACTAAACGTGCTATCTTCGAGGCTAGCTTGGATGGGGAGTAATCTGCATCCGAGCGTCCTCTAGATAGGCGTGACTGTAACGAGTGCCTGGCCCAAGCCCAAGTAGAGCGAGGCGTACGTAAAGCAACCTCCTCTGTCCAGGAGTCCTTATGAATGTATACATAGCATGGCAAGCACTGAGTATCAGCAAAGAGGTGAACCACAATGTGTCTACATCCTGCTGCACCTGGAGGAGTCACCGTAAACTTGGCCAATGGCCAGAGGGTAGAAAGCAAGTCTGTAACTCCTAGGTCTCCCATGTGGTGAGAGAACTCTAGGATTTGATAATGTAGCCACTCCAACACTAAGTCGAGGGTCCACTCAGTCCGGTCCCTGCGGCAAAGGGGAAAAGAGAAGCCAACCGCTGAGTCCAAGGCCTCTATCCCCCTAGCTGCAAGGACCGGAACACGGACCCTGAAGCAGGCTGCCTCATGGTCCGCTGGGGGTCGCCGAGAAAACGTGTAAAGTCGTAGTCGAAGAAGTCCCATCGGTGCCGAATGTCGAAGCTCGTCAGACCATGAGGGACTGTTGCAATGGGAGACGTCTGTACTTGTAAAGGGGGTCGCAAGAAAGGCTGTCCCTCTCTCGCCAAGCGACTCGTGGCAAAGGCATTGCCAAGAGATCTCCTAGCAGCCGGAGATGGCCCTGTCCCCTGGGTCGACTGTGGAACTGGAACGGGAGGGGGGGGTGTAGGAGCAGGGGGAAGAGGTGGAGAAGAGGGGGGGGGAGAGCGGTAGAGATAGAGGGGCAGGGGGAAGAGGCGGCGGGAGCAGGAGGCGGGGGGGAGGATGATGAGGAGGGGGGGAACTCTAGGGGGGGAGAGGCTCTCAAGGGTGAAGCTGAGGTGGGGGCTGGAGCAAGGACCTCATCCTGCTCAAGAAGACTGAAACGGTTCTCCGTGGGAATCCACTGCTGCTGGGCAGGCGCCTGAGGACCACTCTGAGTGCCAGGCTGTCGCTGTGGCCCCTGTCGTCGTCGACCTTGGACCTGCTGCCATCCCTCCTCCGGTGGAGCCCCAGGCTCGGAGGGTGGCTCTGCATGTGTGCGTTGTGTCTCTGCCTGTGGCTGTTGGCCAGCCCTTACAGGCTGGGACTGAGTCTGTGGTGTAGGTTGAGGCCTCCTCCGTGGACAGGCCTTCGCAAGATGGCCCATCTGTCGACAAATGAAGACTGGTTCAGGAGGCCCGAATATAACCAACCCCCACTCACCCGAGGCAGAAGAATGACCTTCGGGAGAGTGTGAGTGTCCCTAATCGGAACGCGAATTGAGGGAATGCCGGCCGCCTTGGCAGCTACTGAGACTGCCGTGCGAGGTGTCTCCAAGACAATCCCAATCGTTGAGCCTATCTTGGACAAAAGCGGTAAGTACTCCGTCCGCAAACCAAGAAAGCAGACGGAGATGGAGATGTTTGCATCCTCTACCAGAACATCTGAAGCAGGGTCAAAACCATGTCTCCACTGTCGAAAGTGGGCTCGAGCTGCTCGGATGGTCAATGGACTCATGGCGATGACCTTGGACGCATGACCTTGGATGCCATCTCGGAGGTCTCAAACTCGATCTGATAGTAGCCTCGTCCGAGGATCTGTACGTCCAAGATCTTGCCCACCTCTGCAAGAAGGCGGGCCTGGAGAAGGTCACGTAGCTCTCCTCTGCTTGGTCGGGTGCCGAGAATCTTGCAGATGACAGAAGTCGCCTGCCAGCGCTCTACCTTTGCGGCTAGGCTCGCTTGTTTTGTCGGTGAAAGAGCAAGTCGAATGGTGGGCTCAACGGGGTCGGGCTTCGGGGGCTTCGGAAGAGTCTCTCTGTGGCGAAGCTGGAGCCTCCATCTCTAATTGCTGCTGTGAAGAAAAAATGACGAGTTGATGACGAAAGGAGGTTGGGAATGCGAGGATACGAGGCGTGGCTGGCGGGATTGGGAGGCAGGACTGGCGGGCTGAGGCAAAAGGTGGGGCGGCATGCGGGTAAGGTAGAGGCGAAGGCGGGCAGGATGACAGGCGGAGGGTGACAAGCGGGCTAAGGGCAGGGGGTAGGGTGCTAGGCAGGTAGAGGATAGCGGGCGGGCTGGGCAGCGCACAGGGGACGGCGCTCAGGGCAGCGGGCGGGCTGGGTAGCGAGCGGGCTGGGACAGCGCACAGGGGGGGCGGCGCTCAGCAGGTGCAGGCGGCAAGGGTAGGGGGTAGCGATGACGCACGAAGGCGCGGGGGGGGGGGGGGGGGGGGGGGGGGGGGTGGAGGAGCAATGGCGCGCGAGGACAAGGTTTGGGGGGGGGGGGGGGCAGCGATGGCGAGGGGAGGGCGCGGTAGCAGCAGCGAGCTTGATCGATCGATCCATCAGGAGCATTTTTACAGTGCACAGTCCTATTTTTCTATTTTAGCCATTTTTCACTTATTATTAATAAGTGACTTTGTTACGAAACTGGGTAGGGCAAATTGGCCATGTCACGTAAACGGTGACACATCCAACCCTATGCGTCCATGGACAAGCTATAGCACGACAAGAGTCCAGTCAGTCTAGATTTAGAAGTGTTCTGGCACTTTTGTGAGTCTATTCACAGACCGTGCATGCCCAGGCACTTAGTGTAGATGCATATCCTCTAGTTGCACATAACATGATCATAAGCATTCCCATCAAAATCCATCAGAATCCTTCAGGGGAATTTTCCAGTGTATTTAATCTATTTTTCCTATTTTTGATATTTTTCACTTATTATTTTAAATGACTTTTGTTTGGAACTGAGTAGGGCAAATTGGGTAAGATAATATATAAGCAAACCAAGGCTAGCACTTTTTGGCAGAAGAGGCAGCAGGAGCACCTTGCTCAACAGGCAACTTCTCAACAAGACCCCCCACATCAGCAGAGCTGGTGTTTTGGCATCTGCAAGGACCTAGTGATTTCATCCATAGGCAGCCTGGCGTTTTGTGCACAACAGATCAGCCCCGGCAGTAGCAAGAACCATCAAGAAGCCTAGCGTTTTGCATTTGCAGGACATCCGACAGCAACAGAACAGTTTTCAGCCCTAGCGTTTTGCATTTACAGGACATCCGTCAGCAGCAGCAGAACGGTTTTCAGCCCTAGAGTTTTTGGTTTGCAGATCAGCCCTGGCGTTTTGTAGATTCACCGCGATGGAACATCAAGAAACACTAGCGTTTTCAGTTTTCAGTCTTTAGCACTCGCAGAAGAACTCCCGAACCTCGCAGATCTCACCTTCCTGCAACAGATCCTCGCTGCACAGTCATATCCCGCGAAGTTTACAGTTTCAGCCCGAAAAACGCAGATTTCAGTATCTGCGTTTTCAGCGCGTCGTCGTAGTACCGTCGTCATCGACATCGTCACCGACATAGAGTCAGAATTCAGCAGATAGAAGATTTGCAGATTTCAGCCATTAGCATTTGCAGATTTGAGCCCGTCTTGTCGTCGTCCTCATCATCGTCGACACCATCGGCAAGTCCGAGCATTGTAGAGATTTGTGCAATCAATAGTAGACCGCTCTCGCCATAGAGATTGGGGCCTTCGGAGGAGGGTTTTTACGTCGTCTCTGGTGTCGTATTCTCTTCCCTCTGTATCTCTCAGTCTCATACACTTTCACGCACAGTGTCCATTCACTTTGTTTGTGTCCATTGCACTCTCTCATTAAGAACGGAAGGCTCTCCTCCCTTCCATCAGGATAAAAGGAACCTTGAGCACAGATCGGAGCACTCATCTTGAGCGAAGTTCAACAATCACTTGCCCTGCACCTTACATTGGTATCAGAGGTTTGGCAGTGTTTTGTATCACTCAAGGAAAGAACCACAGGAACCACATATTTTTTTTTTCTTGTTGTGGTCGCATGAACCCAAGTTCGCTTGGGCGTGTCGATTCCTAATCGTGTTTTTGAAGAGTGACAAGAATCCAAGGAAAGAAGGGCTTGTCCAGCCTCCCCTTGTGCCTCTTTTCACTCATTGAGAGCGGACCGTGCACTTAGCTGTCGGCCAATCGACGTGAGGTGGGAAAAAGCAACCTTGGTGTGAGCGCATGGCCGCCAAGGGGTGCGCTCGCAGGAAAGAGCAGAACTCGGGTGAAGAGAAGATCCTTCTCTAACACAGATTACAAGCAAAAGAAGAACCTCAAGATCCTCAAGAACTCAAGACCCTCAAGAACCCAAGACCCACAAGAACCCAAGTTCCTCGTGAACTTAAGAACCCACAACTTCAATGCATGGTCATCACCCAAAGCGGAATGGATACCGGGCATGAGAGTGATGGGCAAGAAAGTAGTGAAGAAGAATTTCAGCAACAAGGAGGTTTTTCGGACCCTCCCTCTTCGCCATCTACGCCAAGAATTGCATCAAACCCCATGGAAGCTTTCGTTAAGTCGATGATGGACATGCTAGCAAGGCAAGAGGTGACTCGCATTGCCGCGGAGCGTGACCGCCCAGACAAACAAGATGCCGTGGAGCGTGACCGCCAAGACAGATAGGATGCCGCGGAGCGTGACCGCCAAGACAAACAGGATCGCGATCGCTTGGCGGCCGAGTAACGAAAAGAAAAAAAAGCGGCAAGAAGAAAGCAAGCTCGCTTGGCGGCCGACGCAAGAAGGGAAGCGGCCGAAGAAAGAAAGGCTACTATTGAGCGTAAGCTTGTGTAAGCGCGCTTAGCGGCCGACACAAGAAGGGAAGCGGCCAAAAAAAGAAGGGCTACTTTGGAGTTGGAGCGTTGGGCCCAAAGAGAACAACGCATGAACGACTTGATACTACATGTCCTCACTTTGAAACCCGAATTGGCAAAGAAGTTGGTGGTTCGTCAAGTGGTGCAAGCCGAGATTCGGACTCCAACAACTTAGTCACAGAGAAGATCCAGTTCAATAAGTATGATGGTAAGATGGATGCTAGTGTTATTCATTCTTGGTTGCATCAATTTAATGCTTATTTTGCGACAACTAAGAAGACAGGAAATAGCAAGGTTTTGACGGCAGCGATGTACCTTGCCGGTGATGCCACGTATGGCAAGAGGCACAACTAGCCGCGCATCTAGAGGAAGTCGACGAATTCACGCCCCTTTCCTTCAATTGGACTAACTTCCAAGATAAGCTTAAGGCGCGGTTTATGCCTCCTTAGTACCTAGCACGATTGAAAGAAGATTGGCGCAATCTCAAGCAACATGGTATGCCAGTCATGTCTTTTTCTAACCGTGTTTTGCAGCTCGGCACTCAATTACGCAAATCGGATGATGAGCGCAAAGAGACTTTCCTTTTTGGGTTAGACGAATATATCAAGTTTGATGTAGAAGTCTTTGATCCAATCGATCTCAACAAGGCGGTACCAATTGCTCTCGCACAGGAGATGAAGCACAACAAGGGAAAGCCTAAGGAGAACAAGACTTCCACAAGTACCTCTTAGACTTCTCAGAACGGTAAGAATAGTAAGAACGGTAACTCTTCTAATCAATCTTCCAATAGTCTCTCAGAAAAGAACTCTTCCAATGAACGTAAGGGTAAAGCTAACACAATTGCTAAACATAAGCTCACTCCAGATGAGAAGGTAGCACAAGGAATTTTAGGAGGATACATCATGTCGGAAGAGCAAAGCACTTATTCTAAGGAAGGTCGTTGTTTTCATTGTCACATTAAGGGTCACATGAAAAGAGCATGTCCTAAGCTTGAATCTAATGAATCTAAAGAATCCACAGAACCCACTTCCTCTGTCAATGAAATCAACGACAACACGAGTGTGCCCCAAGTTTCTCCTGACCCTCCCATTGATGAGTCTCTCATTAAATGTTATGGTCATATGACGGGGCAGCGTTTTGTCATATTGTTTGACCCAAGCAATATGCATGATGTGATTAGTCCCTCTCTTATTGAGAGAGCCCGCCTAGAGGTTAGTCAGAAATCTCCTCTCGAGGTCTCTGGCTTTGCTCTCGGTATGGACTCTCTTATCACGAAAGAGTCCCTGATGTGTTGTTTACAGTTCAACAAGCTGCTTTCCATAGAAATTTTTTTGTCTCTCCTCTTTCAGGATGTGATATGATTTTGGGCATTCGATGGTTTTGTGAGCATAACCCTCTCATTGATTGGGCGGAAAATACGTTCACTTTCAATGCCAAAAGTGACTCTCCCATTGTCATTCATGGAGAGCAAGTTGTTCATTCTCCCTCTCTCATTGCTAATGTGCAGGCGAAGATTGAACGGATTCAAGAGAAGGAGACTCTCTTAGTCTCTTCTTCTCCGAAGCATGACACACAGGATTTGCATGATGATAAGCATGTTGGTTTGCATGAAGATGATGTGATTGTTCACAAGGATGATGGTTTAGATGATGCTTTTTATAGCGAAGCTAACCTCGTTGCAGATTCGATCAAACACGGAGAACCGATCTTGGCTCTCGAGCCTAGGTCCAAAGAACCCTTACATGAAGTACTATGTGTTCGAATGATTTGACAGCACGCATTGTACGCGTGTTTCATTCGTGATCGTTTCCTGTATTTTAGTTAGCGTCTTTATGTGATCCCTTTCCAAAGGCATGACATATTGTACGTTGAGCACGTTTCACTCATGAATGAGCATGGATATATACGTATTTTTCATGAAAAGCTGAAAAATATGCATTCAAGGAAGTCACATTCCATGTGTCTTCCTTGGCACGACACAGTTATAGAAAGAGCACATGAAAGTATGAGCACCAAGCATGGGCATTTCCATTGTGAATTGCCACAGTTGATTGCTTTAGATTAGCAAGACAAGATTCGATCTCATTGTTTGCGTGTGTGTGGTGAACGATTTGGCACTCCATCTATTGATTCATTTGCTTTGCATGCACAGTCTTTGAGGAAGACAAGATTTTTTCCAGTCACTTTACATGGAATAGGTATGTTCATGGTTTTGTGTTGGAAATGGTTTCAAGAATTTTCTGCCATGGAGATTCTTGAAGGAGAAAGACGCATGACTCTGGATGAAGTTGAAGCATCGAAGGAGCCTCAGAAGACTTTGTGTTGCTTTCGGTGCAGCCCAAAGAAGCAAGCATTACAGACCTTGATGAAGTTCAAGTACCGCACGACCCACACATCAGAGTGGGCCGGCGAAGAGTCCTTTCCAGGATTTCGGACGCTATTGGCGATCTCCCTCGACGCCATACAGTTCGGTACCAGTACCTCACTTTGAAAAGCAGGGGATGTCACGTGACATATCCAACCCTATGTGTCCGTGGATAAGCTACAGCATGACAAGGGTTCAGTCAATCCACTCAGTGTAGATTTAGAAGTGTTCTGACACTTTTGTGAGTCTGTTCACAGACCATGCATGCCCAGGCACTTAGTGTAGATGCATATCCTCTGGTTGCACACAACATGATCATAAACATTCCCATCAAAATCCATCAAAATCCTTCAAGGGAATTTCCCAGTGTATTTAACTTGTTTTCCCTATTTTGACATTTTTCACTTATTATTTTAAGTGACTTTTGTTGGAAACTGAGTAGGGAAAATTGGTAAAATAATATATAAGCAAACCAAGGCTAGCACTTTCTGGCAGAAGAGGCATCAGGAGCACCTTGCTCAACTGACAACTTCTCAGCAAGACTCCCCACATCAGCAGAGCTAGCGTTTTTGCATCTGCAAGGACCTAGCGATTTCATCCACAGGTAGCCTGGCGTTTTGTGCACAGCAGATCAGCCCCGGCAACAGCAAGAAACATCAAGAAGCCTAGCGTTTTGCATTTACAGGACATCCGTCAGCAGCAGCAGAACGGTTTTCAGCCCTAGCGTTTTTGGTTTGCAGATCAGCCCTGGCGTTTTGTAGATTCACCGCGACGGAACATCAAGAAACACTAGCGTTTTCAGTTTTCAGTCTTTAGCACTCGCAGAAGAACTCCCGAACCTCGCAGATCTCACCTTCCCGCAACAGATCCTCGCCGCACGGTCATATCTCGCGAAGTTTACAGTTTCAGCCCGAAAAACGCAGATTTCAGTATCTGCGTTTTCAGCACGTAGTTGTTGTACCATCGTCATCGACATCGTCACCGACATAGAGTCAGAATTCAGCAGATAGAAGATTTGCAGATTTCAGCCATTAGCATTTACAGATTTTAGCCTATCTCGTCGTCGACATCATCGGCAAGTCTAAGCATTGTAGAGATTTGTGCAATTACTAGTAGACCGCTCTCGCCATAGAGAGTGGGGCCTTCGGAGGAGGGTTTTACGTCTCTGGTGTCTTATTCTCTTCTCTCTCTATCTCTCAGTCTCATACACTGTCACGCACAATGTCCATTCACTTTGTTTATGTCCATTGCACTCTCTCATTAAGAACGGAAGGGTCTTCCTTCCATAAGGATAAAAGGAACCTTGAGCACAGATCGGAGCACTCATTTTGAGCAAATTTTAACAATCACTTCCGTTGCACCTTACAGGCCAAGCATGTATATAAGAAAAGCTAGCGCTAGCATTATCTGGTAGAAGAGGCACCAGGGACCAAGTGTCCAACAATGCACCTTCTCAGCAAGACTCCGGGGCAGGCAACCTAGCGTTTTCAGCCACCAAGAACCAGCGTTTTTCAGCATTCCAGATCAGCCCTAACGTTTTGCATTTGCAGATTAGCTTGGCGTAAGCAGGACCTAGTAGACACCATAGCGTTTTTGCAACAGAACAGATCCAGTCCTAGCATTTTTGGACCAGCATTTCAGTCTAGCGTTTTTGCAGATTTTCGGCGTCATAATCTTTTCTGCATCATTGTTTTCAGTTTTTACCGTCCAGACACCGCAGATCAAGTCTCGAACCTTGCAGATCTCACGTTCTTGCAGTAGATCTTCGTGCACGGTCAGATCAGCCAGTGTTTGGAGATTCAGCCCACTATTCGTAGATTCAACATCTGCATTTTCAGCGCGTCGTCGTCGCATCGTCGTCATCGCCGTCATCACAGACATAGAGTCAGAATTTAGCAGATACAAGATTTGCAAATTTCAGCCCTTGGCGTTTTCAGCTTTCAGCCCGTCTCGTCGTCGTCCTCATCGTCGTTGACATCGTCGGCAAGTCCATTGCATTGTAGAGATTTGTGCAATCAATAGTAGACCACACTTGCCATAGAGAGCGGAGCCTTTGGAGTAGGGTTTGACAACATTCTAGTGTCGTATTCTTCTCTCTCTATCTCTCAGTCTTAGTACCTTCATTGACAGTGTTTATCACTTGTTTGTGATCATTTGCACTCTCTCACTAAAGGAACGGAAGGCTCTCCCTTCCGTAATAAAAGGAACCCTTGAGCAGAGTTCGGAGCACTCAACTTGAGCAAAGTTTAACATTCACTTCTGTTGCATCTTACATTGGTATCAGAGCTTTGGCAGTGTTCTGTATCACTCAAGAAAAGAACCGCATATTTTTTTCTTTTGCTTCTTGTGGCACTTGGGCGTGTCGACTTCTAATCGTGTTTTTGAAGAGTAACAAGAAACCCAAGAAATAAGGGCTTGTCCAGCCTCCCCTTGTTTCTCTTTCACTCATTGAGAGCGGATCGTGCACTTAGCGGCCGGCCAATCGACATGAGGTGGCAAAAAGCAACCTTGGTGTGAGCGCAAGACCGCCAAGGGATGTGCCCACGGAAAAGAGAAGAGCTCGCGTAAGAGAAGATCCTTCTCTAACACAAATTGCAAGCTAAAGAAGAACCTCAAAGACTCAAGAACCTCAAGACTCAAGACCCTCAAGAATCAGGAACCACAAGAACCCAAGTTCCTCAAGAACTTAAGAACCCAAGACTTTAGTATATCGTCATCACTCGAAACGGCATGGATACTTCGCATGGAGGTGATGAGCATGAAGGTGGTGAAGAAGAGTTTTCGCCACGAGGAGGTTTCTCTGACCCTTCCCCGTCCCTATCTACACCAAGGTTTGCACCAAATCCTATGGAGGCTTTGGTCAAGACGATGACGGACATGATGAGACAACAAGAAGCGTGGCGCAAAGAAAGAAGAGCAGAAAGAAAGACCGTCTTTGAGCGCGAGCGCAAGCAAGCATGCTTCGCGGTCGAAGAAAGACAGGTCGAATTGAATTGTGAACACGAAGAAAGAATGGTAGTCATAGAGCGTGAGGGCGAGCAAGCTCACTTTTCTGCCAATGAAAGAAAAACCGAATTAGATCACGAGCGCGAAGACGGTGAAGCGCAGAGAGACCTCATGATTAAGCAGCATATAATTAAGCAGCGCGCATTGTTCGAGTGTTTCATTCGTGATGGTTTCCTGTATTTTAGTCACCGTCTTTATGTGATCCCTTTTCACAGGCTTGCCATATTGTACGATGAACACGATTTACTGATGAATGAGCACGGATGTATGCGGATTACTCATCAAAAGATGAAATGTTCGCATTCAAGAAATTCACATTTCATGTCTCTTTCTTCGCACGACATAGTATCTGAAAAAGCACAAGGATTGAGTATCAAGCATCGGCATTTCCATTGTGATTTGCCACAACTGATAGATTTAGATCAGAAGATAAGTTTTGAATCCATTGTTTGCGTGTGTTTGATGAACAGTTTGGCACTCCGTCTATATATTTATCTACATTGCATTCATAGTCTTTAAAGAAGACTAGAAATTTTCCAGTCACTGTACATGAAATGGGTATGTTCATGTTTTTGTGTTGAAAGTGGTTTTAGGAATTTTCATCCACTTGGAGATTTTTGACGAAGGTAGACGCATGACTATAGACGACGTTGAAGCATTGAAGGAGCCACGAATGACCTTGTGTCGCTTTCAGCGTGGTCCAAAGAAGTAAGCGTTGCAGACCTTTATGAAGTTCAAGTATCGCACGACCCACACATCAGGGTGAGCCGGCAAAGAGTCCTCTCCAGGATTCCGGACGTTGTAGGTGATGTCCCTTGACGCCGTACTGTTCGGTACCAGTATCTCACTTTGTAAAGGAGGGGATGTCACGTGCACATCTAACCCTATGTGCATGTGGACAAGCCTTCATGACAAGGGTTTAGTCAGCCTAGCTTAGGAAGTGTTCTGGCACTTTTATGAGTCTGTTCGTAGACCGTGCATGTCCAGACACTTAAGAGTAGATGCATATCCTTTGGTTACACACAGCATGATCATCAGATTATTATCAAAATCCATTAGGAGCATTGTTTACAGTGCACAGACCTATTTTCGCTATTTTAGCCATTTTTCACTTATTATCAATAAGTGACTTTGTTGGGAAACTGGGTAGGGCAAATTGACCAAGCATGTATATAAGAAAAGCTAGCGCTAGTATTATTTGGCAGAAGAGGCAGCAGGGACCAAGTGTCCAACAGTGCACCTTCTCAGCAAGACTCCCCGGCAGGCAACTTAGCGTTTTCAGCCACCAACAACCAGCGGTTTTCAGCATTGCAGATCAGCCCCAGCGTTTTGCTTTTGCAGATCAGCCTGGCGTTAACAGGACCCAGCAGATACCATAGCGTTTTTGCAGTAGAACAGATTCAATCCTAGCGTTTTTGGACCAGCATTTCAGCCGAGCGTTTTTGCAGATTTTCGGCGTCATAACCTTTTTTGCATCAACGTTTTCAGTTTTCAGCATCTAGACACCGCAGATCAAGTCCCGAATCTCGTAGATCTCACCTTCTCGCAGCAGATTCTCGCCACACAGTCAGATTAGCCAGCGTTTGCAGATTCAACCTGCTATTCGCAGATTCAACATCTGCGTTTTCAGTGCCTCGTCGTCGCATCGTCGTCATCGCCGTCGTCACCGACATAGAGTCAGAATTCAGCAAATACAAAACTTGCAGATTTGAGTCCGTCTCGTCGTCGTCCTCATCGTCGTCGACATCGTCAGTAAGTCCATTGCATTGTAGAGATTTGTGTAATCAATAGTAAACCGCTCTCGCGATAGAGAGTGGGGCCTTCGGAAGACGGTTTGACAACATTCTGGTGTCGTATTCTCTCTCTATATCTCAGTCTCAATACCTTCATTCACAGTGTTTATTACTTGTTTGTGATCATTTGCACTCTCTCACTAAAGGAACGGAAGGCTCTCCCTTCCGTAAGTAAAAGGAACCCTTAAGCACAGTTCGGAGCACTCATCTTGAGCAAAGTTCAACATTCATTTCCGTTGTACCTTACATATATACCCTCTAGTTGCACAAGCCAGTTTTCATCTGTTATCACACGGTTGTGGGCGTCTGAAAATGTCATCATGTAGAGCCTTGTAAGGGGCGCGGGACTACCAAGTCCCATGCCTAACAAGCTAGGCATCTAGTGGTTAAGAGTCGACAAAAAGGCTCAAATTGCGACCATTTTTCAGCTGTCACTTATTATTATTATTATTAGTAAGTGACTTGTTAATAACTAATAAAAGACAAGATCTCTAGGAAAGTCACTTTAGTAAGGCCCTATTAAAGAGCCCTTAGGTCATTCATTTTAATTGTGATCAAAAGAAGTCGGAATATGATGCGACTCTTTCTCATCCATTGAAGTACGATCATACAAGTGAACTTCCTCCAACTCTCTTGAAATGTATGGCATATCAAATTGTTGAGTATCATGTTGCAATGTTTTTGTGCGAGCATTCACATCTCCAACGACAATAACATCACCTTTGCCTTTAAACTAAACAATGTCCTCATCTAAATCCACATATGGTCGATCTCTATCCATGCAAGCATAAAAAGGGGAATCATGATGAGAAATGTAGCAACCGGCTACAAAAATGGGTGCTCTTTTTGGTGTCATAATTTTCAGCTATACATAACGTTTGTGCTTGTCATCTTTCACAATTGATAGAAAATCTTCTAATCCTCTCTTAACCATACATGCTACCCCTCCTTGCCCTCTTCGTTGCTTGAGATTCTTTGACCACATCAATGAATGCATATCGTAATCCTCCAACCCGTTAATCCTTTGTATATCATGGTTCCAAGTTTCAGCAAGAATTACATCGGCTTTGCTTGTTAGTTCATCTATGCCAACTCCCGCATTCGTGTTAGATTTACACCACTTTGCTGCTTCACATAGGTCTAGGGCACTTCCTTGTATGGCTAGTGTCTCCGGGTTGGCCACCCATAGTCTAGGTTGTACCGTGTCCGGCCGCCCGCTCGGTATGGACTCTTTGGAAACTCATATATATGGGGCCAAGGGGGTACCCATTTCACATAGTTTGACATCTCATTGTACAGGTTTTATGCTCTAGTAGTCAAGAGGGTTTTGATCGCCCCCTCTTCCCCTACACTAGCGTCTGCTGTATCTATTGTCTCTCTCTCCTCTCACGCTTCTGCACACGCGCTCACATAGTATCAGTCGCCATCGTTGAGGGCGCATTATCCGCATGAGATTTTCCGCCCAAGAAGCAAATTAGGGAGCGTTTCTGCAAAATCAGCTAGCGTTTTACACCAAGAGGGGTGGGGTTCCATCAGTTGGAGGACATCCCTCGCGAAGACCTCGACCCTCCCCTTGCGTTTTTGCTGAAGAACTGTAGATCTGGAAAAAAAACACAAATCTGTCAGCTTTTTGAAAAAATCCAAGCATGCAATGAAATTTGGAGCGTTTTTCTATCGTGGAGGATCCAACTACGTTGTTGCTCCCACACCTGGCGATCAACTGTTGGCTGCCAGCGTTGGCTCTTTTGGGCATTTTTGTCGCCGGAAAACCCCTCTCTACAACCTGCGTTTTCAGCCAGATTTGGCGTTTTGGCAAACAACAATGTTTTCAGCAGAGGGGGGCAGCATTACCCTTGGCCCTCTACAAATCTTGCCCTCTTACCCGGCTTGGCATCCGGTTTCTTGCCGTCGTGATTCCTCCTAATCTGCTACAGATTTCAGCCATACTTACCTGTTGTTTTTTCTCAGTTTCTAGCCCTCATGGGGTTGCTACATTGATTCACCACCCTCCCTACACCCTCTGCACCGTTGCGGATCTTGTTGGGAGCGTACGAGCACGTTGAAAATTGCTGGATAGCAACGTTTTCAGCACCTAGCAGTTGTGTTTTTGGGTGGATAGGAGTCTCTTCGCTTGTGGTTTTCATAGAGGATGAAGTTACCTCTTTCCATGATACCATCCGATGGTGGTCCATGCGGTCTCTCAGTGACTACTGCAGAACACAGTATCTTCGACATTGGCTTGATCATCTACTGGCGTACGATCCTTGGGAGATCCATTCATTCCAGCCATCATTCGGCGGTTGCGCACTCTAGAGGGGGTGGTGACTTGTGATTTGCTATGGACACACCTATGCACTCATCAGAGGAGTTCACATGAGATATGGCCATGCTCATGGCATATGGAATCATGAAATTCTTAGAGAAGACACCAATATCTTGGAAGGACAAATACTTACCACTTGACCTCGACAAGTTAGATCACTTGCTTACACAAGAGCATCTACATGGACTGAGGGAGAGGATCTTGGATCTCCTCTAGGACAGGTTCATTGCTTGGATCTACAGATTGGAGTAGGACTTCAAAGTAGTCTCTTGGAGAGTTTATCCGCAAGATGCGGGAGATCAGGCATTATCATGCGACTACATCCGGAGTCACCCGAAGCTTGGCTTGGATGGTAGTGCAGTTGCTCTTTTGTACTCCTGATCATTTGAATTGCTACCTTCAGAGTTGCTTACACTCACCCTTGGTTACCTTACAACAAACTTATCCCCCGACCTGGGCAGTAGGCCACTTCCAGCTCATTCACATTGAGAGCCACACCGAGCTGTGGTTTGGTGGCGTTGTTGGTGCGGATTCTGTTTTGATTGACACCGGAGGATTGGAGACAGGAGATACAAGCAAGACGGTGCAGACAGAGTGGTCTGGTCTTTCCTCTTCTCAGAGGATCTTCACAGCACAGACTGCTTAGTCTGGCTTCCCTACTTATATATGATGATTATGGTGCAGACAGCTTGGTCTGACTATATCTCTTCTCAGAGGCCCTTCATAGCGTAGACCAAGGTGGAAAGGTACGTAGTGTACGACATGTTTTAGGTACATACGGAACGTACTTCTGTACTGAACCACCTTTCAGGTACGTAGTAGGTACGTACCATTTGTAAAAAACTTATATTTTAGTGAAAAACCGATAGACTCATAAACAATTTTACATTACAAATTACAATGCTGAAAATGAACATGTTGACAATTGTACATAAAACTCAAATTCCTGAAACCTCAATGATAAATCATAAAACCAAGTTCAACTACAAGCATACTGTCTCTGGCGTCAGTTAAAAGCCGGCACTGTAAATGCCATACAAACTGAAACAAAACAATGAAACACAGGTACAACCGTACAAACTCAACTACAAGCATATTGTCTATGACATCAGCCATAGATTACAAGCATAATGTCTATGACTACAAGCATAATGTATATGGCATCAGTCACAAGCCTACACTGTATATGCCATACTTTATCTGAAGTTGATCATCCTTTGAAAACATGAGACCAACATACTCAGATTGTTTTGTGCTCAGGAAGGTATCACTCCATAGCTTTGGCGACCTGTAGAGAGGATGCAGCATGGCGGCCATCGCATGGATGGGACGACTCATGAAAGTCCAACGTCTCTACACATACTTCAATATATCCGATCGGCTGAAAATTGAGTTGAGCATAGCAATTAGAGTCCATAGTGTACACTCAATCATTGATAGATAATATTATAGTAGTACATAAGGAGGAACCTCTTATCGATCAGCAGTCAACAAGGAGCATTTGGAGATATGGTCTTTTATTTGCAAAAACAGATGAAAGACTAGACCCAAGGTCGATCCCTCCATATCGGTAAGTTGAAGGAGGACGTACACAGGTTTAAGTGCCACTGAAAGAGCATGCACCTCGTGCCAAAAATTCTCATCAAGGATCCGCCTCTGCAAGTGCTTTGTAGGCTCCTCTTGGGATTTAGACATGTTCCGCCATTTTGGATCCACAACTGTCCGAAGGAGTGGATCTCTAAGCTTGTAGAGCCTGTGCAAAACCAAGTAAATTTATGCAAACCTAGTTTTGGAAGCACGTGTTATCCTCAAGGCTTTCTTTGTATGCTTCCAATGATTATGAGATAGGGTGATCCACAACATAGAGATGAGGTGTTTTATGTGGTGGTTAGTATCACACTATGAAACCTCTGGAAGGCTCGTTGTCTTCATGTTCTTAGTGTGGCTCTGGTCACTCTTCAGGAGATATTGACATTGATTTGATTCGATCTCACACACTCTATGCTCTTAGTGGGACGACTCTAGTGCAGATTCCGGTTGTGCTCATGACCGACAATAGGCCTTCATCAGGCGTTGAGCGAGATCGTAGCTTTTCTTTTGTGTTTTTCACGGAAACTTCAGATGGGAGTACTCTCCACCACACAGGTTTATTCTTCATAGCTCACATTGCCCTCTTCAACCTACCTCTCCGACGGCCTTAGTTCCATTCCGTTTTCCTACAACTTGTATGTTTCAGGACGCTCAATAGATTTTTTTACTGAGTATACAACTAGTGCTTTTCTGAGAGAGAGAGAGAGAGAGAGAGAGAGAGAGAGAGAGAGAGAGAGATCAACTGGGTAGTCAACAAACAACTTGCTTGACAGTTTGAATCTCCTGAACACACAGATGCAAGCCCTTGTCCACATACATGCGAGGCCTTAAGGGCCCTCAATCTATACATGTGAGGTCCTTAGTCCTTACGGTGATTTATAAGCAATCCGCATCTTAGTAGCTGGCAACCGTATTCTTTTGTATGTGCATGGTTGTGCATGCGTTTGTGTGTGCTCTTTCTCATCGCATCCTCTTGGTGTTCTCTCTCTCTCTCTCTCTCTCTCTCTCTCTCGTCAGTGCGCACGTACTATCATTTCAATTCTTTCCATGTTTGTCTGCTAATGTATCCCCTAAGGTTGTGCTTTGCATGCTCAGAGTTTAATATCTGTGTTGGTTCTAGATCGTGCTCTTGTGGTTGTGTTTGCTCTTGTGCTTGTGCGTGTGTTTGTGTTAGTTCATTTCCTTTCTGTTGCACTTTCTGACACTTGAAAACTAATTGTATCATTGAACAGAGAAAGTCTTATACTTGAGGCGATGCGAAAAGATATCATGAGTGCTGTACAATGGAAAAAAAGGAGAACAAAAGTTCTAATGAGAGAGTCCTTAGGGCTTTTCGCAGAGACTGTATACGTGAGTTTGTGTATGTTCCAAGTATGGTTTTTGATATTGTTTTTCTTAATTGGATTTTAAAAAAAATTCTTTTATTGATACATGTATTCTTTTTTGCAAGGATGTCGGTTTCATGTGACACGTCTATTGAGGGACTCTTATTATGGTCATAAATATCATGGTAGATTTTACGTCTCTTGTTTGAACGCGTCCACTACGTTTGCAATGGGCCAGGTAAGTGTAAAAAAGTTTGCATACATATCTTTTAAAAGTTGGATGGTTATGTATCTCCTCTTAATACAATTTAATATGCTTTAGAATCTAATTGGTTTTTTAAATATTGATTGTTGTGTTCCATGTAGAGAGCTTTGAGGAGGTATTATTCAAGACGAACAAAACCTTAAATGAAGTGAACATTCACATTTTCAATCAGTTTTGCGAGTATTTGTTTTTAAGTTTGCTTATCTATACAAATTTTAAAAACTAATAAAATAGTGACGAACTCTGAATTCTAATGGTTGTCTCTGTGTGACTTTGAGTATTTTTATTATTTTTGTTGGTTGCAAGTAAGCCTAAACTTTATGTGCATGTTCACGTAACAAAGAAGTTGTTTTTATCTAATGATGTTGGTGAGCTTTTTAAATTGGTCAGCGGAAGTCCAACTAGATGCGATAATGAGTATAAGTTAACAAAAATGACAAGCATACTGAAACAGATAATTAGCTTAGGTAGAAGAGAGTAGAGGAAAGGGATGCTGTAATGAGAAGAGAAGTAGACTCGCTCATCTTTCCTACATCTCAAAAATAGTAATTTGAAGCAAGTGCCTATCTCAAGAACAAATATTACTTGAGGTTGAATCCTACAGATTTGATATTTAAGGTTTTAATAACTTGAGCCATAATTTTTGAGTAATTTGGACAATGAGTTTGTATTTGCTTGTACACCTCAATTATCTCATGCATGCATTGTTTGAACAATGTTTGTGATAGCTAGTATACATAGTATAAGTACTAACAATCATGTAGTTGCCCAAGAATTGCATCAATTCATAGGTAAGATGCTAGATGCTAAAGTGGAAAGAAGCGACTCCATTTGGCAGATTCCGACTTTGAGTCGACATGCATAGGACACTTGCGAATGTGAAATCACATGTGTCTTTGTAGATTCCATATTTTCCTCTAAAGAAAGAAGTCTCCAACGCTTCTTCTTGAAAGTCTCAAGTTTTTAAGAATGGTTGTGATAGTTAGTATATTTAGTATAAGTACTAACATTCATGTAACTGACCCATAATTGCATCAATCCATAGGTGAGAGGCTAGATGCTCAGAGTAGAAGAGACGTTTCTATTTTACAGATTTCGACTTTGAGTTGACAAGTATAGGAAACTTACGAGTGTGGAATATCACATGTGCCCTTGTAGATTCCATTCTTTCTTCTAAGAAAAGAAGTTTCCAACGCTTCTTCTTAAAAATCTACCAAGTTTTTAAGAATTTCTATGCACTTGAAGCATCGAATATTACTTGCAATGTTAGAAGCTTTTGACGTGAGAAAGTTTTTCATCTATACATTTTGTATAAAATTAATAAATCTTTAGAATCTAATAGTTGTCAAATTTGAAAGCATATGTTTTGTTTTCGTTAATCTTCAGAAGCTAGTTTATTATTATGAATCTCCTCACCACTTCATATGGGCCATCTAAGTCTCATCCCTAACAGCCCGTGAGAGAGAGAGAGAGTCAATTGGGTGTTTGGTAAATTTTATCGCTTGACTAAATTTTATAATCTCTTGGACTTCTCCTCTATGATGGCTTGACTCTTCAATACATTGGTGTTATAGCTATGTGATACTCTTGACTATAAATTGAGCATTTCGTTACATTCGAAATGTATAAAAAAAGATATAGTAATAGACACAAAAATGTGTCGTTTTGAAGGTTCAATAACATCAAGCTACGAAACTATCGAACCATATGGTTGATATAAAGGACTAATTATATTCGTCAATCTTGTTTTTGCATCCGTTTTGGACTTATTACCTTTTAAGTTGAAGATGATTTTAGATAGCACGTGAAAAGCTCTTTTATAATATATTCAGTAACCTCATGCGAATAACTCTCTAAATTGAGACATTAATGTTGTGTTGAAGGCCTAAATAACCCATTTTGTATATTTTTTATGGTTTGTCTAGGTTCACATTGAATTTGGACACATTTTTTAAAGTCACTTATAGTAAAAGTAGGATGGCCAATAAAACGAGCGTGCTCTCTCTCTCTCTCTCTCTCTCTCTCTCTCTCTCTCTCTCTCTCTCTCTGTGTGTGTGTGCTTTCGATCCCTAGTGCTTTTGCTCTGCTGTACGCGTGCCTTGCTCTACTCGGCCCAATCTTGCACTCCTTTACCTTGCACATCTACCGGTAGCCTCTCCTTCGCGCTTTCAACTGGTATAAGGGTCCTAAGGTCCAGAACACGCTCTTTGCAGGTTGCTGGACAACAAGATATATTGCTTTCCCGCGACCAGTTTCGATTTCATCATGAAGTCCCTTGCTTTCGGGGTCAAGAAGGTCACCGAAATTGCTAAAACAACCTAAAACAGACTGTTTTTAGGTCAAAATAGGTGATTTACAGGTTATTATAGGTTAAAACAGCAATACGCATGTGCATCAAATTTGTGGGATCACATATATTGATGTACTGTGCAAGGATTTGAGTGAAAAACTGAGTATAAGTGTTTTAAATCGCATATTCAGCTGAAAATTCAAATTTGGATAGTTTCATATAAAGAAATTGTGGTCTATCGTATACAAAGTCTTATGGTTGCTCCTATTTGCTGAAATTTTCAGCCTATTGCATCTCTCTTGTATACAGACTTGTGGTTGAGTTAAGATAGCTTCTACCTCTTCCGTATCTGAAACGAAAAGTTTGATGAAAATCAAACGGTTTGATAGTCAAGACTTCGACCTCTGGCAAGAACGTACGCAAGGTATCCTTTTCTTAAAGAATTGTGAAGATGCATTGGAAGAGAATAAGTCACAAGGTTTGTTTGACCTAGAGTGGACCAAGTTGAATAAGAAGGCCATGACCTACATCAGAATGGCTATCAATGATAACATTTTGACGGACATCAAGCGTTTGGACTCTGCTTATGCAATATGGCAAAAGCCAAAGTCCATTTATGAGAATACCACGCCTGTGAACCATGTGCATTTGATGCGAAAGATGGTGAATATTCAGCTTGATGACTCGAAGTCAGCTTTTGAGTATTTGAGTGCTTTTACAGGTGTGTTGAGTTAGTTGTAGGATAGTGGGCTTTAGCAATTCGATGATAAGCTTTAAGCTATTTTCTTAGTTATGGCATTGCCAGATACTTGGGAAACATTGGTTGTCTCCTTGAGTAAGAATCCCACTCTCACGTATGAGGGTGTGAGAGGGTCTATTCTCAATGAAGAGATTGGACACAAGTATAGGGGAGAAGGTGGAAGTTCTGCCTACAATGCAAGAGGTAGAAATTAAAAGCGTGATGCGGGCAACATGACTCAAAATAGAAGTAAGAGCAAGACAAAGAATAAGGATGTTACTTGCTATCAATGTGAAAAAAAGTGTCACAAGAAACCCGATTGCAGGTATTTCAAGAAAGAAAGGGTGGCCATTATCGGGTGGTGCTGTAGAGGCGGCACGAATCTCGAGGGTGGTAGCCTTGCACAGGAGGCGGTGCCCCAAGGACGGCCCAGCAAAGGCGGTTGTCAACATCGACACGCAAGAGTGCGATGCTACGAGAGTGGCAGATCGTTTCCACAGATGGCAGACTCGTTGCACGTTTTTTTTCCTTAATACTAAAGGTTTATTTTTGCGCCTCCCTCCTTACTTAAGTGAGCTCCCAACATTTTTAAGTAAAGGGCGACTTTCATTTTTTAAACAAAACAAAGTGCAACCCTTTGAAAATAATTAATCCGACCTGGTCTGCACACTCCGGTTTAAATCCTAGGGCGGTTAATTCACATATAAGAGACACGCCGGTGAGTAGAGCGCGATATCCGTTTCGTGTGTGAGCTATCTCTCGCCATGTACTCTACGCTCTCTCTTCCCCCTTGTAATTGCCACTACTTTTTTTATTATTTTACTCTTGGGCGTTTCTTCCAAGCAAGCTCTTGCTACATACTTTCATATTTACTTGCACATTCAAGCACCATGGCGTTACATGATGCTTCTTCGCACGAGAATGGCGCCGCTAGCATGCATTAACCAAATGGAAGAGATGTCTCTTTCTCCTCCTGACTCCATATACACGGATAGGCTTCGTCCCGAGGGTACTCTCCTTTCATCTCCTGTTATGGAAACATCCCTAGTGGAGGTGCTACAACACGAACTCCAAGAGATGCAATGGCAACTCACAGAGTTGCGTGCCACACATGTCTTGTTTTCGCATGCGGCCATGAGCACTTTGCCTCTTCATTTTCATGACGATCCCTTCATGTGGAGAGATCGCCATTTACTCATGGCTGGCGAAATGGATGGCCTACTTTGATTTGTATCGTTTCACCGATACCCATTGTATTAGTCATATATTGTCACAAGACGGGCACCATGTGCCAATAGAAAAGAACAGAATGAACAAACTTTTAGCACTTCAATAACAACTGAAACTGAAAGAGAGAGTACACGCGACACGGAGTGGTGGAATTCCACCCCAGAGAGTACGCGTCTCAAACCTTGGCGTCCCTGTGGGTATTTCTTTATATTTCCACAACTAAGTACAAGCCGGTACTTTATCCTCTGCACCTTCGTCCAGAAGCATGCCAGAGAATGAGCCCATAGCCTCATTTTTAAAGGCCCTAGGCCCAAAAGCTATTATGAAAAAGCCTTCAAACTCAAAAGCATCTGGTCCAAAAGCTACCAGCATGATTTACAAAACTTCGTACAAATGCAACGTCAACAACGCAAATCACGGAGATCCGTACAAATTGCCACGTCAACATGTTTGCACAATTTCCGGGCTGTCCGTACAGCTGTCACGTCATCAGTTTCTACGTTGTCTTTTGTGTGTGTTTGTAAGGGTCCAACTTTATTTTAATTCCTTTATGTCACTTGGGTCCCGTCGGACGGGGTCCCATAAGTTCGTAGGACTTCTTCTACTGTTGCTTGTTCTTCTTAGGTTTAGGCCCCTCGGCCTTGATCTAAAGACTGGCTCTACTCTTCGATGACTTGACACGTCAACAGTTTCTTGTGACAGATACAAATCATGCTCCAAGGCAAGGCTTATGCGTGGTGGGTTGGTTATGACCTAAGCCAACGATGTGGGAAGATTTTCAGAACGTCTTCCAGCTTGCTTTGTGCAAGTGGATAAGATCGAGTGTTTTAAGAACTGTTCAAGTTGGAGATGCGCAAAAAGACCCTGGACGCTTACTCACAGGAATTCAAGGACTCTGTCCACAAGACAAAAGTTTCGAAAGACCGGCATGTCATATTGCAGATGCTTTATCTGTTCGGATTGTCACCAGCTTACCAGAATGAGGTAGTATGGAATTCTGCTTGAAACCGGCCGTTTCAATCCAAAAAGGGCGGTAGACTTTACTTTAAACCTTGATTTAGCTTTCACCCATTTAATTTGTCGTCCACTTTATCTGTACTTTCAAGACACAACAAAGGGGAGAGAGATACAGGCTGCTAGATTGCACCTGTATGAGTAGACCGACACCAGATTGACCCCTAACTTAGGCGGACCTTTCAGTATTTCTTTATTGTATAAAAGAGGGAATAAACACTGTGGTTCTTTCCAAGCTGCCCCGCACAACCTTGGCTGAATTTTGATTGTTCTGGCCTGATTTCGGCAGCATAACTGTACTAGAACCCTTCACGGTCATTATTCCCACGCATTAAATGACTTTCTCGACGCATACGGGCACTTTGCAAAACCTGGCGAGAATCTGCAGCACGATGAATTCTCTATTTTCAGCCCTGAAAATGCGCCAGATCGCCTGTACAGCGGTCCCCTCCTGGGGGTATTAGGGACCGTTTAGGGCCAAAACCCTAAGCCTGCAAAAATACACAGCAGGCTGTAATGTACTGGTTCGGGCTCCGTTTCGCATGCCGGTCGCATCCGTAGCAAGTCCTCGAGCTCCTGCACTTGTAGGGCTACTTGCTCTTTGAATCGGACGAGATTTCTGGCGTGAAACCTCTCCGAATTTACCTGTACTTGCGGGGGATTAGCCGCTAGCTAATCCAGTACATGTGCAAGAGGCTCTTGCCTCGGCAATCGCGCATGAACCCACACAATTGTACATTGGTCAAATGAAAAGCCCACTAGTGGGGCATAACATATTGCCATAGGGGAGAGAGAGGGCAGTGCGTAACGTGTAGGGCATCACTCCTGGCACCGCACTGTACATAGGAGGGAAAGCAAGTACTCCATAGCTCTTAACCTGTGACAAAAATCTGCAAATGAGCCCTTCTCCTCTCTAAAATCAGCGCCCCCTTCTCTTGCTTGAGGAAAGTGCACCAAAAGGTGCCACTTGGCACATTTATAAGCATTTTCCCGTTTCGAGGTTGCCACCTAAAAATCTCCCAACCAGTTGCCCAGTTGACTTCACGGTAGAGTAAGAAAATGTTCTCCTTGTATTTCCGGAGGTAATGACGCAAACACATTTTCAGGTCCCAAAATAGCAGTTCCCTAAATTTTAGGAGATGTTGCCATTGTATCTTTCTAGGTCATCCGACCCTCTTTGTACACTGCAGCCACACCCAGAACTGTAATGTAGCCTCTGTAGCAAAGGATTCGCTTTGGCTAGTCAATGACCCCACTTGGCTAACCATAGTCCTTGTCCAACCTTAGTGCTCTCTTGCCCTCAGGCCTGGACTCCCTCTGGACAGTTCCACACTAGCTATGCAATGCAGGGCAGTTAGATTTCCCGAGGGGTCTTTCCAAAAAGTGAAAGTAAATAGATAATAAGAAAGAAATCAACAAAAAGGATAGATAGTAGTCACACGCTGGTGACATACCCCCCTCTTGAAATCTCAAATGTTCTCGTTTGCATCTATGTCGTACATGCTCCTAGTCAACACTGATGTATTCAAGACCTGTCGACACATGTACGACACATATATGCTCATTATCAACCCTGGTGTATTCAACACCTCGTCGACACATGTATTGCCTGCGTGTGAATCCTGTCGCAATGACATAGTGGTAGCTGCGCACTCTGCCATTGCTTTGAGTCACTAACTTTCCAATGACAAAATGGTAGCTGCACATTTTGCCACTGTCTTATAGTACACGTTGGATCCCGTAACACTTTCGAGCATAGCCAAACCGACAGTTTAAGAATGCAGTTACACATGTACTCTATAATAGAAGCAATTACTGTATCCTTGACAAACTGACAAGAAATACTCACTTCTATAGCACTAACCAAACGTTTGGACATTCCATAAGAGCAATTGCCAAACTGACAATCTGTACAGCTCTAACATTCATGTAACAGGTATTTCATTTGAGCTCACTTTAAGTACCATGTACATCATTTGTTTCAAAATCCATTGTCACACTGACAATCCATGTAGCTTTGAAACTCAAGGGGTCAAGGTAGGTTGCAAATCGAAGGCTTCAAGGTAAAGTGATAACACAGTTGGTGACTCTGCAAGTTCACCTTCTTCCATCCACTTAGCATCCATTGGTGGATAGTTTCTGAACTTTACAAAGTAACGCCTAGCAACCTTGCCTTTCACTTTCCTTTCTTTGTGTGCCAAAATCTGTTCCGGGACCAAGATCTCGTCAAGTTCCTCGACTTCCGGCTAATCTTCAGCTGACATATCTTCTGGCACATCACTCACATAGGGTCTGAGAAGATTCACATCAAACGCATTGTGGATCTTCCAACTGTTAGGCAATTTCAGCCTATATGTAACATCACTGATTATGTCTCACACTTGAAAAGGCCCATAGTAACGCATGCTGAGCTTTGGAAACAGTCTTTCCTTGCCCTTCATCTTCTTTAACCTTGCCTTTTTAAAGCGCAAAAGCACCCAATCACCAAGTGATTATACCACTTCACGACAGTGACGATCAACTCCTTTCTTTTGCTTTGCCCGAGTCTTTTCTAAGGCCACTTTGACCTTTTTGTACATTTCATCCATGTCCTGAACATACTTATTTGCTTCAAATATCTTGTCCTTTGTATGCAGTATAGGAGGAACTTTCTTGCCACCTTCAACTATCTCAAAGGGTGCCTTGCCAGTTGATGAATGCATTGTATTATTGTATGCATACTCTACCAATGGAAAATACTGCTCCCACTTTCTCTTATGCTCTGACACATAGCACTTTAGCAGATCTAGGACAATAGAATTGGTCTCTTCTGACTGCCCATCTGTTTGAGGATGAAATGACGAAAAGAATTTGAGCGTGGTGCCCATATTCTCAAACAAGCCTCTCCAGAACAAACTTGTCATGCGTGGATCACGGTCGCTAACAATCGACTGTGGCATGTCATGATACTTGAAAATATTGCTTATAAACAAGTGTGCCATTTGATCTGGCTTTATCTTCTTCCTGACAGGAATGAAATGAGCCTGTTTGCTGAATCTGCAAATAATGGTCCAAATACCATCGTTTCCTGTTTGCGTTCTCGGAAGATCAAAGATAAAATCCATAGCAATACTTTCCCATGGTTTATCTGAAATAGGTAGTGGTTGCAATAACCCTGGTGCCTTTTGCCTGTCAAACTTGACCTTCTGACAAATTAGGCAGTCTCGCACAAAGGCATCTACATCTCTTCTCAATGTAGGCCAGTAGAAGAATGTCTCAACCGCTTTAACTGTAGCATCGATACCACGATGCCCTACATACGGTGGGACATGACTCTCTTCTATAACTTTGCGTCGCAATGGCTTTGTGACACACAATCTGCCATGCATCATCCGACTTTGGATGGTTGGGTACTCTTATGTTTTGAGAAGGCACGCCTGAGAAAGAAAAAGGGAAAGGAGAGGTTTTTTTCAAAGCTCAGTATGCAATACTACGGACCTTTCCAGATCTCTGAAAAGATAAATGATGTCTCCTTCCGACTGAAACTACATGATACTTGGAGGATTCACAATGCATTTCATGTGAGTCTCTTGAAACCTTTCAAAGGTGATATGCCTGATGATGGGGAGCCTGATGAGCAACCCAAAGTGGAAGAAAATGAGGAGATCCTTGTTTCTGAACAGATTTTGGCACATAAGGATACGAAGAATAAAGGTAAAGTCCAAAGGCGGTTCTTGGTTAAATTCAAGAACTATCTTGTATTGGATGCGAAGTGGATGGAGGGGGAGGACCTAGCAGATACTACTCAGATTGTGAAACTTTACCTCGATGCTTTTGGTTTGCATAGTCTACTCCAAATGTAACTGAGAATTCAGCTTGGCCGGAGATCTGGTGTAGTGGGATGCACAAGAGGGGAGTCACTCCGCTCCTTTGTCAACAGATGCCTCGATTTTGATACTAGAGTCACTGATGTCTCTTTGAGCTTCAGGGATACTGAAAGCTGACAGTATTCTGTTGTATGACTTTATGAAATGGAATTCCTGAATATGATACTGATTTGTTCTTGACTTCTTTTTAAGTGCAGGAATTGATAGACGAAATGACTGCAGCATTTTGGTCTGATTGATCTCGAATAGATATGCTTGCAATAGGGGTTAGTCAATCGGACATCGATAAGGTCCCGATTGGATCTAGATGCGATTGCTAGCTATATTGCCGATAAATCATGATCTAAGATCCGATTGAATGTTGAATGTCATGTGATGTCGTGTGATGTGACTGCCGATTGGTACATGTGCTAGATGTGTGTTTCTAGTACGTAGGTACTAACAGTCAGTGTCTGCTAAGACGGTTTATGGCCTTTGTCTGTTTTGCAAGCATAATTGAGAGCGATTACAATGCTTTCAAGAGGGGGGTATGTCACAAAGTGATGTTGTGGCTGCCCGAGAACAGAAACCCTAACTCTAAAACTTGCAAACCCTAAAATCTGCCAAAAACCCTAAAACAGTAAAAACCCTAATCCTTATCCTAATGGCAGCAGGGAAGGTCTCGAAAATAGCGCAAGCATGATGACGTGACAGAATCCCAGAAATTGCGGCGCATATTGCTTTTTGGCGTGAGATCTCCTTGCGGCAGCTTTTTGGCTACGCTGGGCTTGCTTTTAGTTTATTAAAAGTGAGAGATTGCTTGATTATGAAAGAGAGAGAGAGAGAGAGAGAGAGAGCTTTTGATTTTAAGCTTTTGGGGCTCTTCTTTTGGCATCCCTTGTAAATAAATAAGTGGCTTGGGCTCCCACTCTACAGAGCATCTGGATGCAGAGCCTGAAAGTAAGACTCGAACCACTCTTGTACTTTGAACACTGATTAATACAAAAAGAAATACCGACAGGGGCACCAGTCTTTGGGGCCAATATCTCTAGGCACGGAACTCCGCCAGGCCAGTGCAAATCTATTGTGAACTGTGAAGTATTTTGAAGTGGTTATTTGGTGCTGTCGGGATTGATTCTTGACTTGGAGTGTCCAAGTCTGTTACACTTGCAAAAGCCATTCGAAATTTACTGTGATGCTTATGGTCGCAATTTGGGAGCAATCTTGATGCAAGAAGACCGTGTAATTGCTTATGAGAACAGAACGTTTTCACGTCCTGAAATAGTTGCCTAAATTTATGAAAAAGAGCTATTAGCAGTGATCTATACTCGTACTCAATGGCGACACTATTTAGTATTTACTCGAAACTGATTATACATGATTATACAATCTTTACGGATCATCAAAGTTTACGCTACTTCTAGTCATAGAAGCAGCGTTCAAAAAAGCAGATGCGATGGGCTACCCTACTGTCACAGTTTCACTTCCAGATTGTCCATGTTCAAGGACAGAAGAATTTAATGACAGATACATTGTCTTGAAAGCCCTTGGTTTTGGCTATTTCCGCGATTTATCACAGAAGCTTCGAGGACATGGTTGATTAGTGCCCCATGGATCCCAACTTTGTTGATATTTTTAGTGGGATACAGGATGGGGAGACAATTTCACGCTATTCCATACAGGATGGCTATTTGATGCGGAAAATGATATTGTGTGTTACACAGCCCTTGAGGGAAAAGGTTTTGACAGAGTGTCATTGTCCACCTTGAAGGGTGTGGAGCGGTACTTCTATTGGCCGAGGCTTAAAAAGGATGTGGATGACTTTGTTCGCAGTGGTTTAGGATGCTATAAGGCTAAGTTTTGACAGGCATAAGGCACACGGACTCTTATAACCTTTAACCATTCCCACCCGCCCTTGGGAAAGCATTGCTATGGATTTCATTTTTAATCTCCCCAACACTCAAAGGGACATGATGGCATTTGGATAGGCATTGATAGATTCTGTAAACATGCCCACTTCATTTCGGCAAGGAAGACAGTTAAGCCTGATCATTTGACAAAACTGTTTGTCTCACAGATTTTCCAAATATATGCCATGCCTGAGTCCATTTCTTTGGACAGCGATCTCCGGTTTGCTAGGTTGTTTTGGAGGGAAATCGGGAAGAACATTGGCACGCAGTTGCAGTTCTTGTCCTCTTTCTACCTGCAGACAGATTGGAAATATGAGATATCGAATTTAATGGAATTGAATTTGTAGAAGTCTTATAAAATCCGAATTAGAATACTTAATGGGAAAAGTATTTGCCCTTCGTGGAGTTTGCCTACAGAAACTCATGGGGAAGGCGCCATTTGAAGTATTCAACAGTGCTAAGGAGGTTCCTCAGCTTCTAAGCACCAAAGACAAGATTCTTTTGAAGTAAATTTTTTGAAAAAAAAGAAGTCTAGAAGGCATAGAGAAGGCATGGAAGGCCATCTAGCCGTTTAAAGGAGCAGAGTTCGTCCTCTTTTGACAGTGACCAAATCAACAAGAAAACCAAGGAGTTCAAGGAAGGGAGTCAGGCCGTCGGATATGAGACGTCTTAGACTGCCATGACACCCATCGAGCCCTTGAGTTTGTACAATAGGTTGACGTGGTCTCCTCTAGAGATTGGTTCACAAAACACTCTAGGGTGTGAAGGGCGGTATCTTACTTGAAAGGAATTGCACAAACTTGGTGGTCTACTCTGCTGTTCGATAGAGAAGCGCCTATGACATGGCTAAAATTCAAGACAATCTTCACGTCAACTTGCTATGGAAGCTTGGCATGAGTGAGGTATCCAGGTTTATGACCTAACCCGAGAAGAGAGAGAGTGAGGCCTCCTTATTATCTCTATGAGAGTCGAACTTGGGAGTCTTTCTTTGCATGGAAAACTCCCCCTTCTATTTACGACTAGCCACTAGCGAAATCACTAGTGGGAACGACCCCTTGATGACATGGCATGGACGGGGACGAGGTGCGTGAAAACTTCCGAGAGTAATATTGAATAGGGGCACCATGGCCCTGTGAACAATTTCTGTCTCCTTGGCGATGCAATCCGAGCATTGTCCTGCTCATCGCGAGCTCTTTCTCGCCCCTGTGCCCTCGCTGGCTACTGCCCTCTCCATTCCTATGACATGAATATGCACAAGATGTTATCATGGCTTGGCATCACTTGAAAATGACTGAGAAAGATCCATTGGATGATTACTGCCAGAGGTTTTGGGATACTTATTGACCAGTGTCTTTGTTTCGAAAGATCACTTTGAAAGACTAGATTGAGCAGTTTTGCTGTTGTTTGCTGCACAAGAAGTCTGACTCTATTCAGAGACTTATGCAACATGCTAAGGGATGATTTGGAGCACATGCAGTTCATTCACTTATCTTATCTGCAGGATAGTATCCACTTCAGCAAGGCACGACTCCGCGAGAGCGATTAAAATGAATCAGGGGAACCGGATGACAGCTCATCACACGATTCTCGAGAATCAGATCGTGGCATATCCGAGGAGTTCAACAAACTAAGGAAACTAGATGCAAGTTCATCAAAGGATTCCACAAAAAGGAGATCAGATGACAATGCGTCTTAGGGTTCTGATGATTGAGACTGACGTGCCAATGGACAGGGAAAGTGAAAGACGCTACCCACAGGTCCCAGGGCACAAGGAAAGAAAAGAAAAAGGGAATCAGCTGGTAAATTAGAGAATTCCCCAGACCCAGGATAAGATTTTTGAAGCATATCACTATGCTCTAGATCTGGATATTGTTGTTGCCAAGGTGCACAAGGCTCTTGAGAAGTTTCAAGCATAGCATAAAAGGGCAGCCGACAAGATTTGATGTGACTTGCAGCTAAAGGAAGATAATTGGGTGCTCTTACGGTTTGAGAAGGTACGCCTAAGAAAATGAAAAGGAAAGGAGCAACTTTTTCCAAAGCTAAGCCTAACTATGGCCCTTTCGAGATTCAAGAGAAGATAAATGATCTATTCTTCAGACTGAAGTTGCCAAAAACTTTGAAGATTCACAATGCTTTTCATGTGAGTGTTGAAAAATTCCAAGGGTGAGGTGCTAGTCGATAGGGAGCCTGAGGAGCAACCTGAAGGGGAAGAGATTGAGGAGATACTTGTTCTGGAATAGAAACTGGATCACCAGGAAAGGAAAGAGAAAGGTAAAGTAAATGGCAGTTCTTAGTCAAGAACTATCCGGTATTGAATGCGAAGTGGATGGATGAAGAGGACTTGGCAGATACCCCTCAAATTTGGAACTTTACCTTGACGCTTTTTGTTAGCTTTGGCTATAGTTCCCGGAGATCAGCAGGTTGAATCTGGTGCAAGCATGAGTGGATAAGAGAGGAGTTACTCCACTCCTTTGTCACAGATTACCTATATAGAAATTAGAATGAAGTCACTGATTTTTCTTTGGATTTCAGGGATATTGATGGGTTGATAGTATACTGCTGGATGACTTTATGAAAGAAGTACTTCGACATGGGAATTCTTGGAACTGATTCTGATTCTGATTGATAAACACGCTAAAATGTGACTGCGTTTAAGTGCAGGACTGAAAGATAAAATGACTGCAGCATTTTGGTCTTGACAATCTCTATAGACATGATCGCAATAAAAATTAGGTAATCTGATATCAGTGAGGTCCGGTGTGGATCTAGATGCGATTACTAAATACGTTGCTGGCAGTCATGGTCTGAGATTAAGAATGAATTTTCATGTGATTGATTTGACTTGATGTGATGTGACTGTCGTTTATGTGTAAGTGCTAGATTTGTGTTGGTCTAGTGGGTCGGTACGTAGGGCAATGTCTATTGAATTGGTTTATGGCCTCTGTCTGTTTTGCACGCGTAATCGAGGGCGATTACAATTCTTTCAAGAGGGGGGTATGTAACAAAATGGTGACATGGCATGACCGTGTGCTGACATACGGACAGATAAGGTGGCATGCTGACGTGGTAGTTGTACGGAATTCTGTGATTTGCGCAGAGTCTGAGAGCAGAGGTCCCTTGGGAGTTGTACTTTGCAATGGTTAATGAAAAATAAATACTCAAATGGGCTTCAGACTTTGGGACCAATACCTTTGGCCCGGAACTACGCCGAGCCGTGTCGACTCTCTCTCTCTCTATTTAAATTCAGTGATTATAAAGTTTCTGTTCATGTGTAGCTATTGATTTCTCGCTTGGAGTGTCCAAGCCTGCTACAGGATCTGCTTATTCAACTTCTATGACGGCTCGTGGACTTGAGGCACCGGTTACTCCTTTGATTGGGAAACTTCGACTGCATATTCAAGAATATGTGGAACATGAATAGTTTTTCAATGTGCCTTTAGAAGGATGTGATGTTCTTTTGGTCATGCCATGGTTCCTTCACCACAATTAATGTCTTGCCCCTATGCTCCCAAGTAACCTGCTTCTTATAGGCATCCAAAACAACCAGTGCATGCCTCTTGTATCAGCTTCTCTTGTTCCTAAATTAATAAAGAGTCATCTTTCTGCTTACTTGATCTTTGTTAAAGAGAAAGAAGAGAGTGTATCTTCTAATTTGAATACTTTGAATAAACACTGTCGTAAATTTTTGGACCAGTATGTTGATTGTTTTTCAGAAGCTTTACATGACGAGTTGCCACCAGATGCCCTGAGGATCATCCTACTGATCTCATTCCTGGCAGTTCTGCTCCGAACAAACCAGCTTATAGGGTCAGTGTAGCCCAGCAAGAAGAAATCATGCGCCAGTTTAATGAATTGTTGGATACGTTCTAGTTCTTTGTTCTACAATGTTAATAGTCCAGAAGAAAGATGAATCTCGGTGGATGTTCATTGGTTACGAAGCACTCAACAAGATTAAGATCACGGTTAAGAACAAGTTTCCGATTGCAAGAATTGATGATATTTTGGGTCGATTGTAAGGTTCTTCTATTTTAGCTGGATTGATTTGAAGAGTGTCTACCATCAGATCAAGCTTGATACTCGAGATGTGCCTAAGACAGCTTTCAGGACCGTTTTTGGCTTATATGAGTTTCTAGTTATGCCTTTCAGCTTGACCAATGCTCCTGCTACCTTTCATTGGATGATGGATAGGATTTTTCGGCCTCATCGCCACTTTGTGGGCACATTCTTTGATGATATAATTGTGTTTTCCAAGAGTGAAGCAGAGTGTCGAGAGCTTGTGTTTGACACTGTACGAAAGGAAAGACTGGTCATTAATGGCAACAAGAGTAAAATCGTTATGGAAGAGATTCATTTCTTGGGACATATCATTTCCAAGGGTGGAGTACGCATGGACCCTGATAAAATCAAAGTAATACAGCAGTGGCCAGAGCCTACGAATTGTAGGGCAAAGATTTATTTGGCTCTTTGCTGAAACAGCTGCACCACTGCATGATTTGACTCATAAAGGACTTGTATTTCATTTTGGAGAACGGCAACAGCAAGCCTTGCAACTCGTGGAGGACAAGCTTACTACAGAGCTAGCCCTTATTCTACCTGAAGTCTTTTCAAGTCCAGTGTGATACCTGTGGTATGCAAGATGGGCATGCTCAGAGAGGATTTTGAGAGGGCCTGAGAAGCATATGCAGATTTATGAGAAAGAATTGCTTGCTATGATTCATGATTTGCAATCATGGAAGCATTATCTTCTTGGTGCTAATTCTACAGTTGCAAACGGATCATCAGTCTTTGAGATACTTTTTGACACAGGCCAAGCTTTCAGAGAAGCATATATATAATGGGCCAAATTCTTGAGCCCTTTGATGCTCTTCATAGAGGAGAACAACCTGATTATTATGCTTGAAAGGGGCGAACTTTGTGTGACAAAATTATTACGAAAGAAGGTGCTTAAAGAGAGTCACGCTTCACTCTATGCTGGACACATAGGTATTGATACCACAATCCATGCTATGGAGTTGTACTTTTATTGGCCTTCTTTGCGCAACATGTTAGGAGTTGTTTGGTTTGTCAACGAGTATGGTTTGATTGAGGGAAGATTCGCAGTCTACTTTCAACCCCTTCTGATCCAATCGGCGCCTTGGGAAATCATTGCTATGGACTTCAAATAACAAATAATGGTATTTGGACGATTGTTGATCGGTTCAGTAAAACAGACTTGTTTTACTCCGGTTCGGAAGCGCGCTAAGATCTTCTTGGTGAATATTTTCAAATATCATGGAATGCCTAAGTCGATTATTAGCAATCAGGATACGAGGATGACGACTTGTTTTGGAGAGCTTTGTGGCAAAATTTGCACTCCACTTTGAAGTTCTCTTCTTCTTATGATCCACAGACAGATGGAGAGCACTTTTGGATCTATTAAAGTGTTATGTATCAGATAATTCCATTCAATGGAAGCATTATTGCCGTTGGTGGAGTTTGCTTACAATAACACTATTCATAGTTTCTCTACGCGCAAGACACCTTTTGAGATTGTTGAGGGAGCCAAGAAGCTTCTACCTATGGTGCGAGTGATGGATGAAGTTTTTCAAGTTCGACAAGTTTGTGGAAGATTTGGATGTGGGTTATGAGCAGGTGAAAGCCGCTGTTTGGAAAAGCAGAAGAAAGCTGTTGATAAGCATCGACGTTGACTCCGCTTTAACAAGGGAGATTGGGTGCTTTTGAGATTTGACTAGGCAAGACTTAGGAAATAGAAGGACAAGGAAACGTTTTTTTCAAAGCTTTGTATTATGGACCTTTTTGAGATACCTAGGTCATAAATGATGTATCTTATCGATTGAGTTTGCCTGCTTCTTAGAGGATTCACAATGCTTTCCATGCGAGTCTTCTTAGACACTATGTGGGAGATGTGTTAGAACATCAGGCAAATGTAGAACAACCCGAAGTTCAGGAGCTCAACGAGGTTTTACAGCCTGAGCAGATTCTTGCACATAAAGACAGGCAGACTTATTCGACGGTATTTGGTCAAGCTTACGAATTACTCGGCCATGGATTCGAAATGGATGGAGGAGATTGACTTGAGAGATTCACCTCAAATGTTAGAACTCTACCTCGAGGCCTTTTCTTTGCAACCGACTATTTCTAGGGCTAGACAGGTTCACCAATAAGGTCTGGGGTATTACCTATGGCTCGAGAAAGGAGTCCACTTCAGCTTTCTATATCACAGACCGATGCTGGGTACTGGTCCGACAATACATTTGCCAAAGGTTTCTATGAATGATTGGACATGTCAATGAATCTGGCTAAAATAGTTGGGGACGCTTGAATATTTCTAGTCTTATTCATAACATTTATTATGAGATAATGTTGCATCTGATTTTTAACTCTCACGTGCATGTGCAAAATGATGTGTATGCATTGTAGCATGGTTTGAGAAGTGGTTTCTATCATTCAAACATGCATCAGCACCCTTAGTACCAGACCATTCCATCGCGAAGGTTTGCTCTGAAAGTTTGCTATCTATTCAATTTTATCATTCAGTAGTAGTCAGCCAGCATTCATTCAACATCCATTTAGCATTCAACCATCATCAAGTATCTTGTAAATATTATCCAAAGTATATTGCATTTGTGTAACCATAAAGACAAAGCTTCCCATTCTTTTCATAAAACATTCCATAACTGACAATGGATTTCACATATCTTTAACCCGTCTCACTGCATCAATATGACTTTTACATGGCTTTTGCATGAATTGACTCACAACACCCACTGCATAACTCAAATCTGGCCTTGTTATTGTCAAGTAAATAAGACTTCCAACCATCTTGCGATACATAGTGACTGTTTAAATCCAATCTTCTTCAAGAATCTAGTTATCTTTTCACACCAAGCTCTGGATGCTTTCTTTAACTTACACACAAACTCTGGATGTTGATAACTCTCGGGCTGTATCATATAAACTTCTTCTTCCAAATCACCACTTATCCAATTCTGACCCATCCAAAGATGGTGTAAATAAACCCTTGACCTGCTCCAAATCAGCCCTTATCTATGACCAGCTTGATGCAAAATTTGATGTGTGACCCCATAAAAACATTCCCAAAATTCATCCAAGTTCTAGTGCACACCAGTGACCAATTGTTACAAGTAATCAACCCAGGTCATATTTTATGCAACTTCTTTTCTTTTCTCACTTCTCTCTCTCTCTCTCTCTCTCTCTCTCTCTCTCTCTCTCTCTCCCCCCCCCCCCCCCCCCCCCCCTCCCAAAAAAAAAAAAATGATACCCTCCTCTCTTATTTTTAAGCTTGGGAGATAAATTATTAGGGGCCTGCCCCTAACTTATACGCTTATGTAACTTGTAAAAAAAGCCCCCTCCCCTGCACTTACGTGGTGCGATAAGTTTTCGATGGTGAATCCCCCGGGGGTTGCACTAAGGCAACATCCATGCCATCTGTAACTCTCCTCTCTATGTAAGTCCACACTCCCCACTCTATATACATCCCTATGATAGGATCTAAAGGAACTGCAATCGATAAGATCTTTCAAAAGAAATCAACAGCTATGGCATACAACCCTCTGCCTCGGAAGCAATGGTTCCATCTTGTCTCCAAATCTACCTACCACCTGCACACAAATACTGTGGCCACCCTATCCCTGAGCTAGGTCTGTGATAAAAGAACTCAGAGCGTTGTTCCTCTAGACTCTTAATCGAGCAACGCTTAAGAGTTCTCTACAATAAAACCAGACTGCATTGCAGCCCGCGCTCTCTATTTTGAATCTCTCACAGTTCTGAAAGCTCTCTCTCGTGGGAAAAAAAAAATCTAATCTTTGAGATTCCTTGAGCACACTGCTCTACAATATCTCCATATGCAACCATAGCTACCTCCCAAATCCTCTCTACCATATCTGCTAGGCCGTCATCTAAGAGAACTATCATCATATACGAATCAAACTGGAAAATGTTCCCAAGACGAGCTTCCATACGCGTTATGGTCATTATGAATTTTTGGTCTTACCTTCCAATGCTCTTGGTGACATCTTGATCTATAGCCAAAGTTTGTGTGATTATTTGGTGCATATACGTGCTTTTCTCGAGGTACTGAGAACTGAGAAGTTTTATGCTAAGGATTCTAAGTGTGAATTCTTCAAGAAAGAGCTTCTGTGATTGGGTCATATTATTACTCGCAATGGAATTCGCGTGGACCTTGAAAAATGGGATAAATTACGAAATTGGCCCATTCTGAAGGATGTGCACCAAGTAAAGTCCTTTTTGAGCTTTACGGGATTCTTTCACAAATTTATCAAGGATTATTCCAAAGTTGCTGCTCCGCTTACACAACTTTTAAAAGGAGGGGTGAAAGGATCGAAGACTTTGGGTCCTCATGTAGAAGTTATCTCCCTATTGTCCAGAATGAGCGTCTTGACGAGAGCTTTCAAACATTAAAGCACTTGGTGACTATTGCGCCAATATTTCTCATTGTGGATCCTAGCAAACGGTTTGTGGTTGAAATGGATGCTACTGATTATGGCATTGGTGCGGAATTATATCATGATGGACGTCGTGCTACGTTTGAAAGTAAGAAACTTTCTGACGCTGAGTTATCCAATATATGAGAAGGAGCTTTACGTTGTAGTCCACGCCTTGAGAAAATGGAAGTACTACTTGTATGGCTCTACGTTTGTTGCATGGACAGACCATCACTTCTTGTACTATGTCTGTGACCAGGGTTATTTCAGAGGCCGGAAGGCTAGACGGGTCAAATGTATGCAAGAGTTTGACTTTGAGATCGGTTACAAAAAAGGATCCAGCCATTGAGTTGCCGATGCACGCGGTCGGATTCCTGAAGTTAATGCCTTGTCTATGGCTGAAATCTCAACGGATTTCTATCTCTCTCTCTCCAAGGGCTACGTCGTTCCGATAGCTATTTTAGCAAGATATGGAATGAGGTCGAAGCGGAGCATGACTCGTGTACATGCTTGGGTGGTCCGGAGACCCAAGTGAGTCGTGGTGGAGAGACGAGACAATGATAATGTTTCATTAGAGGTGGACTATTATTCAAAAATAGAAAGATCGACGTGCTAAAAATCGATGAGGTTCAACAAAGGATTTTGTTTAAATGCCACGATGTTCCTAGAACTGGGCACCCAGGCATCCAGAGAACATTGGCATTGGCCAAGTGATATTTTTATCGACCAAAGATGCACTCTTACATAGCGAGCTATGTGGAGAGATGCACTCAGTGTCAGGTCAATAAGGCAAAGCACCTTAGGAAAGAAGGCTTGCTACATCCAATGGAAATCCCAAATGCCAAGTGGCAAAGTATTTCAATGGACTTCATGATTGGTTTACCAAATACTATTCGGGGCAATGATTCCATTTGGGTTGTTGTCGATAGACTTACAAAAATGGTAAAATCTATATCAATGAAGTTGACAGTAAAAAGCCATGAGTTGGCGGTTTTATTTGTCGATCAGCTTTACAAGTTGTATGGTTTGCCAGAGGATATCGTTAGTGATCGAGATACCAATTTCACTGGGCGATTTTGGTGATATGTGTTTGTTGATTTTCAGACGAAGTTGAGTATGTTATATTTTGACCATTCTGAGTCCAAAGATAAACTGAGGGGATGAATCAAACGTTAGAGGACATATTGAGGGCTTATGTCTCTCACAGGCAGTCTGATTGGGAAAGGTATCTTCCACAGTTACAGTTTTCCTACAATAGTAGCAAGCATTCTACTGCTAGATTAGCCCATTCAGGTCGATGTATTGATTTGAGCCTAAATCCCCTATTGCTATGGGCTTAGAGAAAGTCAAGGATCTCCAACCTCGTAATTTCTTGTATGACATGCAAGAAATGCTTGAATTGGCTAAGGATAGCATGAGGACAGTTCATGGTCGAGTTACTACTTATGCTAATCAAAAGAGATCTCCAAGGACTTTAGATGTGGAACAATGGGTCTATTTGAAGATACCCAAGGATATCAAAAGAGATCTCCAAGGACTTTAGATGTGGAACAATGAGTCTATCTGAAGATACCCAGACTATGCGAACATGAAAGCATTATAAGCTTTTAGCTAGATATTGTGGTTTGTTCTTGATCACAAAGAAAATTGGCCAAGTTGCCTACAAACTGGCTCTTCCTTCGGATGTTAGTGTACATCTAGTGTTTCATGTCAGCTGCCTCAAAGAAAAACTAGGCGAAATGGACGTTGTTGTGTCTATCGAGGAAATACATGGCAAGATATGCAAACTGAGTATATTTCTCAAGAGCCAGAGATTGTTTTATATCATCGTGCTCGTCACATGCCAAAGGATTATGACAAGTACTTAGTTAAATGGAAGGGTCAATCTAAAAGGTTTGCTACTTGGAAATCATTTAGAGCCTTGAAAGCTTAGTATCCCCATTTCATTGATGAAAACATCAATGGTTCTTAATGGGGGAAGTATGTTATGTCCCGCTTGCAGGAGAGGGGATCTAGCCTAAACACCATCGAGATGGGCGTCCAATGTCCGGGTGGACGTAGTGTAAACCCGATCAGTGAGGCCGACCATTATTATAAAAGGGAGGCAAAGGCCTCATTTGAAGTTATCGACTCCCACTAGCAAAGTGCCAGTGGTTAGCCCGTGAGGCTAGGAGTGTGTGAGGTCACCTCGAGGAGGTGAGGCCAGGTGGTATGGAACGCTCGGTCTTACAAGTGCACACCTACGCCCTTGGATGCTGGCCCCAACACGGGGGAGCTATCGGATGGTGGCTATAGTCGGGTGGTTTGTCAGACGCGTGTTTGTAGGCGGCGGGTGGTCCATGTAGCCGAGAGATCCAGTTTGTGGGTTCATTTCAGTTAGAGTTCAAGGCACATGCACCTTTCAAGGAACCAATTGTAAAGTATGAGCTTTGTTCTAGGATATGAGTCAAGGAGAGAAGAGAAGGAATTATCCCACATACAATGGTGCAAGGCTGTAGAGCTACTTAAAGCTCATTTCATGAATAATTAAACACGTCTATTTTGCATTACATCTCTCTTGTTTATGGTGAGCTTGTGATGGCTTAGCAACCCAAGATTGTGTTTATGAGTCCAAGTTAATTAATCTTGGAACCTAATTCGCTTGAGTGATAACCTAGTCTACACACACTCACTTGTGTGCACAATGTTTATCTTTCATCCACCCTAGCTAGCTGATCCCATTCCCATCAAGTGGTATCAGAGCTCCAGGTTATGCTAGCTAGGTATGTTGTTATGCTTTTGTGTTAGTCATTAGCAGTCTTCAATTAGAATTCACTAATTTCTATTTGCATTAGCTTAATAATTCAAATCCCTAATCACCACTCAGGCACGAGCATGCTCCACTACCCATTTAGCATTTTGTGTGTGTGTCATGTTAGTGTGCAATTGCATTCATTTTCAACCTATTTTGCATTAGCATAATGAATCTTCATAATCATTATCACCTTGTGCAATTTATGTGTGGGCGAAGTCATTTCCAAGAGCAATCCATAGAGTATCTACTTGCGTTAATTGGGCCTCGTATGCTCGATTAACTAGCCGATTAAAATTGGCAAGATTAGTACCTCCTTCATAATCACAATTCAGAATTGTGTGTGTGTGTGTGTGTGTGTGTGTGTGTGTTGAAGGCACTTAATGCACAAGGCATTTTTAAGTGAAAGTCAAGATCTAAAGCATAGAGCTTGCCTTCAAAACATGTGAAGCAACCTTGTTTTTTAAAGGCTTCTTTGACTTTTGGAGGGAGCACAAGGGCCACTATACCTTTTGGCATCCAACTCGTCGGCATTGCATTTACCTCCACCTAGCATCACGTGAACGAGTCTCTTTCACCTAAGCCTTATCCTAACATTACCAATAGAAAACGAAGTTCAAATGCAACCAAATTCACTACACATAATCCCTAGCACATAAGAAACATGTCCATGGTCTCAAAACTTGATTTTGACACTCTAGAAAAAGTTCAAATACATGTAAAGTGGATTTTTAAAGTGGTCAATTCTGGCATTTGTAGCATAGTCTAATAGCCCTCTATCCTTTCATATGGTTAATTTGTGAATTTAAGCCCTAATTTGTGAGTTATGAACCAAAACAGCTCATGGAAGAGAGTGCTTAAAGACTCAAAAATGTTACAAGAAACTTACATGCACTCATGGAGTTCACATCTAGGATCGCATTGCAACTATTGTGACAACAAATGGATTACTATAGAGAGAATAACATGCATCCAAGCTAAGAGGGAAGACACAAGTGTAGCAGCAACAATTGTACTCTATTATCTCCTCCAAAAGTTAATTAAAAAACCTTATAAACTTAGGTTTTATACTAAGACCCAAACCTTAGTAAAAAATGGTTGATTTAAATGGGCTACTTGGGGTGTGAGAATTCAGTATTTGACTTACAACTTGGAAGTGCAAGCACCCCAGCTGTCACAATATGAATTGGGAGATCAAAAATTACATGTTCGGCTACCACCACCTCACACTGCTTTGGCATCATAGCATTTGGCAAACCGTGCCTAGCCTCACGCTTCTTCAAAATCTTCTTGGTTCGCCCTCTCGCTAGAGCTACCGCCTCTTCATATGACATTGGACCATCCAACTCCACCTTATCTCGCACTTCCTCATGCAGTCAATCCATGAACTTACACAACTTCAAAAAACTGGCATTCTCTGTAGCAGTTACCTTGATTAATTTCCCCCAAAGGGCTTCGAACTCCCACTCGAACGCTTGAAAATCTCCCTCCAAGCTTTGCTTCAAACTGTCCAGCTTCCGCTTTACTTCATCGAGCTGCGCATCCGCTACAAATCTGCTTCGAAAAGCCGCCTCCAGGGCTTCGCAATCTGCGTTTTCTTCATCACCAAGGCTATCGAACCATAGCTTTGCTTTACTACGAACTAGGAGCGGGAACACCTGCACCACACCATCTTCTCTCGATAAACCGCTTTCCAACACGAACAATCCGTAGTCTTGAAGCCAAGTTTCCGCATCTTCAACCCCAGTGAAAATGGGAAATCCCGTCCAAGCCATCACTAGCAGCACCTGCTCTTCAAAGGCCGCACCTTTGGCATCACAAAAATCACTGCTTCGACTTCAACTAGGAGCATCAGCATACTCCTCAGTGGGGGCACCAGAAGATGGAGAGGGAATGGGGGAACACGCCCAGCACAAACACAAGGGCCTCTTTATAGTTCAGGGCATTCATAACACCCCTATCCTCTAGGAAAACACCTTCAAACACACAACTCACACTAGCAGACTGTTGGGGTATAAAGCCCAATGTGGTCGCACAGTAAGCGGGCGGGCCGCCAGGTATGTACACATATTCTTTTGTAAAAACCTAATAAAAACTCACTATGCTCTACACACTACAGTAGAGCGAGTTCACCATATCGCCGTGCTCTTCTTCTCGCACTCTCTCGCGTCGCACTTCCGCTCGTACTACTTCAACTGGTATCAGAGCTCAGATCGAGGCTCGGGGCAGCACTGCAAGATGCTAGAGTCACCAACTTAGATTGGAGTGAAATTCGACAGGTGAAGACACGGCCCCAAATCTCGTGGGCAAGCCCAAAGAGCTTGGTGTTGTCAGAATTTCATTCTGAGGTCATCTCGGCCACCGTTCGGCTTCGACAAAGGTCTACGTAGGCCATTTTCGACTACGTGGTCTCGGCGGGTACAGATCTGACTCTGCAAATTTGGGGTTTTCGGCCTACGACTACAGGTGCTGAGGATATCAACACTCCCAGAGTGTTGATTTGTGGCTGTCTACACATCGAAGGACGGCTCACAGTTCTTGGAGGCGTGTCACATACGACACGGACGCATCTACACATAGACTGTAGGCGACATCCACTAGTTCATTAGGTAGCTTGTGTTTGCTGCTTGATATTCCAGATTTCATCCTGACATTGCAGGTACTTCCACATGGGATGTATTGTCAGAGATGATGTATGTTTGTTGAGGGTTTGTTGGCTGTGAGTCACGCAGCAAACAACCGCCGCAGCGGTTACAGCATATAGTGGGAAATTTGTGGATGTATGACTCCGTGGGAAGTCTATGTATTGTCAGATTTACTGCAGCCTTTGTTCAGGGTCGAGTGAGGTTTTATTGAGCTGGGGGATTCTCGAATATTGAGATCCTTTCGGTGATACAGGTCTTGGAGCGATCCCTCGAGCACCCTTAGATAGGCAGCTAGGATGTATTGACCGTGAGTTAGACAGTTGGGATTGTATCTTTGCTTTACTGCCGTTGAGGCATTGTCGCAGTCTATGCTTACAGGACAGTGACAGGACAGTCAGAGACAGTACATGTGCAGGACAGGTTTACCCACAGCTTACAGTGTCAGAGAGACAGTGGTTTTTTGAGCTGTTTTTTGGTCTGTTTTTAGTACACCAGAGCCATTTTACAAAGGAGACTCTGCCGAAATTTATGCAGAATCTGAAGCTTTCTTGGTTCATTTGACACGTTGATATTGGTTCAGAGGTCAGTTTACAGGGGAAACTCTGCCAAATTTTTCCCATGAAAGTAAACTACTGTGAAGCGTAGCTATGGCTTGATCACAGGACACTACTCTTTACAATATCAAGAAGCTAGATGGAACCAATTTCCCATTGTGGAAGAAGCAGATTTGACACGTGTTGGTACAAAAGAAGCAGATAAAACCTATAAAGCTCAAGGGGATAAAACCAGAAGATATGGACGAAGATGAATGGAGCGAAATGGATGAATTGACACTTTCTACCATTATGCAGACTTTGGCAGAAAGCGTTTACTTCAATGTAGCAGACGAGATGTCGGCTTATCAAGCATGGTTAAAGCTGAGTGATCTTTATGAGAAGCAGAGTGCAGCTTCACAGGTATATTGGCTTAAGAAGCTTGTTGACTTGAAGATGAAAGAAGGGACACCTATGTCCAATCATCTGAATGAATTCAACACAATCTATAGTCAGTTGTCAGCTCAAGGTGTCAAGTTTGATGAACCTGTTAGAGCTATGTTCCTGTTGATCACATTGCCGGAAAGTTGGGACACTTTTCGCAAAGCTTTGAGTAATTTTGCACCTCCAAATGGTTTGAACATAGCAGGTGTAGAAGGAAGTCTGCTTACTGAAGAAACCAATAGAAAGACAATGGACATAGGCAAAGGAACAGCCTTAGTTGTCAGGGGAAGGACCAAAGAAAAGTACAAAGGTGGAAAGAGGAATCAGTCTCGTAGCAAGTCCCGCAGTGCTAAAGGCAAGAGTGACATAGAATGCTACCATTGTGGCAAGAAGGGTCACATGAAAAGAGACTGCAGAGAATGGAAAGCAGAAAAAGGTAAAGAGAAAGCTGAAGACCATGGTGAGAATAACAATTCCTCAGTGAAGATTCAAGAAATAAATGTGACAAACACTGTTGCAGAGGATGACAATCTAGTGTCAGGAGACATCTACTTCTTGAAGAATACAATGGACTCAGCTCTTCTTACAGCATCTGATGGAAATGCACTGAGTGACTGGATTATAGACTCAGGGGCATCACTTCATGTGTCTCCAAACAAGGAGTGGTTTACCTCTTATGTGACCACTAAAGATCATGTTCGGCTAGGCAATGGGCAGACATGTGAGATCTTAGGTGTTGGAGATGTTCAATTGAAGTTTCAGAATGGCTCTTCTTTCACGCTGAAGAATGTGAGACATGTTCCCGCAATTACAAAGAGCTTGATCAGCACAGATTTACTTGATGATGCTGGCTACGTCACCATTTTTGGACAGAACATGTGGAAGATATCCAAGGGTTCTATGACAGTAGCACATGGAGTAAAGTCTGGAGGACTTTACATGATTTATGTATCAAATGTCTCTAAAAATGTAATCAATGTAACCGAGCAGCCCAACGTTTCTTTGTGGCATAGCCGGTTAGGACATATGTCCCAGAAGTTAATGGAAATCTTGTCTCGTTCTGGTTATTTGCCTGGCTTTTCATTTAATGATTTTGAATTCTGTGAACATTGTCTGTATGGTAAGCAAACACAGCAGCCACATAAGCATAGAAGTAGTAGAAGAGATACACAGTTGGCACTTGTTCATAGTGATTTGTGTGGACCTATGCCTAACCTATCTCTAGGGGGAGCTTCTTACTTTATGACATTTATAGATGATTACTCGAGGAAAGTATGGGTTTACTTTCTCAAGCACAAGGATGAAGCGTTTAGTGTTTTCAAAACGTTTGTGACACTTGTGGAGAATCAGAGTGGCAACAAGCTTAAATGCTTACGCACTAACAATGGTGGAGAGTATGTTTCAAAGGCCTTTCAGGACTTTTGTGAGTCAAAAGGTATAAAACGTGAACTTACTGCTCCTTACAATCCTCCTCAAAATGGTGTTGCTGAGAGGATGAATAGGACCATACAAGAGAAGGTCAGAAGTATGTTGTCTAATGCACAACTGCCAAATGGGTTTTGGGTTGAAGCTGTATCAACAGCTGTTCATCTTGTAAATAGATCTCCTAGCAAGGTTTTGCAGAAGGATTCAGTGCCAGAGATGGTATGGTCAGGCAAAATGCCCTCATACAAGCATCTCAGAGTCTTTGGCTGTGAGGCATATACTCACGTTCCAAAGGAATTTAGGAACAAACTTGAGCCAAAGAGTAGAAAGTGCATCTTTCTAGGCTATGGTAATTCTGGTGAGATGGGGTACAGACTTTGGGATCCCGAATCCAGAAAGGTTGTCCGCAGCAATGATGTTCACTTTAATGAATCCAAATATCATTCTAAACCAGAGAGGGTTGAGGAGATTAGAAGAGTTGTCTTCCAAGAAGATGGACCTGCACGTGCAAGACAAAATGTCAGGTCTCAAGAGGAGCAAGGACAGGATAGAGTGGAACCACAGGTTGTGGCTGAGCCTGAGCCACCTATTGTGCGTAGATCTGGACGTGCCACGCGACCTCCTAATAGGTTTGTTCCATCTATGAACTATGTCATGTTGACTGATTGCAATGAGCCTTCATGTTACAAGGAAGCAGTGCAAATGAAGGACTCTGGGAATTGGCAATTGGCCATGCAGTCAGAGATGACAGCTCTGCATAAAAACAAGACATGGAAGCTAGTTAAATTACCACAGGGAAAAAAGGATCTACCTTGTAAATGGGTTTACAGGTATAAGATCACCGCTCATGATAGTCAGCCAAAGTACAAAGCAAGGCTTGTTGCCAAGGGCTTTAAGCAAGAACAAGGCATTGACTTTGATGAAGTCTTCTCTCCAGTGGTCAAGATGACTACATTGAGATGCTTTCTTGCATTGGCTGCCATATTAGATTTGGTGTTGCACCAAATGGATGTCAAGACAGCGTTCTTGCATGGTGATTTAGATGTGGAAATTTACATGCAGTAGCCAGAAGGGTTTGTTGAGAAAGGCAAGGAAGATTGGGTATGCCAGTTGTTAAAGAGTCTTTATGGCTTAAAACAATCATCGAGGGCATGGTACCATAAATTCCACAAGTTTATGCTTTCTCAAGGCTACAAATGTAGTGAGTTCGATCATTGTCTATATACAAAGAAGGGTAAGGATGGTAGTTGGCTGATCCTTATTTTGTATGTGGATGACATGTTGATTGCTGGCAAGCACTTGGAAGAAATTTCAGCTTTGAAGTTAAAGATGGCAAAATCGTTTGACATGAAAGACATGGGTGAGGCAAGTCATATACTTGGTATGCGCATTGAGAGAGACAGATCAAAGAAGTTGATTTGGTTATCTCAAACAGAGTATATTGACAAGGTTTTGCAACGTTTCAATATGGAGAAGGGAAAGGCACTGAGTGTTCCATTGCCACCATATGTGAAACTTAGCAAACAAGAGTGTCCTCTGTCTGAGGAAGAACAGGCTGAAATGGATAAGATTCCATATGCGTCTGCAGTGGGTAGTTTGATGTATGCAATGATTGCTACCCGCCCAGACAGTGCATTTGCAGTGGGAGTAGTAAGTCCATACATGTCAAACCCAGGCAAGAAACATTGGGAGGCAGTGAAAGGAATATTGAGATACCTGAAAGCTACAAAGAGTATGCGTATATGCTATGGGAGTCAGGAGCTAAGTGTAAAGGGTTTTACAGACTCAGATTATGCAGGTGACTTAGACAACCGAAGGTCTACGTCAGGGTATGTCTTTACATTGGCTGGTGGAGCAGTATCATGGCGTTCTAGATTACAAGATTGTGTTACTCAGTCTACTACAGAGGCTGAATATGTTGCAGCATCAGAGGCATGCAAAGAATCAATTTGGCTTAATCGACTAGTAACAGATTTGGGAATCAAAGAAGAGATGCCTGTGTTATATTGTGATAGTCAAAGTGCTATACAATTGGCTCGCAATCCAGTTTATCACTCAAAGAAAAAGCATGTGGATGTGAAGTATCATTTCATCAGGGAAATGCTCGAGAATAAGCAACTTCAGCTTGTCAAAGTTCACACCACAGAAAATCCTGCTGATCTACTTACAAAAGGACTTCCCTCAGAGAGCTTTGCGCACTTTCGCAAGCAGTTAGGTGTAGGGTAGTACATCACTTCTGTACATCTCTTGTATATAAGCTTGTATAGTAGCTTCTCTCACACTTAAAGTACCACATTGGACTTTAAGTGGGAGGTTGTTGGGGTATAAAGCCCAATGTGGTCGCCCAGGTAAGTGGGCGGGCCGCCAAGTATGTACACATATTCTTTTGTAAAAACCTAATAAGAACTCAATATGCTCTACACACTACAGTCGAGCGAGTTCACCATATCGTCGTGCTCTTCTTCTCGCACTCTCTCTCGCGTCGCACTTCCGCTCGTACTCCTTCACAGACCACCGCCTGCTCGATTGCCACTGCTCACACACTCCACAAAACCACCACACGATGCACACCTGTTGCCATGGCCTGTCTCCACCCTTACACACGCACACAACCACTCAATCTCACTCTCTCACTCAAAACACCATCGGTCCGGGGCGGCACACACTTCCACATAGCCGGCACTGGAGAGAATCATGAAAGCAGGAGAAAGAGAAGGGGGGAAGGGGAAACCACAGCAAGGGAGGCAACAACGACTCAATTGCACTCACCAAACACTTACACAAACTCACATCGCCATCACCATAGCCATTTACACAAGAAAAATGCAAAGGGCTTTGACAGGCACACTCCTCTGTCCAAGAGCTCCACTTTGCAGGCTTCCAATGGGCTCCATAAGCCAAGAAAAAGCTAAGAAGAAGCCCCTAATTTGATCATTTTTTTACTTTTATAGGGTGGGGGGTTCAATTTGGGAAATTGTCCTCTAATTGGTCCATGTGGCACCTTTTTTTGGTATCTCTTGGGAAGGGGGCACCGCCTTTCTTCATCTGCTCTCTTTCTCTCTTTTGCTCTTTGGGGGGGGGGGGGGGGGGGGGCATTAGCCACGTTGCTATTGCCCCTTAGGCTCTTCATTTTTTATTTTTTATCTTTTACCCCTTATGGCCTCAACCCTACACTGCTCCATTTTTTACTTTGACTCTCCCTTTCCTCTATCCGACTCCTCTTTTGACCTTGGCTTCCACTTTGTCCAGACATTCCCTAGCTTGGTCCATTTGGCGTTGCTCCTTTGGTCTTTGCCGCCTTCGAGCTCGGACTCTCTCTCTCTCTCTCTCTCTAGCTCGCCTACCCTGTTGTGGGACCTTCCCCTTACCTGAGGGGGGGAGGCAATAGCGATGTCGCTATTGCTCCCTCTCTCTCCTTTAAAACATCGGGGCCCCAACAAGGGGCGCGGGAGTTGCCCCCTATCGGGCTTGCCACGTCATCTCTGTCGCGACCGGACCTCGCTGCCGCACGGGCGCGCTACTGCGCCGGCATTCCTCCAAAACCGCGCGGGCGCACCAATGCAGCACCGCCGAACGCCACACGCAGCGTCGAGAACGGACACTGCCGCCTGCGCCATATCCAAGAGCTTGCGGAGCTCTCGCTCCCCACACTCCATCACACAACCTCAAAGGGCCCAACGGCCTGGCCTTTATACTGCGCGCCTCTGGCTTCTCTCTCCGCATGTGGGGTTTGTACCCCGCCACATGGCAATGCCTAGGTCCATCTCACTGTGAATGGCCTCCAAGGATTTGTAAAAAAATGCTCATTCCCATTGATTCTATGGGCCACTTTATCATCCTGCCATTTTCCACTGAAAAGGCCCGTGACCTGAGCACAAACTCCATCCGATTGTCTAGGTTGTCGGCTTCAATTCCCCCCGTGCTCGTCAAATTTCAACCTCCCTGGGTCCGCTATCCAAGGCCACAGAAACCCAAAAAAAATCATCTGCCAACCTTTCACTGTCCAAGGCTTCCGACTTCATCTTCCTGTATCTGGCCAACCAAGCATCCGATTGACGCGTCGTCAATTCGTGCTAGCTCCACATGACTCATTCTTCCACTGAGAACCTTGGTGAGGCAAAAAAAAACGCCAGATGGCACATTTCCCCGTGCAGTCAAATGAGCACAAACCTGGCTCCCAGAAAATCTTCAACTGACCATATCTTGCTATCCAGAGCTCCGATTTGCAATCCGAGAAGACAGGCATGCTCCACAACTCGAGCACTACACATGTATATACTGTCATCAGCCTGGGCCACCTGTCCCCAGCTGCCCTGTCCGTCGGGGATCTGCAACACCTTTTAACTTTAAACTGTAATCTCTTGCACACCGGGGCTCCGTTTGACGAGCCGTCTAGACCGGCTTAGAAAGCACACTGAACAGCACATTCTAGCACGTAAAACCCACATCTCAAGCACAGAAGGCCACCAACCTGCTTAGCTCTTTGCAGCACACCTTTGGCCTAAAAAACCGCTTTGAACATACACCTCCGCTATCCTTGGGCTGCCTAGGGCCTTGGTACCTGCCCTAGCCTTCTGCACTGCACTCACATGTTATCTCTGCCTGGCATTGACCATCTCCTAGCTCGGACCAACTTTAGTTGCACCAACGGCATCCGTCCGTTTCTATTTTTGGTAGTTTTTGTTCACATAGAGCTTGTAGGTGATGTATGTACACTGCAAAGATCCAAACACACTTGCTATATTCTAAACCCATATTATGCATATTCTAGAAGCATTTAGAATCAAAGGCTCCACACCCAGGGCTCCAACTCCCTAGTCAGATATGTTCATGTAATGGCTACCACGTAGAAGCATATGTACATAAGGTACCCTTTGGCACTTGGTCCCATGCATATAAATCCATGCTAACTAAGATCACACATCATTTCAAATTATGGATGTGCCACGGCATGACACCGCTCAAGGGACAAATCCCAAGACATAAGTCCTTATGACTATGCAAAAAATCAACACTCCACACTTGCAAGAGGTTAAAACAAAATCCATTGATATCGATAACTATAGGCTTCAACCTCCATGTATGACACAACAAGTGTTGCCCCAAGGGTTGAACCTACTATAAAACAAGCTAAGTATGAATGGGTTTCCAAGTCTTCATTGACTACTTCTTCTACTTCTCCATCTAGTTCAAAAAAGAAGCCTCATAAAAAGCGCAACCAGACTCACAATCTTAAGGTTACTTCGCATTGGATACCTAAAGCATTGCAAGAAGCCCAAGGTTACTATGACAAAAATTGTCAAATATAGGTGCCTTAACATAGGTTGATTTATTCTCCATGACTTGTGAGAGACCTCCAATCAACTCCTACATTTCCAATATAAAAATGAATGAGGTAAAGTAAACATTGTGGATCATGTGACACAAGACCCCAAGTTAATGCCGTTATCCAAAAGCAATCATTTTCTTCCATCAAGCTCAAAGAAAAGGAAAGTCAATTGAAGCCTCTAGTTCCTCGTTTTCTCATCAATTGATGTCAAAGCTTCTACAACGTCACTCTCTACCACTTTACTTTCTTCTACAAACATAGAAAAACACACATTGCCTACTGTAAATTCATCATCCGATCAATATTTCATGTTTGTTCATGGGAGAGTACCTTACTTCCCTTGCAACGTTCTGTTGCACCTAGGGTCATTAAAACATCTTTGCCCAAGTCACTACTTGTTACAATTGGACCAATTGATTTCAACGAGTGAAGAGTTCATTTCAAAAAGTATGATCTACCCAAGGAAGGTGGGGGTTCCTTACTCACACATGCTTCATTTGGTTGCTTCCCTCTTGACCTTCCCTCCTTGACCGCATAACTTTCGGCTTTCAGGGAATGTGTATGTATATTCTTATACTCAAACATACCAAAAACAAAAAATTAGTAAAAGGAGCAAGAGCGACATAACCACGAGGGGTTATCACACTTTGAAAGAAAATGTTAGTTGTTGTCTATGAACCCACTAATGCTACATGTGTGCTTGCATATATGTTACTTATGTCTATAGATTAGATGAGCCCTTTTCTTTTTCCCACTCATGTTGCTCTTGGAGGTATGTAGTGCTTTGTTGTGACTCATTATGCAGCAATGGTGAATGTGGGAATGGCTTTCAAATGTAGCTACGTGAGAGATCCATCTTCTCATTAAGTGTACTACTTTCTATTCTTTTGGTTCTCCACATTTTTGTTTAGTCTTAGGGTCCAATAGCTACATGTACAAAAAGCTATGGTCCTTGACATAAGTTGCGGTTGACTTGGAAGCTCCAATAGCAAAGTATATTTTAAATAGCATAGTACATTTTAGGAAATTTCCATTACAATATCTTTTTTTGTAACCTCCATAGAGGGTTCTAGACCTGAGGAAATTTCCATTACAATATCTTTTTTTGTAACCTCCATAGAGGGTTCTAGACCTGTCACCCCCTCATGTGGTTCTAATGACTTCATATCATGAGCATTTTTTCCCTTTTTTCTTGTAGTTCCATGGCTTGAGAGCCGCAGGAGCCTTTCACCATCAGTTTGCCAACATACATAAGAGGCTACCATGGCATGAGAGCAGCACAAACAACCATTTTACAATACACAGCAGGCTGCAGCTACTAGAAGCGTGGTGCTTCAAGCTTGGAGTGGTGTAACGGCTCTCTCTCTCTCTCTCTCTCTCTCTCTCTCTCTCTCTCTCTCTCTCTCACACACACACACACACACACACACACACACACACACACACACAGAGCACCACAATGTGGGCTCCCATGCCACTCTCATCACCACAATTTTGGAGCATCAAGAATCACTCATTAGCCACACACATACTTCATCACATGCAACTTTGGTCCCATCCCATAGGCCATATTTGACCTCCAAGGAAGATAATAATCTCTCTCTCTCTCTCTCTCTCTCTCTCTCTCTCTCTCTCTCTCTCTCTCTATAACAAAAAACGCAACCGTTTTTTGACCTAGTAGACAGCAGCTCACTCTTTTGATCATAACTTCTTCATCCGAACTCCAATTTGGGAGATCTATAGCCTCGATCAAAAAGCACAAAGCGCTCTACACATTAATGTAAAGACATAAATTTTCAGAGTGATGGAAGGTGTTTTTGTAACAACATTTTCGAAGTGAACGGGTTCAAGGAAATTGACTCTCATCTCTTATTTTACATACAATGTCTTCCGGCACTCGCAAGGGTTCTTCTTCTTCAAAAAGGTCCACAATCATTGTGAAAAATGATCCAAGATCTCCTAAGTGTGGAGATAGCAACACAACCACCCAACCAATGACATTGAAAACCATGATCATGGCATACTTGGTATCATTGCAAGAGACCGTAAACAAACAAGGTGAAGACTTACGAGCATTTGCAATGGCGAATGGCACACTAAGGGTACTTGTGGTTGAGAATGAGAATCTCAAGAGGACACTTGAGATGCAAAAAACACATTTGATGCAACTTGAAGAGGAAATCAAGGAATGTAAACGCTCTCTTGTGGACTTGAATGTTTTGAAAGAGCGGATGAGAAAAGTAGAGCATGACCATGTATTGAAAGAGGAGAAATTTGACACCATGAGCCGGGATGTATGTGACATGAAAAATGTATGCACAAACAAGTCTTGGGCTGATGTATGTGGTAGCAATGTGGTTTCTAATTCCTCACTCATGCAAGATATGGCTCAAACAAAGAATGTTGAGAATGTGGATGTGGAGGAGTTGAAGGAATGGGAGCGTCGTTCCAAGAACATTGTTATTTGTGGAATTCTTGAAGAGAAGCTAGAGACACCTCCTTCTCTTGCCATTATTATTGAAGATTTCTTCAAAACCCACTTTGGCATGTCCGGAGTTATGGTCTATGGAGCACATAGAGCGGGGAACCAAGGAGCTCCTCGCTCGAAAGAACGGCCAATTGTATGCACCATGCCAGATGAGACCAAGCAAAAGATTATTCTTGATAATAGTTGAATCTATTTTAGGGATACAAAATGTTTTGTATGTGCATATTGCACTATTAAGCAACAAAATATGCGTTGCAAGGCATATGAGGAAAAGAATAAGAAAAACAAGGAGATCTCTCATGAAGAAAATGTGCCCAAGGAGGAGGCAAGTCCCTCGAGAAAATAGGGATGCGTGACCTTGAGACCGAGTTACAATTGAAAATATGATTTTGGAATTTTAATGGATACCCATGGAATGCGGGGTTTGGCATTAATGAACTAACAAGCAAAGCTGATGTTATACTTCTTTTTTGAAACTTGGGAGCATGATACACAAAGGATTAACGGCTTGGAGAATTACAATGTACATTCATTGATGTGGTCAAAGAATCTTAAGAAACAAAGAGGACAAGGAGGGGTAGCATGTATGGTTAAGAAAGGATTGGAAGATTTTGTATCAATTGTGAAAGATAACAAGTACAAAAGTTATGTATGACTGAAAATTATGAGACCAAAAAGAGCACCCATTTTTGTAGCCGGTTGCTACATTCCTCATCATGATTCTCCCTTTTATGCTTGCATGGATAGAGATCAATCATTTTTTGATTTATAAGAGGACATTGCTTATTTCAAAGGTGAAGGTGATGTTATTGTATTTGGGGATATGAATGCTCGCACAAAAACATTGCAACATGATACTCAACAATTTGATATATATGCCATACATTTCAAGGGAGTTGGAGGAAGTTCACTTGTATGATCGTTCTTCAATGGATGAGAAAGAGCCGGATCACTATGGAAAGCTACTTTTACACATGTGTAATAGCACGGGTATGCTCATTGCCAATGGTGTATCTTTGTGGAGTGGAACCAATGGATTTACATGTAGAAGACATAATGGAGATAGTGTGATTGACTATATGCTACTCTCCGAAGCCATCATGTATCGCATAAAGAGTTTTACGTTTGACCAATGGACCCGGAATCGGACCATCGCACCTTATGTATTGACCTTTCATGTGGAGAAGCAACTAAGCATGATAATCTCAACCAAAGGAAAGAGAAATTATCACTATGTATGGATTTCAAACGGGCACCAATATACATTGAAATGGTTGAGCAAAAATTATGGATGAAGAAGCTTCAATATGATGCACCATTGAAAACTAAATGGAAAGCTTTTAAGAAACTTATTTGTTCTTGTGCGGAAGAATGCTTTGCTATAAAGCATCTCCATGGTATCAACAAAGATAGATCACGCAAAAGGTGGTTTGATAAAGAATGTCAAGATGCTCGAAAGTCCTTGATAAAGCTTGATGCAACTATGGACAAAGGCAACTATCAAAGTCATTTGCATACATACAAGGCATTGATTCAAAAGAAGAGAAGAAGATGGGAAGTAAAGCAACAACTTTTTCAAGTCCAAGAAAAGGCACATGCATGTGGAAGATTTTGGAAAAACTTGAGGGGTAAGCGGGTTGAGAATTTTGGTAACTTAAGTCTTGTGGATATGTACACACATTGTAGGAAATTATATGAGCAAGCAAATGCTGAAAAAAATGCCATTTTATGGTTTAGTCCCATGTATGCCCTCTTTTTTTACTATTGAGGATGTATGCGGTGGGCTTGAAAAGTTGGCCACTCGCAAAGCAGGAGATCTTCAAGGTATCAAGCCGAAGATGATCAAATGGACGGGAGATTTTACCCATGAATGGATGTGTGATATGTTCAACCTTGCACTTCAACATGGTATGCCTTATGATTGGAGTACTAATTGGGTTAATCCTTTGCACAAAGGAGGGGATGTAAAGAATGTAAATAACTACTGGACTATAATGATTGGGTCTCTTATGGCAAAGTTGTTTGGGTGCATAATGGAGATGAAATTGAGCGATTGGGCTGAAGATAATGACAAGCACACAAAGGGACAAGTGGGTTTTTGTCGATGCCATAGCACCATTGATCATCTTGTTACTCTTCATGTTCTCATGGAGGAAAGTCGGTTGGAAGGTAAGTGATTGTATTGTTGCTTTGTGGACTTTAAGAAAGCCTTTGATATGATTCCACGTAACAATTTGTGAAGAAGGATGGAAGAACTCCAAGTCCCAAGTGAGTTTATGGTTGTGGTTTTTCGAATCTATGAGAAGGTGATTTGTCAATTGCGCATGGAAAGAGAAATTTCAAAAAAAATTCCTTCGATGCGAGATAGGGCATTGGGGCAATGGAGAAGAGTCAAATTGACTGTGCACATTATGCTCAATGCAAGTTCAAGAGTCTGAGTACCCCACACTACTAGAGTGCTCAGCTTTTGGTCACATCCGAACTTGCTTCTCTCACATTTTCAACCATAACTTAGACCTACACACTTTTCTCTCCCAACCAAAGTGTGGGCTCTCCATTGCGACTCTCATCACCACAATTTTGGAGCATCGAGAGTCACCCATTAGCCATACACAAACTACATCACATGTAACTTTGGTCCCATAGGTCATATTTGGCCTTCGAGGACGATAATAGAATCTATCTATCTATCTCTCTCTCTTTCTCTCTCTCTCTCTCTCTCTCTCTCTCTCTCTCTTTGTGCTTATGTCTTACAAGAACTTGAATTTCATAATTTACTACATTCTCTCTCTCTCTCTCTCTCTCTCTCTCTCTCTCTCTCTTACATTCTGTATATTTAAGTCTAAAAATAGATGGTTGTTGGTTGCAGGTTTCAATGGACCCGTATGAATTCAACAAGAGATAATGGACATGCATTCACAACCGTGTGAGAATCTCCCAATGAAATTTAAAATTGAAACATACAAATTGCTAGCATGGAAGCTAGAGAACATTTACGTTCATATTGGGCTTCCAAGAAAAGAGAGCACTGGGTAAGAGAACCAACATAAAAATTACAGGTCGATAAAGAATGTTGAAGCAGATGAGACCACAGTGCTGAAGATATGCAAAACTATTGTTGCTTGCTTTCAGAGGCAGGCGTGAGGTTTGGACATAGCAAGCCAAAGAAAAGTTCTCTAAAAACTCATGCTCCAACCTTGTATCGGTAGGCTATAGGATGCATTAAGTTAAATTAGATCCAGAGTACTTGCAAATGTGAGGCACATTGTAACTTAGATTAAGCAGTCTCAATCAACAGATGAGATGTCTGTCAAGAGCTTCACAATCCTAATGTTGATAAATTCAAGGGATGGAGCCCCCGAGGATATAAACTTCTCTTAAGTAGCAAGATATCTTGGTCTTAATCGACAAACTTTTCTACAAACTAAGCTACATTTGTCTAGTGAGAATGAGGATAGGCTTCCTATCTTCATATGTCAGATAGGTTGCTAGACTACAGGCCGTTTAATAGGACATATGAAGGATGTTGTTGTCTCCTTTTGGATTACGGAGACTGTAATGTAAACAACATTTATCCATATAAGTCATTTTAGTTATTTTGCAAAGTAATTGAGATTCTCAATTTTGTGAGTCATCATGAGTTTATCAAAGCAATCGGATTGAAAATCGGATTCAAAATCTATTTATTTATGATCTTTCTTTATGTGGAACAATAGGTTTATGTGGGAACATAATCTATGTGTGAAGAAAAAGCTTAGAGATAGTATTTTTAGGAAAGAAAAAGAGATGAGTCAAAATTAAGATACTTCTTTCTTTCTCTCTCTTAAGATAGAATGGGAACTTGTACGTATAGAGCTTTTGAAAAATCGCGCAAAGGATTCGCGAACATCACCAAAAAAAGAAATTAAAAAATTTAGAGCCGCGAGGATACACGAGCTTTTCCCTCTTCTATTCTTGAAACCTCTCAGTATTCTTAGCACCCCCCTAGGGTCTATATAAAGGACCCTCCTCCTCTCACTTTGAACACACACATCTACAAAAGCGGAAGCTCTCTTGCAACGACGCACCGGAGGAAGCCTCTCTCCCTTAACCTCTCACCTTCAAGCTATCTCCATCTTCAATGGTCACCTTGCCATCTCCCGGTCTCTGAACACACTCTCTCTCTCTCTCTCCAACAACGTGCTTTTCTTTTCTCTATTCCGAAGCTATGGCTCCGAAGCGTGTAACGCGAAGTTCTAAGGACGCCTATGCCGTTGCACCACCAAGGAAGGTGGGAAGGAAGGTGTCTACGCCGAACGTATCTCATGCGAAACCATCAATCGAGAAGAAGTTGAAGCCGTCCAACCTCCAGCATAGGAGATAGCCGCACGCGCTCCAAATCCAGTAAGACAAATTTAAAATTCTGCATTGCTATTCATGTTTGACTTGGAAAGCTAAGTATAGGCAATCCCTTAAACTATCCGAGAAACGTGATTCTATCCCAAGAGACAAGCATATGTTTTCATAGATTAGGGAAAGAACTGTTTGATAAACTGTCACTGTTTGTTGAATCGTTATTGCTTTATTGTTTGATAGGCTGTTACTGATTGATATGAAGAATTGGTTGATCATGTTTGAAAAATCATATAAAGAGAAGAATTGTTGAAAGAATCTATTTTGTTCCTCGCGGGTAGCGAGATGATTCCGCGGTTAGCGGAGATTAAGTTGAGGTTATCAACTCTCTTTTATTCCTCGTGGTTAGCAGGATGCCTTGTGGATAACGAGATGCCTGGTGGTTAGCAAGATGCCTCGGGGTTAGCGGGATGCCTCGCGGGTAGCAGGATGCCTGGCGGTTAGCAAGATTCCTCGCGGTTAGCGAGATGGGAAGGTTGCACAATTTACGGTTAGTGAATAAATCCTTTGCAAAGGCTCTGTTGGTTAGATAGAGAAAGTCCGCGGGTAGCGGCAACTTATGAGAAATTGAAAAAGTTATTTTTGTTAAATAATAGGGCTGTTTTCATTAGTCCTTGTTTGAATTGTTTTGGTATTGTTTAAAGGGCTATATAAAAGAACCTGTGTTTGGAATTAATTAAGGAACATTGTTTGTATATGTTAAACAGTGTGGTAAAAAGTGTGAGTGTGGGGTGGAAAGTGCGGGCTGGTTCAGGTTGCCAGTCAATGATGGGTGGTCTCGATTAGTCGAGAAACTCTCCACTTCCTCTTCTTAAGAGAAGTGAAATTAGAGACTCATTGTGCCATGAGACGAGATGGCCCAAATCAACGTGACACAAGATTACTATTTAGTTTATACTAAGTCTCATATCATATTTATTGTTTATGGATGGCGGCCGTGCCTCTTAAACGTGGAGAAAAAGGCGTTGTTTATGGATTATAAATATGTCAATGGGATTTCATCTTTATATTAGGAGACAGCTTTATTAGAATCCTAGATTTATCGACTTGGCTTGTGACGTATGACCCTTATAACCACGTAAACGATGGATAGAGGACTTCCTCTCTTTTGTTGCTCGTATCTCTACTTTGTGGAACAGAGTAGGGTGTCGTCAATGGAAAAGGAGAATAAAGGAAGGCCACCTATCAAAGTCGTCCCAATCTTCTCGAGGTTGGGGACCTCACAATTGGTACAGAGCTTAGGTTAAAAATATTTAGTTGGCTACTTCAAGATTCATCATGTGTATGGTTTTCTATACCCATTATCGGACTCGTAGAGATATTACGTTATGCCGATTGACGTGTACCATAATTATGGTTGAAACCTCTATTATGTTTTTTCATGGAGAGATCTTTTGTAGACCCCTATATGACATTTTGATGACTTTATGATTAGAAGATTGAGTTGTTTTCTACGAAGAAATTGTTTGACTAGTTAAGTCATGTAAGTGAGTTTTTTGTGTGGATTCAATGAGCCATGACTTGTTAAGTCATATGATTGGATGACCCATGATTGGTTAAGTCATGTGATAGAGATAATCATGACTGCTTAAGTCATATGATTGAGTTTTGACGGATTGGATAAGTCATGATTGGTTAAGTCATATGACTAAGTTTTGATGGATTGGTTAAGTCAAGATTGGTTAGGTCATGTGATTGAGTTTTAGTTAATAGGATAAGTAATGATTGATTAAGTCATATGATTAAGCTTTTAGTGGACTGGATAAGTCTAAGTTTGGAAAGTACCCTATTGATTTGAGTTATTATAAACATTGATGTACACTCAGGGGAATCCTCAAATCACTTCTACGTTGGAAAAACCTCGTAACGATACTATCTATATGGATATTCAGGAGAAGAAGTTATTGTTGAAACAAATGCAACCACCTTCTTTTAAAGGAAAGGGTGATGATATTGAAAAAGATGTAGAAGTATGGATTGAAGCTATGGATGATTACTTCTCTGCTACAAGGACCACACCTGCAAATCAAGCAATGTTAGGGATGTTTTGTCTTTCAGGGGAAGCAAAATTATGGTGGAAACAACATTTTCGTGACATGGGAGTGTTGGAGAACTCTCAAAGTTGGTGGGAGATCAAACAAGCGGTGAAGGAAAGATACTTACCTCTTGTCCATAAAGCGATAAAGATGAATGAGTTCTTGAGCTTAAAACAATACAATTTATCCTTGGAAGAGTACTACTCAAATTTTGTAAGGATTATACGTTACACACCATCAATGACCATAGAGCAACAGATAGCTCGCTTTTGCCAAGGTTTAAGAGAACCAATTAGCTCGCAATTGGAAGCCCTGAAGCCTACCACTGTACAAGATGCCTTACTACGAGCTAAACCTTTAATGAAGGAACAAGGGATTATAAGAAGAATCGAACAGAATCAAAGATTCAATGATAGACAACCACAAAGGGTTTATGCCACTACTGCACAAGATTCTCGACGCTTGAATGTTCGATGCTTTGAATGTGGACAGTTGGTACATTATCGGAACTCTTCTCCACAACTGACTAATGGAGCAGTAGTAGAAAGTGAAGCAGACTAAATACATCACCCTTTTTGACATAATGATGGTCGCTAGTAATTAGAGTAGAAGTATCTTCACTTTTCCTCGAGATGAGGACATCTCGAATCCCTAAGTTGGGGAGATTGTAATGTAGCCAACATTTATCCATATAAGTCATTTTAGTTATTTTGCAAAGTAATTGAGATTCTCAATTTTGTGAGTCATCATGAGTTTATCAGAGCAATCAGATTGAAAATCGGATTCAGAATCTATTTATTTATGATCTTTCTTTATGTGGAACAATAGGTTTATGTGGGAACCTAATCTATGTGTGAAGAAAAAGCTTAGAGATAGTATGTTTAGGAAAGAATAAGAGGTGAGTCAAAATTAAGATACTTCTTTCGTTCTCTATCTCAAGATAGAATGGGAACTTGTAAGTATAGAGCTTTTTAAAAATCGTACATAGGATTCACGAACGTCACAAAAAAAAAAAAATAGAGCCACGAGGATGCGCGAGCTTTTCCTTCTCCTATTCTTGAAACCTCTCAGTATTCTTAACACCCCCCAAGGGCCTATATAAAGGACCCTCCTCCTCTCACTTTGAACACACACATCTACAGAAGCGGAAGATCTCTGGCAATGACGCACCGGAGGAAGCCTCTCTCCCTTAACCTCTCACCTTCAAGCCATCTCCATCTCCAATCGTCGATGTGCCGTCTCCCGGTTTGTGAACACACACTCTCTCTCTCTCCAACAATGCGCTTTTCTTTTCTCTATTCCGAAGCTATGGCTCCGAAGCGTGTAACGCGAAGTTCTAAGGACGCCCATGCCGTTGCACCACCAAGGAAGGTGGGAAGGAAGGTGTCTACTCCGAACGTATCTCATGCAAAACCATCAACCGAAGAAGAAGTTGAAGCCGTCCAACCTCCAGTACAGGAGATAGCCGCACGGGCTCCAAATCCGGTAAGACAAATTTATAATTCTGCATTGCTATTCATGTTTGACTTGGGAAGCTAAGTATAGGCAACCCCTTAAACTGTCCGAGAAACGTGATTCTATCACAAGAGACAAGCATATATTTTCACAGATTAGAGAAAGAACTGTTTGATAAACTGTCACTGTTTGTTGAATGGTTATTACTTTATTGTTTGATAAGTTGTTACTGATTGATATGAAGAATTGGTTGATCATGTTTGAAAAATCATTTAAAGAGAAGAATTGTTGAAAGAATATATTTTGTTCCTCGCGGGTAGCGAGATGATTCCGCGGTTAGCGGAGATTAAGTTGAGGTTATTGGCTCTCTTTTATTCCTCGTCGTTAGCGGGATGCCTCGCGGTTAGCGGGATGGGAAGGTTGCGTAATTCACGGTTAGCGAATCAATCCTTTGCAAAGGCTCTGTTGGTTAGACAGAGAAAGTCCGCGGGTAGCGGCAACTCATGAGAAATTGAAAAGTTATTTTTGTTGAATAATAGGGCTATTTTCATTAGGACTTGTTTGAATTGTGGGCTGTATAAAAGAATCTGTGTTTGGAATCAATTAAGGAACACTGTTTGTATATGTTAAATAGTGTGGTAAAAAGTGTGATTGTGGGGTGGAAAGTGGAGGCTGGCTCAGGTTGCCAATCAAGCATGGGTGGTCTCGATTAGTCAAGAAACTCTCCACTCTCTCTTCTTAAGAGAAGTGAAATTAGAGATTCATTGTGCCATGAGACGAGATGGCCCAAATCTGCTACAAACGGAGGCGTGGAATTCCCTGCAAAACACCCAAAGATAGCATACTACAAACCATAGAACATACTAATCAACATACCTGGCAACCACATAGATGCATAATCGCGAGATACACGAACAAAAAGAGACAGAGTGCGAGAGAGAGGAAGAGAACATGCGCAGGCGCACCTCCCAGAGCGGAGTGCTACTGCTGGCACAGTGAGAGAGAAGAGAGGAGAGATGAAAAGAGCAACGCAGACACTGGGTGCAATCTCCCCCCGTGCAAGAGTGACCATTTCCCTCTTGCACGTATTTGTTTTATAGATTTCTTAAATGGTCAAATTGGTTACAAACTGGCCGGCCAGTCATAAATGGCCAAAGCTCATAAAAGAGCACTTGAATAATAAAATATACAATATATATATTTCCATTCGTATAGGCTTAGCTTGGTCTAGTCTTTTCCACCTGTCAGCTGCAATAAATAATAAAATATCAATTCTATAACATACCTCTCCGTTGGAAAGCAATTGTCCTCAGTTGCGAAGAAAAAAATCTGCAAACAATACTTGTCAAAAACAATGATTAGAAATCTGTATCAAATAATAAAAGAAAAATACATAAAATTAGACAATATTGCTTATGCCTGCCCCCGTCATCCACATACTACCTATTCTAGTGTCCCATACCACTAGAATAAGTAGTATATGTCATATCCTGATAAAGCAGGATATCATTGGTCACACTCATTATTGTATAAATCAATTCTTATCAATCTCAAGTTCACTTCTATAAATACTGTCATGACAGAAAACATCATATACCAATTACAAATCCAATTTCAAATCCAAATCCAAGTATCCTTCATTTTCTATACCCGGGTAACAAAATCATACCAGTTACAGTGGTGGCCAGCCACTGCAGCATGATTTCGTAACTGGTGTTGCCTAAATCGACGAATCTACACCAATAATATGTGCTGCTTAAATCGGCAAATCTGCATTTGATATTGTTTAAAAATCATGAATCTGTAATGTATCAATGTGCTGCCTAAATCGGCGGATCTGCACCAAGATGAGTATCTACACATTACCTAAATCGGCGAATTTGTGTGTCCGTGATCAATGGACTAAGCTAGGCATACATAAAAAATATAACATTTATCACATGTGTGAGACCAATTTGGGGCATGTTTGAGTAGGAGGATACTTACAAAGTGTTGTTTACTATCCCACAGCACCTTAACTCATATAAGTAACTGCATAGCTTAATGACAAATCATCTCAATGAAAATTCCTTATTGCAATACCATTGGAATCCATGAGCTGGAGGATATTTTGTATCTGAAAATGTACGTACTTGTGTGTGTGTGTGTGGCGAGCTATAATGGAAGGAAACTCAAGTTGAATCAGGGTGGTCTCACAAACAACCTTTGTATACAGGGTAAAGAGATGTGCATTTAGTAACATGCACCAAAGTATGTGTTAGATTGTACCAACGTAGGTGGAAAAACAATATGCCCTGGTGTGAGATGGAAATTAGTATACAACAAAAAAGTGCTAAAAGAGAGTAGTAGTGTCATGTAAGCTAGAAATCAATCTGAGTATATAAGAGATTCAAGACTAAATAGTGAGTTTAATTACACATGGAGGATTTGCCTTGCTGAAGACGATATATGACATGATGAGAGGATTGAAAATACTATAAATAAGGAAATAAGTTTGCAATAGGAATCCACGCATTAAATATTTTATTAAATTGTAGACTATGTTGGGAAAATTGATAATTAAAATACCTATAAAGCAAAATGATAAGCTTAAGCTAGCCAAGATGAGTAAGTGTACTTGTAATTTCTCTTTGAACAAGAGCAGTAGGCACATCTAAGAGTGTTGGTCCAGTCTTGTGTGAGAGGGTTAGTATACACAATTAAAACCAAGTATTAAATGATAGATGAGTGTCAATATTTGATTTGTAAGAATCAAGGGAGCTAACATATAATCCGGTGCAATATGGTGAGTGTACATCAACGCAGAAAGGGACAAAGTCCAAATTATGGTATCTATAGTTCTTTTGAATTATTAGACACCAAACAAGGTAGAAAAGAGTATGAAGGTTGTCATCAAAATCATTGGGTTAATTTCAGTGAAGACAGATACTTGGATTCCCTTAAGATTTGTGGAAACATAGTGATGCTAAATGATGTGATATAAGTAACAATGAAAAGTCTCACAATGAGTCATCTAAATATGATGAAAATAAGAAGTTTAGCACCAAATTGTAGTTGCCATAAATGTTAATATATACAGAATAACATCAATTTATGAATAAGCAGTGTAAAGTTCACAGAGGTTAGCTTAACATTAACTAAAACTTACAAAAATTCAAGCAAAAGAAATCAAGGTGATACTTTTGAATTTTGGATTTTTCATAACTAAAAGTATGACATGTCTTAAAGGTATCAGTCATAAGGTTGTTGGGATGAAGAAAAGATTCATAAATATTAGGTTAGAGGCTCATGATTGAAAAGATATGGTGAAAGGATCAATAATCTCTTACCAAAATTACTATGTCAGTTATGTGAGGTAGCTAGAAAATTAATGTCCTTTGTTAGAACCCGTTAATACTGCTTAAGTAAAGTTGCGATGGAGGTTAGCACTTGAATGATGTTACCGTCTTGTCAATGGCTACAAACTATGATTATTACAAAGTTTGTTGGAAATCCTAGAGAGAGAGAGAGAGAGAGAGAGAGAGAGAGATTGGTCTGTTTATGAGGGTGTGTGCATGTCATTCTAAGGATGCAGAGAATAGCTGACATCATGGATGGTTGGTGACGTGTTGGCTTGACTGCTCGAGTCCGGCTTCTTCGCTCAGCTCCGAGTGTTCGATGCGTGGTGCTAGGGAGTATCGTTGGGCGCAAAATTGTTTCGACTATGACTATATGAGCACCTTTTGCTACATGTTGTGCAATAGCTGCGTACTCTATGTATTGTACATATTGTTGTTGTACCGCTTCTACTCGCACAATGACAAGGAGATAGAAAGCCGATATGGGGTGGTGAGGGTTTGTGGCCTACATGGGAGAAGCCGAGCTTCGTGCCGGGAGGTGGTACGTTTGTGCCCTCCACAACACCACTAAGATCATACTCTCCTTTTGCATAAAAGCCTGGGATCTCTTACCACCGAGGAGGAGAGAATCTGATTATTTACACCCTTCCACAATACCCTTGATTACATGTTCTACCAGGTCAACATCAAGTTGACTTGCTGCAAAATAGTCCAAGAAAAAAATTCCAGCTTTGCACCAGATGTCCCAAGTCATTGACACCCATAGCAACCAAATCTATCCCTATGGTATCATGTTTTCCCATCTCAGAAAAAAGCTTTATTTTTATTCCCACACCATCTGTACTAGCCACAGGATTAGAATCACCAAGCGGAAAAAAGCCCACCAAAGCCACCAATGCCAGGATCAATGGCAGCTATTCTAAGGACTAGCTCAGTGCCAGCATCGATGTCAACACCCGCATCATATGCTGGAAGGCAAGAAGGGAGATTCTGCAAACCTTGGGGAGATTATGGTCTTGTTGTGGAGAGGCACTCAAGCTGATGAGGGCTTCAAAGAAGCTTGGCAATCTGATTGTGGCGTACATCCTGATGCAAGTCAAAGGTCTACTTGTCCCCTCGGTATGGTATCTTCGAGTAAATGCAATTGAAGCGCAGGATCGCCTTCTTCCTGGTGACAAAACCGGATTCCTGATGGCTTTGTCAAAGTCCATTTACTGTACGCAGTCCTGCTTGGGGAGAGAGTCACAGAGAAAAAAAAAAAGACTGGGGCTCTAGTCGCTAAAGTGCTGCGTCAACTTCTGCCTCTGTAGGTAGCGCATGTACTGGGAAGGGGATGTGGAGGTGGTGCAATGCGGGCTGATGGTGTGAGGAGAATGTGCGGTAGCATGGGTCCGCTGAATATGGACTCGTGACCTTATACTGCAACACACCAACTACAGAAGGGCTGACATCGAGGTGTTGGCCTTGGAGCACATGCAGCTATCGGACATAACCAGACGCGGCCATGCAATCAGTTACCCAAGCTGGTTTAAGGCACTAGATTAAAGTGAGGATGGGCCGGGGGATGAAAGAACCACTACATGGGAGTGGTTGGCGGCCGTAGAGAGAGAGAGAGAGAGAGTTTTGCATGGCATGCGGATTGGTGTGCAAGTGCACTACAGCAACGAGGGGCGGAGAAAGAGAGAGTGCAACTCCTCTGCATGAGGGTGGTTGGAGTGGGCGTGTGTGCGCACCCATCTAGCACACGAGGGGTAGAGAGAAAAAGAGTGAGTGGATGGTTGCTAGCGGGCAAGAACTAAGAGAGAGACGGGCTTATACATGTAGATAAACCGGGCACTGTTGCATGGTGGTGGGCTATTGAATTGGAGAAGCGATGGCCACTCGAAATGGTGGTTTGTGTAGTAGTTGTCATGCATATTGTTGCCGGTTGACACAGTCCTCTAAGGTGCAGTCCAACTTAATATGTAGGGTGGCATCGTCTGCTACACATCAGACGGAAGTAAACCGCTGCTGCCACTGTTGCTGTCGCTGTGGACAACAATCTAGCACTTTGATGATTGACTCTACGTCAGGTACAGGTTGCATAAAGCATTCCCGACACAAGCAAACTATAGAGGAAGATAAACAAATGTTGTCTATAGAGGAAGATAAACAAAAAACGTTTGCTTAAGGTTATAGCTCTAAAAAAATTTGTTGGGTGGTTTCTCACGAATTAAAATCGCAAGACATAGAATTATAATTTTTGAAAACCAGAAGAAAACAAGAGCACTTAGCTTTTGGTTATCCAAATCTGCAATCGCTGGAGCGTAGCCTCAGCTCTAATACCACTGCTACAAACGGAGGAGTGGAGTTTCCTACAAAACACCCGAAAATAGCATACTACAAACCATAGAACAGACTAATTGACATACCTGGCAACCACATAGACGCATAATCACGAGATACACGAACAAAGAGAGACAAAGTGCGATAGAGAGGAAGAGAACATGCGCAGGCGGACCTCCGGGAGCGAAGCCTGGGGGATTCACTCTATATACAAAACGGGACGCCACCTGCGAGCGGACAACTTTGATAAAACCCCCATATACGACTTATATTAGGAAATATGACCCCTTTGATAAAACCCCTATATATGATATTAGGGAATATGACCCCCCTTTCTACGCTTATACGAAAGTCAATGCAGAAAACTATCATACCCCTATCTTACATATAAAATTTAGGTCTCACATTATCTAACTAAGTAAAACTAGTCAAAGAGTGTGTAGCATAGTGACTGACAATGTACTAAGGAACCATTTTTGTTCATAACTAGATGTACCCTTAATGTGTCTTAGTTTGACTTTCAAACTATGTACCAATTCAGCCTGCACTCTAGCTACTCGTCCAATTTTGACACATCTAAATTACTCAAAAAACATGGTTATAAAGTTGTGTTAGGTTCTTCGTGTAAATTTGCATCTATACAAACTCTTTATAGCTTTCATCCCTCAACAAATGAATTATAATAACAAAACAAGCAATTGATACAAAGCAGTGTTGGTTCTTGCATGTATCTTGGTAGCTATTGACTCACAAGTTTCAGGGAAGACTCTTTTGGGAATCCATGATTTTCAAACACAAATAATTCCTTTCATTTTCTCCTTTTCTCCCTTCCCCTCTGCCCCCCTAAATATGATACCCCCTCCCTTATTTTTGAGCTTAGGAGATAAATTATTGGAGGCCTACCCCTAACTTATACGCTTATGTAACTTGTAGAAACAACCCCCTCCCTTGCACTTACGTGGTGCAGTAAGTTTTCCATGGTGAATACCCCGGGTGAAAGAGTGACCATTTCCCTCTTGCACGTATTTGTTTTATAGATTTCTTGAATGGTCAAATTGGTTACAAACTGGCTGGTCAGTCATAAATGGCCAAAGCTCATAAAAGAGCACTTGAATAATAAAATGTACAATATATATATTTTCATTCGCATAGGCCTAGCTTGGTCTAGTCTTTTCCACCTGTCAGCTGCAATAAATAATAAAATATCAATTCTATAACAAAATCAACGTGACATAAGATTACTATTTAGTTTAGAATAAGTCTCATATCATCTTTATGGTTTATGGATGGCGGCCGTGCCTCTTAAACGTGGGGAAAAAGGCGTTGTTTATGGATTCTAAATATGTCAATGTGATTTCATCTTTATATTAGGAGACAACTTCATTAGAATCCTAGATTTATTGACCTGGCTTGTGGCGTATGACCCTTATAACCACGTAAACGATGGATAGAGGACTTCCTCTCTTTTGTTGCTCGTATCTCTACTTTGTGGAATAGAGTAGGGTGTCATCAATGGAAAAGGACAATAAAGGAAGGTCACCTATCCAAGTCGCCCCAATCTTCTCGGGGTTGGGGACCTCACAGAGACGCGGTTTCCCCGAGCAAGATGGGCATATGAAACATGAGAATTGGGATGTGCAGCATCCAATCCATTTGCTAGATGAGTCTCGGGTATATTTTCATTGCATCCAAACGTGTGTTCTAATATACATAGGTCAAAACTTAGATGTGTTATTTGCTTATATGATGCAATGATTGCTCCATATTGCCTGAGTATTTAAAGTTATGTGGGTGCTACTTTTACTTATGACTTGAGTGCTTTGAAGGTTTTGTGAATTTAATGAGCAATGGAGTTTGTTAATGTACTTATTTCTCCATATTGCTATGAAGTATGCAGCCCAAATGTTTGCTTTAAATCAATGCACTTAGGCTTGATATATTATTTGACTGCTTGAAAGATGTGATCACTACAAGATGTCACTTAAATTCCGACGCCAAATTACCGGCATCAATGGCAGGTGTCGGTATATGTGTAGGTAAGTATGGAGGGAGATGGAGTTTTTTTTTTAAATCATTTTTAAATTTCCGACGCCTGTTCCGATGTATCTTCCGATGCCTATTCGATGCACTTTCTGACTCCTGTACGAATGCTCTTTTCGACGCCTCTATCGATACCTGTACCGTCAAACCCTGCAAAAAACAAACCCGCGGGCTTTCCCTACACATTTCTCTTCTTTTTGCACGTTTTCTCTTGCTCTCTTCCTCTTCACCTCTTACAGATCTGGTGCAAAACAAGTTGTTAGAGGTGCTAATCTTGCTCGTGGACTACTCCATAGCACTAAGGTGAGATTGTCTTCAAGTTTACTTGTAGGTTTAGGATTTAGGGTTTAACATGGTGTGTGTGTGTGTGTGTGTGTGTGTGCGCGTTTTTGCAAGTTCGAGGACGTTTACAACACCTTTTCTTGCTCAAATAGGCCGCATGTGAGTGCTTGAACTTTTAATGCATATTAAACTTATTTAAATTAATTTGTATATTCATAAAAGAAAATTTCATGCTTTAAACTTTCAATGCTTTAAAAGAAATTATGGTTTGCGTTGTGAAATTTCGTTTTGAATTATGAAAAAAAATTGTTTTGAAGAAATTTTGTTTTGAATTATGTCATTTTTGAGATTATACGATTGATGAGGTTTAGGTTTTAAGTTTAGTTTAGGTTATATGTTAGGTTAGGGTATATATAGGTTATATGTTAATTTATAAGTTAGTTTATACGTTAGGTTAGGTTAGATTAGTTTTTAGGAAGTTAATTATGTTAAGTTAGCTTATAGGTTAGGTTTACATTAAAGGTTAAATTAAGTTATAAGTTAAGTTATAGGTTATACGATAGGCTAGCTAGATTATAGGTCAGGTTTAAGCAACAAGTTAGATTATAGATTGTACGAGTTAGGTTAGGTTATATGTTAATTTAACTCATGTTTAGGTTATAGATGGACGTTGTGTTTGGACAGTTAGAACTTATGTACTTTTATATTAATCTAAATACTTATCGATGAAACATCCAAACACGACCATCTACCAGCGTCTAAACCATAATCCTCTAACCCTATTAGCAGACTGAAATGGTCAAGCACTACACTAATTGGATTTGGAGAGACCAAATCAAAAGTTGCCAAACCTCTAAGTGGATTTACATAGCCTACCCTAACGCTCCAAATATAGTAATGTATTAACGGCCAAAACAAAAGTCGCTAATCTAAAGCCAATAGCCCTTAGCATCTATCCCTAAGCAGATTAAATGGCCTGACGACACCCTAATATGTTTTAGAGCGCTTTACTTTAGTGGCTTTACATAGTGTGCCCTAACCGTCTGAACACGGTGTGCCATCTATTAGCGGTCAAATCAAAATCCATAGAACCCTAAGCGGCTAACACTAAGCAGATTGAAATGGAAAAATGCTACACTAATCCAATTTGGAGCAGCCAAACCTAGACAATTTTACATAGCACACCCTAACACTCCAAAATACGTCCATCTATTAGCGGCTAAACCAACACTAGTCCTAAGACGCTAACCCTAGGTGGCTAGCCCTAAGCGGATTGAAATGGCTAATTGTTATCCTAATCCAATTTGGAGTAGCCTAACCTAAGCGGCTTTACACACCATACCATAAGTTCTAACTGTCCGAACACAACGTTCATCTATTAGCGGCCAAACGAATATGACTTGTGTACTTCTAAAAACGCAAACGGACTTCGATTAGGTTAGGTTTAGGTTATAGGTTAGGTTAGAGCTAGCAACAAATAGTAGAAAAAATGCAAATGGACTTCAAAGATGACTCGTGTACTTCAAAAAACACAAACGGACTTCGGTTAGGTTGGCCTATAGGTTAGGTTTATGTTATAGGTTATGTTAGGTTAGGTTAGGTTTAGGTTATAAGTTATGTTAGAGCTAGCGACAAATGAATAGTAGAAAAAACACTAACGGACTTCGAAGATGACTCCTGTACTTCTAAAATGCAAATGGACTTCGGTTAGGTTAGGTTATAGGTTAGATTTAGGTTATAGGTTAGCTTACGTTAGGTTAGGTTAAGTTGAGGTTATCGGTTAGGTTAGATTATAAGTTAGGTTAGAGCTAGCGACAAATAGTAGAAAAAACACAAATGGACTTCAAGAATGACTCGTGTACATCAAAAAACGCTAACAAACTTCGGTTAGGTTTTGTTATAGGTGAAGTTATAGGTTATGTTTAATTTGGTTATAGGTTAGGTTATAGGTTAGGTTAGGCGCACAAAAACTTCAAAAACACTAATATATAGTCATTGACCCTGTGGTCCTAATCTCCGTGCACCTTTAGATCGAGGTGTGTGGGGATCGGACATGGCTAGAGAATGTGAGATTGTTAGAGCTTAAGCTAGCAGCAAATAGTTGAAAAACCGCAGTCAGACTTCGTGTGCGGGGCCTGGCTAGAGACTGTGAGGTCGTCATGTATTGTAATGTGCTTAGTACAACTAGACTGTTTTAATTATTTGTTGCATCATTGGTAGATAAAGTATGGACAATAGGATGGCGTGTCCTTGTGCGCATTGCAAGCATCAGATCTTTCGAAAACAAAAAATCTACAACCAACACATACGCAATCACGGTCTCTTTCCGATTGAGCAACTACAAGACTTGTGTTATCGATCTCATGTTCTAGAGACTGAAGGTCAAACTCCGCAAGTAAATATTGCTCCAACTTCATCCCAGAGAAGACGATTTTCAAACGAGCACCCATCGATTGAGTCCTCCCAACCAATACATGATGTGGCATTTCAAGAAGTAGCGATGGAGCAGATGTTGGACACGTTCTTTGACATGGATCCCATCATTGAAAACATAGAAGACGACAACATTGAACGCAATATTGCGGACCAACCTCAGTCATCCCATTCATATCAACGGCATGATAGGAACGATAAAGAGGGCAAGATAATGCAAAGTCTTGCACGCATGCCGCTTTACAGTGGTGCAAAAATCTCAGTTCTTTGTACCAATTGGTAATGCTTAATTTGCAATATGTCTACGGTTGCTGTCTACAGTTGGTCTAGCGCCTCAATTAGAGAGTTTTTCAGGTAAATACATTGTATCCTAAGCATGATAAAGTGCAAATTACACTTCAATAATGTGATCAAGGAGCTGACTTGTTCATGTAATGACAGGTTTCTCAATGAGCAAATCTTGCCAGAAGGGAATCACATGCCCCCTACCCGTCCAGCCGCTAAAAAGCTTCTTACTAATTTGGGCTTGGATTATCACAAAATATATGCATGTCCTAATAATTGTATACTTTTTTGCAATGAGTATGCAAATTTGGAACATTGTCCCAATTGTGGATCAAACAGGTACAAGGAGGACACACAAGGAAAATTTATCCCTGCAAAGGTCCTTCGACACTTTTCTATCATTCCACAAATAAAGAGCATGTTCATGTGCAAGTCCATAGCCGCTTTGATGACATGGCACTCAAATACTAGATCGACAGATGATGTGATGTGAGTACCTGTTGACTCTTGTGCATGGAAGCACATAGAGGAAAGTTGGCCTACATTTAAGAACGAGCCTCGATGTATCCGCTTTGGTCTGGGAATGGACGGAGTAAATCCATTCGGATTACGGAGTTCGTCATGGAGCACGTGGCCTATTTTTCTAGTTAATTATAATCTTCCACCATGGCTAGCTATCTAGAAGAGCCATCTATTGTTGTCATGGATCATCCCAAGAAAGTACAAAGCAAAGGACATGGACGTCTATCTGTCACCACTTATAGAAGAGCTCCAAATCTTGTGGACAGGAATCGATGTGGTTGATATGTCCCAACCAATCAGACGACGGAATGTACATGTGCAAGGCATTCTCATGTGGACCATGCACGATTGGCCAGGCTTTGGTGAGTGCTCAAGTAAGTGCCTTTGAAACCCTCACATACATGTGATTCCTGGCTACGCCAACGCGTTTATATTTTAATTTTGTGATGTTTCAGGCTTGAGTTACTCGGGCAATCATGCATGTCCGAAATGTGGTCCTCGACTTGGCTTCCACCGCTCTGAGCATTTGAGCAAGACAGTTTTCGAGGAGCATGATAGATTTTTCCTGAAGGACATGAGCTACGTGGACCAAACATATGCAAACATGACATGCATCCACTAAAAGAAAGCGATTAGAAAAACATGTGCCTGGAGAGGGGAGATTGGATGCCACCTGAAATGAAAAGACTTTCTATTTTCCATGAACTCCCGTACTGGAGTGCCTGCTGATTAATCATTTGCTCGACCCAATGCACATCTTCAAGAATGAGGGGGAGATCATATGGAAAACCATCACTGGAAAGAGGGAGACCAAGGCCCAAATAGATGACTTGCAGGCTGTGGGTCAAATGCCAAAGATGTGGCCTCAACTTAAACCCAATGGAAAGTTTGCTATACCAAAAGGTCCATGGGTTTTGAGTCGTGCAGAAGAGCAACAAGTGAAGAAGACTATATCTTCATTCAAGACTCCCACAGAGTGCATGCAATGTTTGAAAATGGCTTTTACGAGAGATGACAATCTCAGTGGTCTTAAGTCCCACGATTGGCACAAATTTTTATAGTTCATCTTACCAATTTCCATAAAGGGTTTTTTGATAGATGACATTAGAAGAACAATCTACAAAATCAGTGAGTTGCTACGCTGGATCAGTTCAAAAGAGATAAGAGAAGACAGCATCGATGCAGCACGCTTAAATGTTATTGAAGCAGTGTGCATGGTGGAGAAGTACTTTCCAACAAACATTCTTACCATCCAAATGTATGTACTTGTGCATGTGGTCAATGCAAATTGCAGTTGCTAGGGTAGTCCATAGCAAGTGGATGTTCTTCTTGGAGAGATTTATGAAGACTTTAAAGGGGTTTGTTCGTCAAAGGGCTGGTCCCCCAAGGTAGCATGACCGAAGGATGGCTTGTACAAGAGTCTCTTGTCCTCATCAGTGAATTATTTGGTCTCAATTGATCCAGAGATGCCCCGAATGTTGACTACTAAGGTCAACGTCAAGGTGACAGGGGACGAGCCGCAGGGACAAGGCATCGTTAGGAAGATGGACATCACAATGCAAGAAAAGGTTATGAGATTTTTCCTTCTCAACTCAGACATCATGCAAAAGTGGCTAGAGAGGTACAAAAGGGAAAAGCAAAATGCTTGACAGATTTTCTGCAATTCAAGCGCAAATGTGCCACTAGAAACCTTCCTTTTCCAGATCATCTTCAAAAATTACCTGACTTTTATGGATGGTGGTTAGATGCGACAGTCTCAGAGGCAAAGAGGAATGGAGTGTTGATTACTGAAGAGGAAGAGGAGATGTCAAGGGGATGTGATTGGCATGTATATTTTCACAAATTCCTTTTTGAGCTCCACATAATCACATTGCTTTAATAACTTTTAGTCTGTTTCAATTTTGTGGCGGTAGTATCACAAATATGGAGCTTTATGGTCGCATGGGAAACACTTCAGAGTGCAATGGATCAACGAACAAAGGGTCACTTTCGACAGTGGCATTAGGGAAAGCTTCTTCCAAGAAAGTAGGAGAAGTGCTAGGGATGAGAACAAAGAGACTAGCCAACTTGAATACTTTGGCTACATCCAAGACATCTTGAAGATTAGCTTTAGAAAGTTTGATATGTTTATCTTTGATGTCAAGTGGTTCAAAGTTATTACCAGCGGCCCTAATGCAACTGTGCATAAAGATAAGAGTGGATTGATTCAAGTGAACTCTAGGCAAGTGTGGATAGGTGTGCGGGATACATTCGTACTTCCGCAGCATTGTGAACAAGTTGAGTTCACACACGATCCACTATGGACAGAAAATGATGAGAATGATATGTCTAAACCATGATGGCTCTATGTCGTTCAAGTTACTCCACGGAGCAAGCAAGTGTTGTGAAGGATTGGACATTGAGGTCGAAGAGGTGACTCATGAACAAAGCGCAGGACCAACAAAAACTTTAAGTTTAGAATTTGAGGTAGATGCCATCAGTGAGCAATTGTCTGAACCTAGAGATGAGGTCTCAAATACTAAAGCTGATGCAGACATGGGCGAAGAAGTAGAGTTTGATGACGAAGATGCAGAAGTATAGATTGAAATAGACATCTTTGGTGCATCAAATCTCATAGAAGATGAGAGATTAGCTAATGATTTTTGCTAGGAACTCTTTTGTAAAACTCTTTTTATTAGTCTACAATACACTTTAGATTCATTCATTTGTGTTGCAGCTTCATTGATTTGTTATTTGTATTGATTAAGCGTTTCTGCTGTGAACTAACGTATTTTGTGGGTGTTATTTATGTATGATTAGCCATGCCCAATGAAGATGATCCATACTCTCCTACTTTTAGTTTTCCTGTCACTCCGACCGGCATGTCACTCGAGCAGATGGGCTCGTTTTTGTCTCAGTTCACACCAGAGAAGATCGCGATGGCACAACACCTTTGGGCAGCAGGTTCCTCTAGACCAACTACGGCCAACCCTACACCCGGGACTAGTGTGGTCCCTACATCGAGCGGCCCACACCTCAGTCAAGTGTGCCCCCTACGCCTAGAACTCGTGTGCCCCCTACACCGACGGGTGGTTCATCCTCGAGATGAGGTAGGCATCATTCTAGAGGAGGTGGTTGTTGTGGTAGCAAATCTGTCGATGTGTCCATGCCACTGAGAGAGCATCCACCCCTCTCTTCAGTAGATAGTTCACCAATTGGCACACCACGTACACCTTGGGGATCACACGAGTACGATCCTAGCAAGGTGTACAAGAGCAGGGATGGGGCTGTTGTGGCGAATAGGGTCAAAAAAGCCATGCGACAAAGGATTCGGCAGCTGTCTACAATTCAATTTAGTCACTCTTTAATGGAGGTTTGGGATAATCTTGATCTTGAAGGAAAGAATTACATTCTCCCGGCTATTCACAGAGAGTACAGGCCGGCAGAGGGGTACGATCTAGTCTCAAATCCGTGGATTTTTTAGCGTGGGGAAGGCGACAATGTCACACCGTCGGTAGGAGGTGAGAGATAGGTACAATGCCGACAGTCCAAAGCCAGCATGGTTGGACGCAGAGGAGTGGGCGGGGATTGCACGAGCGACACAAGACAATCCTGACAGATTTAAGCAGTAGAGAGATGTAGCCAGAGCACGTTTGGAGTCTGCTCGAGCGTCACATCTGAAGGAGTACGAGCGGAAGTGCGACACGAGAGAGAGTGCGAGAAGAAGAGCACGACGATATGGTGAACTCGCTCTACTATAATGTGTAGAGCATAGTGAGTTCTTATTAGGTTTTTACAAAAGAATATGTGTACATACCTGGCGGCCCGCCCACTTACCTGGGCGACCACATTGGGATTTATACCCCAACAACCTCCCACTTCAAGTCCAATGTGGTACTTTAAGTGTGAGAGAAGCTACTATACAAGCTAATATACAAGAGATGTAGAGAAGTGATGTACTACCCTACACCTAACTGCTTGCAAAAATGCGCAAAGCTCTCTGAGGGAAGTCCTTTTGTAAGTAGATCAGCAGGATTTTCTGTGGTGTGAACTTTGACAAGCTGAAGTTGCTTATCCTCGAGCATTTCCCTGATGAAATGATACTTCACATCCACATGCTTTGTCTTTGAGTGATAAACTGGATTGCGAGCCAATTGTATAGCACTTTGACTATCACAATATAACACAGGTATCTCTTCTTTGATTCCCAAATCTGTTACTAGTCGATTAAGCCAAATTGATTCTTTGCATGCCTCTGATGCTGCAACATATTCAGCCTCTGTAGTAGACTGAGTAACACAATCTTGTAATCTAGAACGCCATGATACTGCTCCACCAGCCAATGTAAAGACATACCCTGACGTAGACCTTCGGTTGTCTAAGTCACCTGCATAATCTGAGTCTGTAAAACCATTTACACTTAGCTTCTGACTCCCATAGCATATACGCATACTCTTTGTAGCTTTCAAGTATCTCAATATTCCTTTCACTGCCTCCCAATGTTTCTTGCCTGGGTTTGACATGTATCGACTTACTACTCCCACTGCAAATGCAATGTCTGGGCGAGTAGCAATCATTGCATACATCAAACTACCCACTGTAGACGCATATGGAATCTTATCCATTTCAGCCTATTCTTCCTCAGACACAGGACAATCTTGTTTGCTAAGTTTCACATATGGTGGCAATGGAACACTCAGTGCCTTTCCCTTCTCCATATTGAAACGTTGCAAACCCTTGTCAATATACTCTGTTTGAGATAACCAAATCAACTTCTTTGATCTGTCTCTCTCAATGCGCAAACCAAGTATATGACTTGCCTCACCCATGTCTTTCATGTCAAACGATTTTGCCATCTTTGACTTCAAAGCTGAAATTTCTTCCAAGTGCTTGCCAGCAATCAACATGTCATCCACATACAAAATAAGGATCAGCCAACTACCATCCTTACCCTTCTTTGTATATAGACAGTGATAGAACTCACTACGTTTGTAGCCTTGAGAAAGCATAAACTTGTGGAATTTATGGTACCATGCCCTCGGTGATTGTTTTAAGCCATAAAGACTCTTTAACAACTGGCATACCTAATCTTCCTTGCCTTTCTCAACAAACCCTTCTGGTTGCTGCATGTAAATTTCCACATCTAAATCACCATGCAAGAACGTTGTCTTGACATCCATTCGGTGCAACACCAAATCTAATATGGCAACCAATGCAAGAAATCATCTCAATGTAGTCATCTTGACCACCGGAGAGAAGACTTCATCAAAGTCAATGCCTTGTTCTTGCTTAAAGCCCTTGGCAACAAGCCTTGCTTTGTACTTTGGCTGACAATCATGAGCGGTGATCTTATACCTGTAAACCCATTTACAAGGTAGAGCCTTTTTTCCCTGTGGTAATTTAACTAGCTTCCATGTCTTGTTTTTATGCAGAGCTGTCATCTCTGACTGCATGGCCAATTGCCAATTCCCGAAGTCCTTCATTTGCATTGCTTCCTTGTAACATGAAGGCTCATTGCAATCAGTCAACATGACATAGTTCATAGATGGAACAAACCTATCAGGAGGTCGCGTGACACGTCCAGATCTACGCACAATAGGTGGCTCAGGCTCAGCCACAACCTGTGGTTCCACTCTATCCTATCCTTGCTCCTCTTGAGCCCTGACATTTTTTCTTGCACGTGCAGGTCCATCTTCTTGGAAGATAACTCTTCTAATCTCCTCAACCCTCTCTGGTTTAGAATGATATTTGGATTCATTAAAGTGAACATCATTGCTGCGGACAACCTTTCTGGATTCGGGATCCCAAAGTCTGTACCCCATCTCACCAGAATTACCATAGCCTAGAAAGATGCACTTTCTACTCTTTGACTCAAGTTTGTTCCTAAATTCCTTTGGAACGTGAGTATATGCCTCGCAGCCAAAGACTCTGAGATGCTTGTATGAGGGCATTTTGCCTGACCATACCATCTCTGGCACTGAATCCTTCTGCAAAACCTTGCTAGGAGATCTATTTACAAGATGAGCAGTTGTTGATACAACTTCAGCCCAAAACCCATTTGGCAGCTGTGCATTAGACAACATACTTCTGACCTTCTCTTGTATGGTCCTATTCATCCTCTCAGCAACACCATTTTGAGGAGGATTGTAAGGAGCAGTAAGTTCACGTTTATACCTTTTGACTCACAAAAGTCCTGAAAGGCCTTTGAAACATACTCTCCACCATTGTCAATGCGTAAGCATTTAAGCTTCTTGCTACTCTGATTCTCCACAAGTGTCACAAACGTTTTGAAAACACTAAACGCTTCATCCTTGTGCTTGAGAAAGTAAACCCATACTTTCCTCGAGTAATCATCTATAAATGTCATAAAGTAAGAAGCTCCCCCTAGAGATAGGTTAGGCATAGGTCCACACAAATCACTATGAACAAGCGCCAACTGTGTATCTCTTCTACTGCTTCTATGCTTATGTGGCTGCTGTGTTTGCTTACCATACAGACAATGTTCACAGAATTCAAAATCATTAAATGAAAAGCCAGGCAAATAACCAGAATGAGACAAGATTTCCATTCCCTTCTTGGACATATGTCCTAACTAGCTATGCCACAAAGAAACGTCATATGACATATGTCCTGTAAGCATAGACTGCGACAATGCCTGAACGGCAGTAAAGCAAAGATGCAATCCCAACTGTCTAACTCACAGTCAATACATCCTAGCTGCCTAGCTGAGGGTGCTCGAGGGATCGCTCCAAGACCTGTATCACCGAAAGGATCTCAACATTCGAGAATCCCCCAGCTCAATAAAACCTCACTCGACCCTCAACAAAGGCTGCAGTAAATCTGACAGTACATAGACTTCCCACAAAGTCATACATCCACAAATTTCCCACTGTATGTTGTAACCGCTGCGGCGGTTGTTTGCTGCGTGACTCACAGCCAGCAAACCCTCAACAGACATACATCATCTCTGACAATACATCCCATGTGGAAGTACCTGCAATGTCAGGATGAAATCTGGAATATCAAGCAGCAAACACAAGCTACCTGATGAACTAGTGGATGTCGCCTACAGTCTGTGTGTAGATACGCCCGTGTCGTATGTGACACGTCTCCAAGAACTGTGAGCCGTCCTTCGATGTGTAGACAGCCACAAATCAACACTCTGGGAGTGTCGATATCCTCAGCACCTGTATTCGTAGGCCGAAAACCCCAAATTTGCAGAGTCGGATCTGCACCCGTCGAGACCACGTAGTCGAGACCTCAGAATGAAATTCTGACAACACCAAGCCCTTTGGGCTTACCCACGAGATTTGGGGCCGTGTCTTCGCCTGTCGAATTTCACTCCAATCTGAGTTGGTGACTCTAGCCTCCTGCAGCACTGCCTCGAGCCTCGTCTGAGCTCTGATACCAGTTGAAGGAGTACGAGCGGAAGTGCGACGCGAGAGAGAGTGCGAGAAGAAGAGCACGACGATATGGTGAACTCGCTCTACTGTAATGTGTAGAGGATAGTGAGTTCTTATTAGGTTTTTACAAAAGAATATGTGTACATACCTGGCGGCCCACCCACTTACCTGGGCGACCACATTGGGCTTTATACCCCAACAACATCTTGGGAGTGGAGGCTATGATACGCTTCAACATGAGTTTGTAAGTATTATACATATGCTTTAAATTATTAAAAATATATATATTATTTGAAGATCTGTCCAATGATTGAACCATAATTTTGCAGGAAGTTGCCATGAAGCGCCCTTCGACACGCCGAGAGCAGAAGTATGGGTGCAAGCATGGACTTGTGGCCCTTTTGAACTAGCTGCAGGAGGAGGGAGAGGACGTCGACTGGGAGGCATTACCATGAGGGTCTTCTTGATACGCTTTTACCCAGTCATCTTTATACAGTCTTCTTGGTACAATCTTTTTTGTAGTTGTGGTCTTCTTGATGCAGTCTCACTCAGTGATTGTTTGCATATGTACAGTTTTGTAGTGCTTATGTTTATGGTTTATGATTATCTTTATGGTATGGCACAGATGTTATGATTAAGGTTTGCCAGTCAAGTTAAGGTTATGGTTTTGCTATCATGGTATGGCAATCATGTGATGGTTATGGTTATGGTTATGGTTGTGGTTATGGTTATGGTTATGGTTGTGCAAGGATGGCATGGCTGTTAGGTTATGGTATGACAAGCAAGTTATGGTAATGGTTATGGTATGGCAAACGGGTTAGGTTTATGGTTTAGCAGTTTTTGACTCATGTTTTAATTATGGTTATAAAATCTTTATGTCGTTATGCCATGATCACGCTTTTTATTTTGTGGTTATGTTATTCTTACAATTTTGCTAATTGCCATACACTTGCTCTTTAGCGTCAACTTGTAGGTGGATTGCGGTTGCTTGTGCACTCTTCCTTTGGCAGAGAGGGCTGTTTTCTTTTGCTCTAGACATGCAGCATTAGTTCCCAACCCTCTCTGCCCAAACAAATTTTGCAGGCTTGGTCGTCAGTACAAAGTATGGTATAGGCATCGGTATAAACTTTGGAAGAAGCGTTGGAATATCCTTTACAATTACTAGTGCTTATTTCATAGCTGATTCTGACGTAGGGTATACCGATGCTTACACCGACGATGGTACAGGTAAAGGTGGCCGACCCATGGAAATGCAAGAAGCAGGTTCATGAGGCTTAGCAAGTGGATGGCACGGTTTTCAAGGACATTCTAGATGCACGATACAATGGATCCAATCAATAAATGTATGTCAAAGGTGGAAATCAAGAGGTCTATCAGGGTTTTTGTGCTTCCCTAATAGGGGAAGCTTATGAATGTTAGTGTTTGATGGATATCATCGCGTATGGAGGTGGATGGTCGGCTCTATTTGCGACCCTTGGCTAAGCAAGGTGATAGTTATTATCATGACTTCGGGCACTTACTCAATCCGCTACGGCGGGGGTTTTTTGGTTCGAGTGAATTGGCACGGGATACCAAGGTGGGTCTTTTGGTATCGGCAATCAAGTGTGGTCGATGGCGTGGGACCGGTCGCCAAGCAAGGCCTTTAAAAAAAATAGTTTTGAGCTATTAAAAGGCAAAAAAAAAAAAATGTATGTAGTCGACGAGCAGTGCGAGTAGGGAAAGTTGACAGGTGGGGGTCCGAATGCATGGAGGAGGCCAAGTGAAGGCGCATGCAGAAGAGGTAAAGGCCAAGAGTTGAACTAGGAAGGAGTTGGAGCCACCGAGGGGCAAGCCGGACCTAAGAAGGCTAGTTGTTTGAAAGCAAAGGAAGGGGATCCAAGTGCAGGGTTGGGGCTAGTCCGAGCAAGGGTTATAGACGGTGTGGTGGAGCTCGCCATAGGTGGTCAAGGGCCGCCCTCGAGGTGCAGCAGACGAGGAGTTGAAGGGCGGCCAGTTTTAGTGTCAAGGATTTCCGAGGAGAATTGGGGGACTACATAAGCCAGATCCTCAAACTAGTGTTAAGGTGAAGGGCGACACTGCAGGATTATTGAGTGTTGTTCGTGAACATGAACTGAAGCCACTTGTTACTATCGGATTATGTGCAGAGTTTAATTGCCGGTCTTTGAAATTGTCTACACGAGGTTATACATCATGGGTTTTGAATGTTTCTTTTCTTTGTGTCGAGTGGAGCACTCTATACCCATGTGCTTTTGGTATATATCAGATGTATGAGTGTATAATGTCGGGAAGTATTGTATGCCAAGAGGATGCCAAGTCGTAAGGGAATTTTGCATATTAGGGATCTTGCAAGTGTGTGTATATCGGTCGATGTTGAATTGCAAATCTATGGTCTGTGTGGCAGGGATAGTTGTGGATTCCACATTGTGTATCGAGGTGTGTGTTTGCTAGGGGATAGTGGTGCTGTGAGATCACTGGGCTATAGAGAGGCATCCATTTAGTGTGCTGGTGGTTTTTTCCCATTTCCCCCTTTCCATCTTGTGGTGCCCCCACTGAGGACCCACCTATTGCTTCCTAGCCGAGTGTTCGTGAATCAAAATGAAGCAGGAGTTTGGTCCGATGTTCAAAGGAGATGAAGATACAGACGACTGGATTGCCAATTTTGAGCTATTTATGCTGGCAGTATTGCAGATGCCAGGTGATGAAGCAAAGCTCCGGACTCTACCTTTGGTGCTGCGAGGTAAAGCAAAAGTTTGGTTCAATGGCTTAGAAGATGTGCACAAGCAAAACTGGATCGGATTTCGAGAGCACTTTCTACAAAGGTATCGAAAGGTGGTGTCGGCTTCGGAAGCAGATGCAAAGATTAAAGGTTTGTAGCAGCAAGTAAGTGCAAATTTCGATGCTTTTGTTGATAAATTTGAAGCTTATTGGGGGGATTTTGCGGCTGCTACCCAAGCAACCAATGCGGGATACTTTAAGCGGGAAAGTTTTCTATCTTGCTTGTATCCCTTTGTTCGTGAGAGAGTCGATTATGAAGATCCAAGGACCTTTGATGAAGGTGTCACAGTTGCCAAAGCAAAGAGTCAAAAGATGAGAAAGAAGATGGAGGCAGGATTGCTACAGTCGGCAACCACGGTAGCCAGTGGACCCAGGCCCAAACAAATTGATGAGCATCAAAAGGTAAAAGCTCCTCATTTTATTGATATGAATGTGATCAAATCACGTGAAGCTGATGCCAGGGTAGAAGAGGTAGAAGAAGTGCCAACCAGGCCTCAAAAGGTGCAGAGAGGCATATTCAGAGTGCCACCCAATTTGCTTTCTCAAGAAGACGAGGTGATAGAAGATCTTAAAGAAGAGGTGTCAGTTCCAGAGCCAGCAATGAGGAAGGTAGCAGTGGTCCAAGAATTGACAAGTTCAAAAGAGGAGTCCGACAGTTCTCATAGCTCCAGCAACAGTTTGGACACAAATGCTACATGGGAGACAGAATCCCTGTCTTCTAGGTATGAGACTTATGATGTTTTTTATGTGGATGAAGTGATGAACAATGTATGCAAGTTGCCTGCCAGCCAGCTAAAGGTCAAAGAGAAGTATAGTGTTTCACCTTGTGTGAATCTTCCAGTCGAGCAGCCTTATCAAATGTCGTGTGATGGTGAGTCCCTATTGGAGGAAGAGGTATGGTTTGATTGTGCATCAGACCTAGTTGAAGAATAGGTTTTTGAGGATGGCTTGCAAAAGCTAGAAGCAGAAGCAGAGGTGTGTCAAGTTGATTTGTTTATGCAGAGGGTGGGGCAACCTTGCCTTGATGGGCATGTCGAGGTGTACTTTGAAGTTTCAGAGTTTGTGTGTAGCCGTGGAGAGATAGCTCCGGCAGATGACTCTATGGAAACTGATACAGGTGCAACCTATAAGAGTGATGCTCCATGCAAAGAGGAAGGTGCCACCAACCTTGTAGGTGATGAGGTCTTTGAAGAACGGGTTAAAGCTCGAGCGGGTCATGCTCTGGGTACAAAAAGGTGGACTTGGAGCCATTTTCAAAGGGTTTGGATACAGGTTTGCAAGGGATCAAGTTTGCTTGGCTATGCAGCAGGTGGAGGCAAATGGCAGGGTCTTGCTATTTTATGTGATGCTATGGATACATGTGTTATTGGAGGTTGCTTTACAGGTGTCTTTGCGTCAGTGGTGAGGTTTTTTTGAAGTGGACTATACCATGGAGGGTTATCTAGCAGATGACAGGATAGCTGCTTATGGTACAGGTGCTTCAAGTGAGCAAAAGCATGCTTATGGTTGGCAGCAAGGATTATGGATACAGGGTGACAAAGCTCCAAGCTATGAAGAGTTGGAAGGGTGGCGTGTCTATTGGCCTACAAGTGCAAAGGAAGGCTTGGATATGCGTGTTTTACAGGTGGATGGCCACAGTCAATGCTTTATGTTTGATCCGGGTGGACTATACATCATGCTTGGGGAAGCTTCGAGCTTTCCATTTGACCCTGGAGGGTGATGCAGTAGCAGATGCTTTTCTATCTATCTCTATCCTATCTATATAGCCACTATATATCTATTTTATATCATTCTCTCTATGCGGCACTATTTTACCTAAATAATGCTATGGTTGAGCATAACTGCTCAACGAGGGGGTGGGCAATGATGGTACAGCTAAAGATGGCCGACCTACGGAAATGCAAGAAGTAGGTTCATGAGGCTTAGCAGGTGGATGGCACAGTTTTTAAGGACATGCTAGATGCACGATACAATGGATCCAATCAATAAATGTATGTCAAAGGTGGCAATCAAGAGGTCTATCAGGGTTTTCATGCTTCCCTAATAGGGGAAGCTTATAAATGTTAGTGTTTGATGGATATCATCGCGTATGGAGGCGAATGGTCGGCTCTATTTGCGACCCTTGGCTAAGCAAGGTGATAGTTATTATCATGACTTCGGGCACTTACTCAATCCGTTACAGCCGGGATTTTTTGGTTCGAGTGGATTTGGCACGGGATACCAAGGTGGGTCTTTTGGTATCGGCAATCAAGTGTGGTCGATGGCGTGGGACCGCCGGTCGCCAAGCAAGGCCTAAAAAAAAATATAGCTTTGAGTTATTAAATGGCAAAAAAAAAAAAGTAGGTCTGCAGTTGACGAGCAGCACGAGTAGGGAAGGTTGACAGGTGGGGGTCCGAATGCATGGAGGAGGCCAGGTGATGGCGCATGTAGAAGAGGTGAAGGCCAAGTGTTGAACCAGGGAGGAGTTGGAGCCGCCAAGGGGCAAGCTGGACCTGAGAAGGCAGGCTGTTTGAAGGTAAAGGAAGGGGAGCCGAGTGCAGGGTTGGGGCTGGTCCGAGCAAGGGTTATAGACGGTGTGGTGGAGCTCGCCATAGGTGGTCAAGGGCCTCCTTCGAGGTGCAGCAGACGAGGAGTTGAAGGGCGGCCAGTTTTAGTGTCAAGGATTGCCGAGGAGAATTGGGGGACTGCATAACCTGGATCCGCAAACTAGTGTTAAGGCGAAGGGCGACACTGCAGGATTATTGAGTGTTGTTCGTGAACATGAACTTAAGCCACTTGTTACTATCGGATTATGTGCAGAGTTTAATTGCCGGTCTTTGAAATTGTCTACACGAGGTTATACATCGTGGGTTTTGAATGTTGCTTTTCTTTGTGTCGAGTGGAGAACGCTATACACATGTGCTTTTGGTATATATCAGATGTATGAGTGTATAATGTCGGGAAGTATTGTATGCCAAGAGGATGCCAATTTGTAAGGGAATTTTGCATATTAGGGATCTTGCAAGTGTGTGTATATCGGTACATGTTGAATTGCAAATCTATGGTCTATGTATGTAGTCAAGGCCAGTTGGGAACGGGCAGGGATAGTTGTGGATTCCACATTGTGTATCGAGGTGTGTGTTTGCTAGGGGATAGGGGTGCTGTGAGATCACTGGGCTATAGAGAGGCATCCATTTAGTGTGCTGGTGGTTTTTTCCCATTTCCCCCTTTCCAACGCCACGAAATCGGCGTCTCTTTCGAGGTTTATTTTAGTGCTTTTTAGTTTTAAAACTAACTTTATCTCATCGGTATCTGTGCCGATTTCTGCGTGATATGTATAGTGGATCGAGTAGCAAGACATTGGAGAAAGTTAATAAATGTATCTTAGATCAATCATATACTACTTTTAAGCACAAGGCTTTGAAGCACTGAAAGATACATAGATTTGTTTCAAGCTTGCTTTGTACTGATCCTTTGATAATTTAGTTTTGTACTTTAAAGCCCTAGATGCAATATGCTTTAAAGCAGACCTAGTGATCCCTCTGCTAAAAATAAATCTACTTTAAAGCAAACCACTCTAAAAATTAGTTTGATTTAAAGCATACTACTTTTTCCTATGCTAAAAAGTAGTCTGATTTGAAGCATGCTAGTGCTTTAAAGCACTAAGCTAAATTACCAAAGCAGCAAGAAGTAGATTTCAAGAAAAGTTATGGATCTTTGAGTGCTTTAAAGTCATGCGCTTAAAAGTAATGGTTGATTTCTTTAAAATACATTAGCTTTCTAATTGTTTTAAATCTTACTAGTACTAGAAATAATTAACCCAGAACATGGTATGGCATGCACATCAAAGTAGTACATGCAAAAAATTGCCAGAAGCAGGCGGCAGGAAAAAAATCGTGATTTTTTCCTAAAAATCTACTAGAGAGAAATTTTGACCAAGATTTGGACCAGAGGAAGACCTTATTACAAGGATTATAGCCATCAAGTTAAAATTAAAATTGGGATTTTGTGCATTAGACTAGGCCAAATTCTAGCCAAAAAGTTGACGAAAAAATTGGTTAAGTGCATGCCAGAGACCATGAAAAAGTTGTAAAATTGGAATTGATTCATGATTGCATTGATTGAACTATATTGTATATCTACAAAAAAGCTAGAGTGAAAACCAGGTCAAAAGCAGTGATACATAAAAAAACTACGACTTTTTTCCATAGAGAGTCATGAGCACAGATTTTTGACAAATTGTGGTTTCAGACATAACTTTAGGCCCTGTAGACCATAGCTAGCTCCTTGAATCAAGAAAGTTGTGCGTGATGCTTTGTTGGTTGTAGAATTTGTGTATAGCAAAATTGTTATTTTGATGTAACTCAACTAGTGTGTTAGCTTTGTTTAGTTTTCTGCAGATAAAGAGTCTGGTACACAAGTGGGTGTAAAGGAAGATCAAGACTACCCAGGGGTCTAGATAAACCTAGGTAACAAGTCAAGTTTCATCCGTATATCGTGTTCATGAACTTGAGGTCAAGGACACAATATAGATCAAGAGAGAGAGACTGCCTAGAGATCAAGTGAGTCTTGGATCTATCGAAGAGAGTGTCAATTAGAGTGACTGTGAGCATTTATTGACCATTTAGGAAGAGGTATTTTTTGATACTTGATCCAAAGAAGATTTTCCTATCCTTATAACTAAGAGAGCACTAAGCAAGCATGAGTTATAACAGTGAGGGAGGTATGAATGGAACCTCTAGCACACCACAAATAAGATCCATTATATTGTTACAATACCATTACACAAATGCTAATGCAGCCAAAATATACGTGGATGCCCATAATATTCACTATGTTTGTGAGGACTTAGGAAATCCTTAGTTTTATGAACAAGTAGAAGTTGTCAATAATGGAGATTGTTATAGAGATGAGAAGGGGGATGCCTATCTTAGAATAGGTAATCCTGATCTTGTAGATACAATGGGTATGATTGGAACAAAGGAGAAAGTGGATGAAGGGATAGAGAGACCGCCACTAGAAAATGACGTAAGAGCTAGGTTCATGGCCATAAAAGAGCTTGAGAGTACCTATTGATAGTCCAAAAGTGGGAATGTACAAGCTAATGACACCAAAAAGGGAATTTTGTTACATCAAGGAATACGTGAACCAAGAAGAGCTTACAGACTTCAAAAGGATGTACATGTATACCTACCAGTTTGAATCGGGCAAACGACCTATCAGGGTAGATAGTACTTGGCATGAGTATAAGTACACAAACTTTCATGGTATCACTTACAGAGATGTAGTTTACTTACCCTACTCCTACGCATGAAAGAAAAAACAAAAAATAAACTATTTTCAAGGGTTTTTGTGCTCAAGGCACTCTAACTCCTAAAAATGCTATTAGACTGATGTGGACTCTACAACTCTGTGAGGTCTCAAGAACTCATCACCCGTACCTGATCTATACTCAAGAGACCTTAGGCAAGCCCTCTGCTATCAGGCATCCTTACTACTTGTTGGCAATTCCCCCACTTCAAGCTTTCCTAAACTAAGTTTGAACCAAGGATTACTCTAAGGGAATCCTTAGAGGATCTTGCAAAGATGAACACAAGTATTTTGTCTGATTTAGGTCACTCGTTCCCTAGCAATGGTGCCAAAATGTTGCAGTCTCAAGATGCAGGTTCCAAAATAGCTATAGCGAGAACCTCTAACAACATCTCCTTGTCAATCCAAGGTGCATAGCTGACCTGCTCAGTGCCCAAAGGCTACGTTAAGTGTAACACTTCAAGGAAAACACTGTCAAGACATCTCCTATCTCATACATGCACAAAATCCCATAGAATCACATGAACGAGTCTCTTTCATCTAGGATTTATCCTAATATTACCAATAGCAAACAATGTTCAAATGCAACCAAATTCACTATACATAATCCCTAGCACATAAGAAACATGTCCATGGTCTCAAATCTTGATTCTGACACTCTAAAAAAAGTTTGTATACATGTAGAGTGTATTTTTAAAGTGGTCATAGTCTAATAGCCCTCTATCCTCTCATATGGTTAATTTGTGAATTTAAGCCCTATTTTCTGAGTTATGAGCCAAAACAGCTCATGGAAGAGAGTGCTCAAAAAAAAATTATGAGAAACTTACATGAACTCATGGAGCTCACATCTGGGATTGCATTGCAATTGTTGCGACAACAAATGGATCACTATAGAGAGAATAACATGCATCCAAGATAATAGGGAAGACACAAGTGTAGAGCAACAATCGTATCTATTATCTCTTCCAAAAGTTAATTAAAAAACCTTATAAACTTAGGTTTTATACGAAGACCCAAAACCTTCGTTAAAAATGGCTGATTTAAATGGGCTACTTGGGGTGCGAGAATTCACTATTTGACTTACAACTCGGAAGTGCAGGCAGCCCAAATGTTACAATATGAATTGGGAGATCAAAAATTACATGTCCATCATTGCAAATGATGGGATTTGTATGATAAAGTATAAGGGTTACATTTTGGATAAAAGTTAGGTATCTAGGGAGTTCTAAGGCTTGCAATATTTGCTAACAATTTGAACCTATAAATCCCATTGAAATCTTATATAGAACGTACATATAATATCATGAGAACTAGTATAATTTAGTGATAAATGCAAGCCAACAACTCATTCAAAATAGCTTGATGTACTTTCCAAATCAACTAGAATAGTAGAGCCATGGGTAATCGTTCCAATTTTAACATGGATGGATCCCTATTCCTATGGGCCTTCTCAGCTTCTTCCTACTTATCTGCATCAAAATTGTCTTAGAGCGATCATGGGTCGGTACATATTGACAATTTTTATGTATTGGCAATGTGAGAGTTTGTTAAAGAATCGAGATCTTGGACTTGACAATATCATTCCCCAAGTCCTACACATCAATTGTGCATTAAAAAATCAACATCTTTGCACTTGGTAATTTGGTAAATGTGACTTTATATAGCCCTAGAGGATAGCCTAAGGAGTGTCCACACTAATTTTGAGCCAATTTTGACAACAATTTTTGCACCATAAATCTGTTGATCCGTACATTTTAGATCTAATCATTAAAAATTAGCTCTAGAGTTCATACACTAATGCTAACAAGGTAACTAAAGTTAATACAAGTCTCTAAGCAATGCACTTACCATGATATCAAACTAACCCAAGATTTCCACGTACAATCTCAGTCAAGTAGGACCTTGGATAACCTTGAAAAAATTTTCATCGTATGGCTTTAATTGCTACACCTACGTTTTAAAGTCCCCAATCCAATATCTCTACTTGCACAACATACGGTTTTACATGCATCATTATGTGGATGCATCTAGGGTGTCCCACCCTTGAGCACAAACATTAGGCATGTTTTATTGTTTTAAACCCATGCATATGCAATTATAGAGCTCACCAATTCAAGCTTCAATTATGGAATAAAGATGAAGTCACCATTTTCACTAGGATCTTCCCTTCATTCAAACCCAAAAAAAAAAATTGTTTTTTAATTTGAATAATAGGAGGAATCTTCACAAAGATAATGGCATGCCTAGTCAGGGGGTCCCATTCCTAAATTTCTTTTACTAAATTTTTCCGATATTGTGAACATTGCACTCACTCCATATCAGCAAAAGATTTTGAAGAAACATCAACAAGAAGAAGAAGTTTGGTCATAATCACGGGCATTCTTGGAGGTGGAAAAAGCTTTCTTATAAAGTATCTGACAACTAGCTTTATAAATAAAACAAGTTAGTTATACTAACGACATCAAGTCTAGCAGTAGAAATGCAAATGAGAAACACCATCAAGTTGTGTGCAAGATCAGGTGTACCTAGTTTGTGCACTTTAAACCACTTCAAAATGCCAAAAAATAGGTCTTTTATGCCAATAATGTGGCATATTATCCGACTTGTGCTTATTTTTTCAAGCTAAGAATTTCTGGCCTTATGAAATGCATAGTAAATAACACATTGAAATGTCCTATTTTGCAACTAATTCCACCTAATGAGTACTTGTAGTGTGCAAAGCCTCACTTGGTTTGATGTGTCACACCGTATCACAACATAGTATTTCTAATGAAGATGTCAATGTTAGTCTCACGTCACTAAATGTGTTGGAAAACTTTTCTTGCATATGAATCATGCACATATTGAGAAACTTAGTTTGATTTATTGGTAATTATTTGGCCATGTGTGTAATTTATAGTAAATACTTTCTTGAAAAAATCCTTTGATCTATACTATGATTTTGTTCACAAGAAATCTATAAGTATAATGTTCATTTTGAAAGATCCTATGGTCTTTTGATAGATAAATCTCTAAGGAATGTGACTATGCCAAAAATTGCAAGTTTTAACAGTTATATTATTATGGATCTTTAATATAAATTCTGTTGGAATTAGGGTTGCAAAGAAACACACACAGCTTGGAGAAGACAAAGGAAGCTCAAGACACACAATAGAGAGTGTATTACTTAGTGTGCTATGGAAAGATAGATAGCCCTAGAGTGATGGGCGTATATACAATGCACGGGGGAAAAAACCTCCTAAAGAGGGAAAAAATGCCCCTGCGGTCCTAGTGTGTTCACACACATCACTACCACATGTATATGGTAACAAATCCCCCCTGGAGTGATGCGGTGAACGAGAGCTGGCACATGAGTAAAGGGAAGTGCCATGCCCTGAGGACAGGATCAGTCCACAAAGGGGAGTAAGCCCAAAGCTTTGCGGAAAGCTTTAAGCTTCTCACGAGACAATGCCTTTGTGAAAAGATCTGCAAGGTTGTCCTGTGTTGGCACAGAAGCCAAGCTGATCTCTCCTGCTGAGAGCCTCTCCCTGACATAGTGGTAATGCACCTCAATGTGCTTTGTGCGAGCATGAAAAATTGGGTTCCTCGCAAGTGCCAATGCGCTCTGACTGTCAGTGTAGATAGTGTTGGCAGTGTCCTGTCCAACACCCAATCAGCCATAAGGCGTCTGAGCCATACACACTCAACCGTAGCTGTGAAGACTGCCCTGTACTCAGCCTCACAACTCGAAGTGTCCACAGTAGGTTGCTTCTTGCTCAACCATGATATACATGAACTGCCAAGCATGAAACAAAAACCACTTGTGGACACTCTCGTGTCAAAACAACCAGCCCAATCTGAGTCCGAAAAGCATGTAAGTCTGGCGGCAATGATCCCCCCTTGGGATAAAACAAGCCAAGATGTAAAGTGCCACTATGGTAGCGGAAAATCCTCTTGACAGCCTGCCAATGCTTAGACCCTGGGCTATACATAAATCTGCTGACCTGTGAGACTGCAAACTGAATATCCGGCCTCGTGTTGCATACATAAATGAGGCAGCCAACAGCAGTTTGGTAAAGAGTGACATCAGCAGGATCACCAGCATCATGGAGACTCAACTTCAAATCTGTTTCCATGGGAGTGGCAATAGGTTTGCAATCCTTAAGTCCAAACTTACATAGCAATGTCTCTATGTAACTTTTCTGACACAAGGAAATACCACCATCACACTGCTTAAACTGTATACCCAAGTAATGATGCAACAGCCCCAAATCTTTCATCTTGAAAGTAGCATTCAAATCAGCCTTAAATTCAGCAATATGTCTCTCATTTGGTCCAGTGATCAGCAAATCATCGACATAAAGAACCACAATGAGAAGTACATCACCCTCACGCTTTACATACAATGTGCTTTCTGTTGGACTGTTACGAAAGCCTTGTTTGACCAAATGAGTGTCAGCTTTCTCATACCAAGCACGAGGAGATTGCTTCAACCCATACAAAGCCTTGTTACATTTGCACACTTTGTCCTCTTGTCCTTTTATGACAAAACCGCAAGGCTGCGTTACATAAACTTCCTCAAATATGTCATCATTCAAGAAAGTAGTAACAATGTCTGATTGACGTACATCCCAACCAAAATGAGCTGCCAATGCACATAGAAAACGCACAGTAGTCATACGACAAGTGGGAGCAAAAGTCTCTTCATAATCTATGCCTTTTTGCTGTGCATAACCCTTTGGAACAAGTCGAGACTTATGGCGATCGATCTCACCATCCGGCTTGCGTTTCAACTTGTAAACCCACTTCGTACCAATGGCCTTTTTGCCAGGAGGCAAATCACCTAAAGTCCATGTGTCATTTTCTATAAGTGCATCATATTCTGATTGCATGGCAGCCATCCAATTTTTTGAATTCTGTTCTTCATCAAAAGACAGAGGCTCCTCAACATCATGTAAACTAGACACAACCAAAGCATAACAATCTGATGCATAAGATGCATGGTGAGAGCCTGAACGAGTACGACTAGACAAAGGTGCATCCAATTTACTATCACGCAAAGTGTGCACCAACCATTTTGGCATACCTCTGGCCTGCTCATTTTTAGCCCTTTCCTCATCAAGTACAACATGTACATCTGCATCAATAATAGGCTGATCTATAACATTTTCAAAAACTCCCATAGGCTGTACATTTTCCTCATTGGAACTTACATTCGTATTTCCACCACTAAAAAGAGGCAACAAAGTGTCATAAATGTCCTTTGAGCTTACATTAGTGTCTCTAGTACATGACAGCAAGGGCTGAACAGAATCTTCCACAAACACTACATCCCGTGAAACTAGAATACATTTTGTTTGCGCCTGATACAACCTGTAACCTTTGCTTTCAGCACTGTAACCAACAAAAATACATTTGACAGCCTTATCATCCAATTTTCTTCGCTGCACTTTGGACACCAAAGCATATGCCAAACAGCCAAAAACACGCATGTGCTCAATAGAAGGCTTTCTATCATGCCATGCTTCATATGGAGTAATAGACTGCAAAGCTTTCGTAGGACACCAGTTAAGTACATAAGTGGCACACATGATGGCCTCAAGCCAAAAAGAATGCGGTAAAGCTTGACTTTTGACCATACATCGTGCCATTTCCGTCAGTGACCTGTTTTTCCTCTCAGCAACACCATTTTGCTGAGGCGTATAACGCACTGTACATTGGTGTTTTATCCCACGACTAGCCAGAAATGCATTAAATTCATGAGACATATACTCCCCCCCTCGATCAGAACGGAGGGTGCCCATAGTACATTTCGAGAGATTTTCAACCATAGCCAGAAATTGTTTGAAGCACATAAAAACTTCGGACTTCACTTTAAGCAGAAATACCCATGCATGCCTGGAGTAATCATCAATGAAAGTCACGAAGTACAGGTAATTGCCCAAGGACGAAGTTTGCATGGGCCCACAAACATCATTATGCACAAGCTCCAACCTGCATGTGGCCCGAACTGAACCATCCTTTGGAAATTTAGAACGCTGCATCTTACCCAAAATACAGCCTTCACAAACATGTTTGACAGGTGCTTCAAGAGGTGGCAAAGAAGCAACCATATCAGATTTCTGCAAACGCAGCAAACTGGCAAAATTCAGATGACCAAAACGTGCATGCCAAAGTTTTGCATCTGAAATAGCCCTTGAATTTGCAACAGCATTTGCAAAATTTTGTCCACACTTGTCATACAAAGTGAGCTTATACAGCCCACGGCACAAAAGCCCAGATGCAACAATTTCATCACCAAAACTGAGATCATGAACTGTACATCTGTCATGCACAAATTTGACTACAAGTCCAAGTCTAGCAAGTGCGGATATAAACAAGAGATTCTTCTTGATCCCAGGTACATAAAGTGCATCAACAAGTGTGAAGGAACTGCCATTAGCAACAGTGAGCACAATCTTTCCAACTCCCTGAACTGGATAAGAGGCGTTGTTGGCACAAGTGACTGAATTCCCATGAGGGACAGACTCGAGAGAGGTAAAAAATTCACGATGTGAGGTAATGTGCTTTGTAGCACAACTGTCGAAATACCACACATGTGAATCTGCAGCAACTGACAAGCATGCATCATGGATAGCAGGATTGTAAGTGCACTCTGCGCTAAAAGCCCATTCTGCATCAACATCAGCAACACAGTCTCCTTTCACAGAAGACTCAACAATGGCTGCATTTGTAGTGGAACCAGCATTTGCAGTGGAACCACCCTCTTTCTTCTTAGCCTCTTTGGCCTTCAACTTAGGACACGACTTGATCAAGTGATCATTGGCTTTACAATAATGGCAACGCATCTTCTTTTTGCCCTTATCACCAGAATTTCCAGATGAGTTGCTGCCAACAGAAGCATTAGGAACATAATTTTTGCCACTCGTAGCAGAACCATAAGAAGTGGCTGCATTGTTGTTACCACCCTTTCTTCGAGAAGCAATAAAAGCCTGTTCAACTGCACGCTGTCTAGTCCTGTTTTTTCTGGACAGTGACTCTTGCAACAACAATGTGCATAATGCATCAAACTTGACAACTTCTGGATTTCCTTGGGTCATCAGTCTCCAAGTACTAGCAAAAGTCTGGTAGGAATCTGGTAAGGCATCAAGAACAGTCTGCACAAGGGAACTGTCTGAAATGACTTCACCTGCAGAAATAAGCTGCTCATTGATATCCTTGACACTAGCAAGGAAAGTGTCCATATCATCCTCCTCATGCATAATCTTCGACTCCAGCTCTTTACGCAGCAAAGCAATTTTAGCCTCATTGCGGCTTGCATAAAGACCTGCTAGAATATCCCAAGCCTGTTTTGCAGATTTTGCTGAACGGATGTGAGGAACAATGGTGCGCTTCACAGACAACGCAATCAATGCATGAGCCTGCGCATCCTTAACATCCCAACGAGCTTGTTCTGTCGTAGGCAAAACAACTCTAACAGCTGCAATCCTTGCAGCAAGACCTGCAACATCCTCAACATCGCCTACATCCTCAGAACCAGGATCTACATCAATGCCCTGCACAATGTTCCAGACACCTTTTGACACAAGAACATGTTGCATCATATAAGCCCACATAGGGTAGTTGTCCCCATCCAACCTGTCCTCAGCAGCAAACATCTTGAACACATCTGTGTTGTTGTTGTCAGCCATGGTAAATGCTGCACCTGATGTGAAAACTGCCCGAAAATAGGAGAAATGGAGCGGGAACAACCTGTGCTATATAGCACAAACCGTAGAAGAGTATAAGGCACCTGTTATGTAGAAAACGGCACTGACGGAAATTCTGCACAAAATGACGAAATAGCCTGTGCAGTACTGCCTGTAGTGGAAACGGAGGCCGAAATGAGCCCAAATCAAAATTCTGAGCAGACCAAGCTCTTCGAGCTTACCCAAAATATTTGTCAACCTGCGAACGCTCGCCAAAGATCACTGAAATCGGAGAAAGTGAGCAGGCGTGTGCTGGAGCAGCTGGCGACTAACCCCGGGAGGACGTGACCTGCTCTGATACCAATTGTTGGAATTAGGGTTGCAGAGAAACACACACAGCTTGGAGAAGACGAAGGAAGCTCAAGGCACACAATAGAGAGTGTATTACTTAGTGTGCTATGGAAAGATAGATAGCCCTAGAGTGATGGGCGTATATACAATGCACGGGGGAAAAAACCTCCTAAAGAGGGAAAAAATGCCCCGGCGGTCCTAGTGTGTTCACACACATCACTACCACATGTATATGGTAACAAATTCATTCTATAATGTTATAATATTATGTTGATTTATTAAAAAAATATTAGGATATATACCAAATATTCTTTCTTGAAATATTTTTTTAGTTCATAGTGTTTGATGCAAGAGTGTTCAAAAAAGAAAAATCTATAAAAATAAAGCTTTGTAAGTCCATTTCCATCCACTTCACCAACAATTGTTTGTTTAATTTGTCTTTGGCATATATCTTAGGATAAAAGCTCGCTAAAAGCTAAGATTTTTAGAAATTTTTCATCATCTAGAGGTAATTTTTAGCCTTCTAATCCTAGTTGGCCATTGTAGAACATAAAGTGGACGCTCCACATAAGCATGTGTTGGGGACATCTTAAGTGTCACACTTCACACCAAAGTGCACAAAGTGGGTACATCTCATCATGCACCGACTCGCCATAATAGTGCATTACCAATTCAAAATAACAACAGGCTCAAATCAACATTACCCAGATACATTCAAACCAATAGATGAGAGTTTTATAGAAATAAATGAGGTTTATTGATCATAATTGGTGAGATATCAATGCTCACAATCACAACGTTTGGCATTATTGTGAGGCAGATAGTGGATATAGCGAAGGGCACCTTGCATGATCCGTTCTCTTGAAAACTTGTCCTTCTATTTGGATACCTCACACAACTACCACCTGTTTACAAACCATCATGGAATGGAGTGCAAATCCTGTACCATTACACCATCTACACATATTAGATACGGAATTTTTCACAACATGACACTCAATTTGACATGTAGTAAATCCCACCTTTTTCGAATTCTGGCAAGTAATTTGTTCTAAAAAGTCCACAATAGAAGAGATCCATAACACAGAAAAAGATAAAAGATATATTACAAGATAAGTGTGTTCACACACACAAAATATAGAAAAATACTTCCATTATGTATAAATTCAATCTATGAATTTCACCCTAGGATTTTTTACTCTTGAGTAGTAGTATTTTTTGACAAATGTATTTATGTAGGTCATTTGATTTTGTGTGAACTTAGAGAAAATAAAATTCATCCCTTTTATGATCCCAAGCTTGTCCATTATCAGAGTGAACATCATGATATGCCCCTTGGTTTTGCATGTTCTTGATAGCTTGCAATATACATCTAAGCATCATATCGCTTCATTCCATTTTTCATAGTTTGGTATCCAATAGTTGCATTAGCTATAAGATGTAAGTAAATCGTCTTCGATGCCCCGTGATATGTGTTCAATTTCACCCCCAACAGGACACATTAAAACCTAGAATATGCTTATAACCTTAGCCATGTGCACGTTCCCTCCCCTCAAAATGTGCATAAAATTTGGGACGGGCTGCATGGATCCCTTCCCCAGGCTCTCGAGTTGAGGACCCTTGCCATCTACGAGATGAAGTGTATTGATTGTCGCTACATGGACACCAGAGCTTCAACACATTGCATATGTGTTGAGATGGGTGACACAGAGGAGATCAACAGAGGCCCAGGTGAGGCTAAAGTGACCTTGAGAGTTGCTTCTGACCAAGCTTCTTATTATTTAAATCATAGGAGTGAAGCTTGAGGATGCAAAATTCTACATCAACTTAAAGGTAATGAGTTCTTCTTGTGCAACTATAGTAAAAAAACAAAAAGGTCCCTCTAACACTGCAGGGAGAACGCTCGCCAATTATACAAAGCCACGAGAGAGAGAGAGAGAGAGAGAGAGAGAGAGAGAGAGAGAGAGAGAGAGAGAGAGAGAGAGAGAGAGAGAGAGAGAGAGAGAGAGAGAGATTCTAGAGCCATGGCCGCTTTCATCTTCTAAACCTAACACCAAGATGTGGCCCAACCCCAAATCGCTTGCTACATACCCGTGTCGAAAGGAAGCACTTCCTTCTGGTCAGATAGCCCAAAGGAAAAGACAAAACAAATCAAAGGATGAGAGAGAGAGAGAGAGAGAGAGAGAGAGAGAGAGAGAGAGAGAGAGAGAGAGAGAGAGAGAGAGAGAGAGAGAGAGAGAGAGAGAGAGAGAGAGAGAGAGGAAGCGAGATCAGATTTCAAAGGTTGTGCAGAGGACCACATAACGAGCTGATGAATAACATGCAAGGCAGTGAGGTCATTAGGATGGCTAGCTACAAAGATCTACAATAATAGCGAGAGACTTCTCAGATAAGAAGAGAAAAACACTTGTGGTGGCATGGAATGACATACAAAACACGGAGGGGACAACACAATAGATGTTTTGAACCTGCACTCAAGAACGTGATATAACTTGACAAGGGATAAATCACCGCCAAATACATTTAATCATTGGATGCCATGTGCTTTGCACCACTTTAACCCTAGGATAATAGCGAGGTATTCTGACTCATTTTTGGAGTGCGAGTTCTCGAGTAGTTTCCTTGCAAAGAAGGTCTTTTCACCCACTTCATTGAATAGGGCACTGCATGCAGAAGCTTTGTCAATGGTTCTTGTAGAGGTACCATCAAAGTAGAGGGAGTGTCCATCTTCCAACTTAACTGGCGGTGGAGTAGACAACTCTTCAAGACCTGACTTTGTCTTCACCTTATTTTCAAAGTGGCAATGTGTGAGGATTCCTACTAGACTAGCTCAAGTGGAGCTTTCAATCTGTACAATGTAGTCAAATTCTTGCAATTGGCCAAGCCATTTCACAATTCTCATTCATATGTTGCAATTCATAAGGGAAAACCTCTTCCATGGTTAGGATTACAAACTTCTTTGGTAACAGGTAGGACCTGAATTTGGTAACCGCAAACATCAATGCTAGAACCATGTGTTTTGCATTAGTGTAGCCTTTCTTTGGACTGGCCATCACCCTACTAGTAAAGTAGATAGGTCTCATAAATGAGGTTGTGTTATCCTTCTACATCAAAACAGCCCCAAGGGTGTCATTACCTACACTAGGGTTGACATAGAATGTTTCTTCCCATTAAGGTGGTACAATAGTGGGTAGGGTGGCTAGAATCTCGTTCACTTCATGGTATTTTTGCTTATTCTCTTCACTCCAAGTGAAAACATCTCTTATTCTTCTGCATCAATACAACCCCAAGGGTGTCATTACCTACACTAGGGTTGACATAGAATGTTTCTCCCTATTGAGGTGGTGCAATGGTGGGTAGGGTGGCTAGAATCTCCTTCACTTCATGGTATTGTTGCTCATTCTTTTCACTCCAAGTGAAAACAAGGAGATAATGTGCTCTGCTCTATTCTCCACCCACATAGGCTTTTCCCTTGCACGCACACACTCGCATGGCTTCGCACCGCACCTCACACTATTAGAATCAATTGAGCCAAGATTCAGGATGCAAAAGTCTAGGTCAACTTAAAAGGTAACAACTTCTTCTTATGTAACTATATTAAAAAAACAAAAAGGACCCCCTAACATTGCATGTCAACACCCGCCAATTATAGAGAGCCATGGAGGCTTGCGCCCTCTTGAACCTCACACCAAGGTGTAGCCCAACCCCAAATCTAATTTAGCTTCCCATGCTAATTAAAAGCGCTTCCCTTTGATCGAATAGCCCAATGAAAAAAACAAAACACACACACACACACACACACACACACACACACACACACACACACACACACACACAGGTCATATTTCAAAGGCTGTGTAAATGACCATAAAACAAGCTGATGAATAACATGCAAGGCAATGAGGTGGATTAGGATGGCCAGTTGTAAAGATCTGACATGAGAGTGGGAGGCTTCTCACACAAGAAGAGCGGAACACTTATGTGCGATTATGACATACAAAATATGGAGGGGACAACAAAATAGATGTTTTGAACCTGCACTCAAGAATTGATATAGAAAGTTGTTTTTCTTTTCAAGTGTTATAGGGGGACTCATGCTTCTCCTCTTGCATTGGAAGATCACTTGTTCTTTCAATTTAGTTTAATATATGTATTTGGCTAAGTATTATTTTGCAAGCTAAGTATAAAAAATACCAAAAATTGATCCTTAATATGTGTTTTAAATGTTCTCAATTCCGTTACAAATTTTTTTAAACTAAATTTAGCATAAGTACAAAATCTTTTTTTCATGATTTTTCTTAGCATATTAATCTCTCTATATATTAAATTATTTGTCTCTCTCTCTCTCTCTCTCACACACACACACACACACACACACTCTCTCTCTCTCTCTCTCATTGTGTCTCCCGCAATGCATGTTCTCTCTCTCTCTCTCTCTCTCTCTCTCTCTCTCTCTCTCTCTCTCTCTCTCTCACACACACACACACACACACACACACACACACACAAACAGTTGAGACAGCATGGCTGTTCATACGAGCTAGGCAACTCACTTGTATGGATCTCTTGCTCTCTCTAGCACTACGAGTGTCTATGGCATCACAGTTTTGGGGTACCACCCAACGGTTTTTACTAAATCACCCCATAGCAGATGTACTTTCAAGGAAAGAAGTCCAAAATCTACTAGGGGATAATGGACAAATTCAACTTTTCAAGTTGATTCCAATCATTTTTATACACGGTCGACTATGTTGGTTACCGTTACCTGCTAGTTGAGCAGATTCTATCAAGGGTCTTACCCAGGGTACCCAGTGCAATATTCCTTGTTTTTTTTCATAGGTGGGAAACGTGCTCCTGTGCATTTGAATACGGGTAAGTGAACATATAGTTCAATCCCCAGTTACGCATCTATTGATTTGGTGTTATTGCATTTTTTAGTATGCTTTGTTTGATTTTTTCAACTTGTATAAATACGGTTGCATGTTTTCGAGACATGCCAAGGGCATGTTGGAACAAAGTATTTTGGGCCGTAGTGTTTGATATACATTTCTGCATTATGCTATTATGAACCCACTTGTAGGGTTCGCTTTGGCACATGTTGTCACATGGGATACAACATGGTCTATGTACTCAAGGAGTTCGGTTTATCCAGTGTGGAGCAATGAAAATGAGGGTCCCTCTCACTCTTGTCGCAGAGTGTTTTGCAGTTACCTCCACACACAAGTACATCTTGTACTTTTTGGATGTCACTTTTTTGACCATCCTTATTTGAGACGTATTCCACATGTGGAGAATATGAGTCTTGGGGACTGACACTGGTGCCTAATTCCTAATGATGTGTTGCGACAACGTCCCTACGTGTTGGTCGCATCCGTTTATTAGACCATTTGGAGCACACCGTATCAGGAACAATTTCAGAGGCCAAAAATTATCGGGTACTAAGTACAGACTTGTTCCGATTACAAGTGCTGTGAAACCACCTTAACGGAGGGTCATTTCTACATATAGCCAAGTATGCTACGTTCATGAGAATGTCTCATGGTTGGTACCTAGGTGTGACTGGGTTGTCACATTCTGTTATGGTCCAACTATTGTTGCAAGGCTTTCCCGTATGTACCGTGGAAAGTCTCGTCATGGAATTGCGGTTTGGATAAGTTTGTGTTAAATGCATGCACACTAGGTGTTATGGGCCCTAGTGTTTAACACTGATTTATTTGGAGTGGCATGCAAATTCATGGACTTTATTCTTTTTGCAATTTTTTGCACTGCAAGTGCAATCTCTACTGCAAATTTATTATGAGTTTACACCTTGCCATACAAGGCACTGGCTCATGATGGGTTGGTCTAAACTCTATGAGCTTACTCTAGTCCACCCCGCTTTCAACCTAGTTGGTTGTCTCCACTCCATATCAAATATATGGCTGGATACTCAATGGTTGAGTCATAATTTATCATCAATCGTGGAAGACTGTCTGTAAGTGGTTAGGGGAAAGCACCTCACTCTTACTGCTGCTATTCATCCTGTGTTGGATGGACAGCTTACCAATATTTTTTGCTAACACATCTGTTAAGAGCATGCGTTAGCACAATGCATTCTGAATGGGTGATTCCCTCCCTCTTCTAGAATTTGCTTAGGTTTTCAACTTTGAACACCTGTTGTGGTGGGGTTGGATACCAATTTCATAAGTCAAGGACTTAGTAGGTGTGCTGACAAGGCATGTTGGCATATAACCTTCATTAGGGGTGAACATGTAGTTCTGTCAATTCCAAAACGTTTAGAAGTCGGACATGAGGACACTCCCTATTCTGTCGATCAGTAGCTATGAGCTTTTCTAGATACTCACACGAGTTGGAAATCTCGCTCACAACTTCATGGAAAGTTGCGCCAAGGTTTTCTTGTATTTTTCCAGTATCTTCAGAAAGTATGAAAACTCATTATGTCTTTAGACACCTCTTAGTTGTGGTTATTCCTTTAAAGTACTCAAGTGAGTTATAAATTGAGTTACCATTTAGACGTGGTTGCAAAAGGACAACAATGTTGAAAATCCAAATGTTGCTCCTGGTTTCATTGAACCTCCTCATTGCACCAAGTATCATATGGACAATTGGCTCGCGTATGGGATGCCAATAAGGAAAACATCAGTGTTCTTACGAAGATACTACCACTTGTGTTTTCAAGGACGAAACCGCTTCTCCAAGGGGGAAGTAATGTCAGGCCAAGGGCTACCCTGGAGGTCAAGGACCTAGCGGCTGCCCAGTGGAGAAGGGATCCTAGGGCCAAGAGACTAAAAAGGGAGGTTGGGTGGAGGATTCGGACACGACAGTTCCCAGGGCCTTTCAAATAGAGGTCATGGCTCGGTTTGGGTGCTTGTGGATCTTTCAAGTTAACTAAGATGGCTATTCACAACATTGTTGATTCCTTAATAATATTGTACGACATTGTGCTCCCCGTTTACCAGTCATTTGAAAAGACTGTCTGTAAACTGTGGGGAAACACACCTTAGTACTGTTAGTTATCCAAAGAGGATAGCCAGATTATGTGAAGTGCGTACGTTAGCACCAAGCAATTCAATTAAAAAGCATATATTGCTCCAGTTGGAGTTTGCTTACCATAAGTTAAAGCATGTTCGCGACTAGGTTTAGTCTCTTCATGTTTAAGTTAGTTTCTCAACCTTGAACACTAGTTATAGTGGGGTTGTTTACATATGAAAACTGAGAACAAGTCAAGGATTTATATTTTGTTGATAAGTTACGTCAGCCAGTTACTTTCATGGAAAGTGAAAAGAGGTACTGTTTTGGGTGCATCTTTGTTGTGATAACTCGTTTAGCATGCTCGTATGTGTTCTAAATGGAGTCTACACACTATGTTGGATATGAGCTGATAACACATGACGATTGCAAATGGACAACAATGTGGAAAATCAGATATGTTACTCTTGGTTTCATTGAACCTCCTACTGAACCGTGTTCCGGTCAAGCAAACAGCTGGATCCGTGAAGGATGCCACGATGGAAAACATTAGTGTATCACCACTCTTGTTTTCGAGGAAGAAAACGCTTCTCTAAGGGGGGAGTAATGTCAGGACAAGGATCCTAAGGAGCAAGGCTCGACCTAGGAGAGGTTAGGAACCTCAGTCAGGGGCTCGGACTGGACCAATGTGGAATGGGGATCCGTATTATGGCTAATGACCCAACCTATATATAGGGTGGTAGGGCGATGGATCCGCATCTCAGTCTCTTAAGTCTTGTGCTAAAGGATATGCGAAGAGCGTACGTTAGCACCAAGCAATCCAATTAGCTAGCATGTATCACTCTAGTTGGAATTTACTTATCATAAGAAAAACATATTTGTGACTGGGTTTGGTCTCTTCATGATTAAGTCAGGTTCTCAACCTTGAACACTAGTTATGGTGGGGTTGTTTACTGATGCGGTAAGATAACAAGTCAAGGATTTATACCTTGCTAATGAGTTACGTCAGTCATTTACTTTCATAGAAAGTGAAATGAGGTACTCTTTTTGGTACATCTTAGTTGTGACGACTTGTTTAGCATGCTCATGTAGTCTCTAAATGGAGTTTACATACTATGTTGGTTATGGACCAGTTACACAAGACAGTTGCAAAAGGACAATAATGTAGAAGATCAAGATTCTCTTCTTGATTTCATCGAACCTCCTACCAAACTGTGTTTCGGTCAAACGAATAGCTGGATCCATGTAGGATGCCACTGTGGAAAACATTAGTGTTCTTAAGAAGATACAACCACTTTTGTTTTCAACAACGAAAATGCTTCTCCAAGGGGGGAGTAATGTAATGCCAAGGGCAAACCCAAGGGAGGTTAAGGACCGTAGTGGGCCAAGGCCGACTGCCAGTGGAGAAGGGATCCTAGGCCAAGAGGGCTATAAATAGAGGTTGGGCACAGGATCTAGGACTGCAGTTCCAGGGTTTCTCACATTATGCAGTTATAGACCCATTTGTTTGGTTTGGCATATGTTGTCACAATGGATACAACATGATCTAGGAACTCAAGGAGTTCGGTGTGGAGTAAGGATAATGAGGGTCCCTTTAGCAAAGGTCATCCTTGCTTCTATTGGATTTGCAACTTGTGGTTTTTTCTCTTTTATGCCTATCTCATCATCCGATTGAACATCAATAACATTGCTCAGATGTAACGTTTGCCAAGTAGTGAGCCGAAAGCTCTTATCCTGCACATCTCATGCCTCTCCTTGCTCCCTTTGTTTGTTTCCATGCATTAGTGTTGTTTTCACTGCTTTATTTTTATTAAGCAAATTAATCATGGTCAAAATGAGTATTTTGTGTAGTCCAAACTGCATTGTATCAATGCGGACAAAAAACTGTCCTACCTAGGTAAGGTCCTCTCTTTTGCATCATCTTGAAACCATTGTTCTTTTACTCCTTCACCAACAAATTGATGAAGTTGTTGTAAAGCACTCTCTTTTTCATATGTATAATGGTAAGAAGGCCCTCCTTGACTTTGTTAGCTTTTGGTAGTCCATCTTTAAGGCGAACATATGTACTTGTGTTAGGGGTTTCCATTCACGGGCTTTGTTTTGCTAGCTTTTGCTTATGTCAACTTCAGAAAAGCTACTCATGTTAAGTTCAAACGAGGGCTCACACGGTGCAACACTGCTTAATTCAGCTTGTAAACCACACAACACATCTCCTCCCAAAGTTCCAAAGAGTTTTCAGATCCTTCTTGCTTCACAACCCAATTCATGAACACATAGGGCAGGGGGGCCAGTACTGTCACACCAAACTTCAAGGGGCCATCATTGAAGACTCATGCATAATTTTTTTCATGTTAGGTTTGGCATGGCATAGTCTGCGGGTACAAATGCCATACAAAAAATTGGGGATCCATAAAGCAACATTTGGGAGCATTTTTAGAGGCTAACTCCAGCTTCCCTGTTAAAAAAAGTCCCATTAAAGGGATGCACTGTCGCCCCCATTGCTGCCACGTTGACCCCCAATCCCGGAACACACACTATCGAGTATAGGCACATCCAGTAGTAGCTGGTTGGCGCAGGAGGCTATCCAAAGAAAGCGAGGAGAAGAAAGAAGAGCACCGCAGCTAGGCTCGTCAACCAGCAGGGAGGCTCTTCGTCCATGATTTCCAAGTGAGTTACCAAACTCACTCAGAATAGTTTGCGTTTTGCTCTTTTTGTGTGTTGGAATACAATTTCTTGACTTCTGCTAGCTTTATTGAGCTAATTCCTCGCGCGCGTGCACACACACACACACACACACACTCACTCACACTCACACACACACACACACACACACACACACACACACACACACACACACACACACACAAATATATATATTAAAACTGACATTTAATAGTGCTTGTCTGTGTTTAAGATTGAGCTTGAGACAATATCCGAGATACAAATTGAGCGACGATTTTGAAATTCCTGAGAAAAATTGCATTCGGGGTTGAGCTTGACCTTGTTCTTGACAAAACTTGAAATTTAAATTGAGTTGAGATTCGAAATTGAGCTGAGATTTAAATTGGGTTGAAAATCTGAGATTCAAATTGAGTTGAAAATATGCATTCAAGGTTGTTCTTGACAAAATCTGAAATTCAAACTTAGTTGAAAATCTGAATTCAAGGTTAAGCTTGTGAGCATGTGTCTTTCCTCGATGCTTTTTTCAAGCGAAGTGCTTGTAAGCGTGCTGCCCTTCGAGCTTTTTGCCAAATGTTTGGCACATGTAGAGGATGTAGCGGTGCATGGGGAGTCTCTCCTTCCCATAAGATAGCTCGCATCTGGTGTTCAAATTGGATTTGTTGAGCATCCCACTGTCTTTTTGCTGCCCTTTTCAGCTTCTCTTCTTCCTTTTGTTGCTTTCGATGAAGACTTAACTCCATAGTCTCCTTGAGCTTTTGCTCCTTTTGCTTTCGACGTTCCTCTTTAAGCTGGTCTAGTTGCTCTCTCTTGGCTTGCTTTGCCTTCATGCTTTCAATGTATTGAGATGATGTAAGGATAAGAGAATTGGTGTAGTCCACGAAGGCCTCTCCTTGCACTTGTCCTATTGTGACATTCTCATGTGGCACTTTGAGGATTTCAATCACACTAGGGTTTGTCGGAGGAGGTGGTAGGTCAGCCCCTAAAGTAGTTAAGACACTTGCCACATCACATGCTACATCATCCATTGGAGTGCATGGCACTTGACTACAATCTGGCTCTTCTTCTGTTGTGCTGCTTGAAATGTGTACATCCATGTACTCACACGGCATGCATGAAAGGTCTATTACTTGATGGTTGAAAGGCCATATACCTGTGGCTCTAAAGCCTCCCATTATGTTACTCTCTGTGCAAGCAGTCCTCAAAGCACGAGAGGCTACTCCTGCTAGCTCACTTTTTGTGGCTTGAGTGGAAAAGGTTCTTAGCTGCCAGAGATTTCTTTCTTTTTGAAAGTTGCTTTTGAAGGGCTTGAAAACAACTACGTCAAGAGGTTGTAGATTATGAGAGGTGTGGGCTGGAAGGGTGACTATGTCTAGTCCCCATTGAGATGCTTTCTCAACCACCTCCAACCGGGTGTGGCTGCCATGGCCATCTACTATAAGTAGGTGACGTTGTGTTGGTGTAAGGGGAGATGGCAACATAGCTTTGAAGTGATCAAGCCAAGCTTCAAACAATTGACCAGTCATCCATGCTTTGCCTTGCATTGACATCACAACTCCATCCTCGCATTCCATCAGGTAGTTTTGCATTGCCTTCTTTCCCTTGAAGATGTAGTATTTGGGTAATGCACTCCCTGCTGAATTTACACAACACAAGATGGTCAACCATTCCCTAGAGGCGGGGGTGATTCCATACACTACCTTAGAGCCCTTCTTAGCCAACACCCTCATGCCCTTGTCTCTGCCTGCTTGCACTCCTGTCTCGTCTGCATTCCAAATGTTTTCTGGTGGGTAGTCATGCTCTCGATACATGATGCGAAGGTTGTTGTAGAAGCTTTGAAGCACCTCTGGATGTAATGCAATAGCTCTTGATTTATCAAGTGCCTGTGATGTACGGAATGTTATCTCGGGATGGCGGCGCCTAAATGAATCCCACCAGCTTTTGCCTGGTACACCATTTGTAAAAGGTGTTGCCCGCATTTGGCAAAGCTCAGCCACTTTAAGATTTAAGCTACCAAGTGTCACCCCATGAGCGGCATCTTGCATTTGGAATGCCCAATTGACCAATGCTTTCTCTTCAAGAGGCGGAATAATTGTTGTTGGTCCTTTGCGCTTTGTCTTGGTCCTTCCCTCCATCCATGCCTTGATTGCATTGACACTCATGCCAAATTGACGACTGCATTCCCGTAATGACATACCCCCATCATGTGCTTCAAGAGCTGCTGCCATGTCCTCCTTGGACCATATTAAGCGGCGTCGTTTTGGTGGTGAGTCTGCTCTCACTTTTGCATGGGCAACATCTTTGGCAGGTGGATTTTTTGTTGGTTTCTCTCTTGGTGCGAGAGATGAAGAGGAATTATGTATCAAAGTAGGACTAGGTACATTGCAACGCTTGTTGGAGACAAAACCAGGCTGTCTTCCTCTCTTCTTTTTGAACAAAGAGCGTGTGAGCGGCATAGCTGAGAGAATGGGGCGAGAAAAGGCAAGAAAGAGATGGGGCTTTGTGTTGAAAAACACAAGGAAAGAGTGCTGAGAAATATGGAGATAACACACTTTTAGAGAAACTTGATGATTGTCTAAACCCTAAACATTCCAACAAAATAACCATGCCATGTTATTATTCAAGGTTTTTTTGATCCATGCAAAGAAGGTGAAATTATTTATTACCTCATATCAGCAAATAAGCGTAGTCCACGCAACGAAAGCGTTTTTTCGGATGCATCTCCATGTCATTGTTTTCAGCTCTTCGTACATTCTTTTCGAGTGAACAACTTGGGTTTGTGTTGTTGAAAAAATCGTCCAAAGTGTCCACTTCCTCTATGATTCCAAGAGAAGGTGCTTTTCTTTGTGACTTGTCGTTTCTCTCTATGGGCTTTGAAGGGGTTTTTGTGATGATATTTGACACTTTTGATTGGGCAACACTACGAGTGCAAAGGGCTGATGGTCTAATGTGTACTTGACCACATCTACATACTCTATTTCCTTTCCTATCAACTAATATGTGAGTGCATAAGAAGGGTGAAAGTGTTGGGTGCCTATACAAGAGGCATGACAAACATTCACATAAGGGTGGAGAAATAGGCATGGCAAGTCACGAAAGCAGCAATTCAAGATGGGTTGTGCCTTGTGTATGGGATTTCAGTTTGCTATTTAAAGGGTTGAAGCTTGGCTTTGATTGGTCCAGTGTAAAAAGCATGGATTGAGGCAAGACTCAAAGGAATAGAGCATGATTGGTCATATTTTGAATTCTTGGATTAGGGTAGTTAATGTGTGAGACATGCTCTTGTAGATTAGAGGAGGGAATCTGTATTTTGAAAGTGGCTTGCTTAATGGAGGGAACCAGGTTTTGGAGGGAGGCTCTGAGGAAATTGTTTCTGATCGATTGGGTTCTTTTTTTAAATTAGTTTCTGAGCTTTGCAATGTTCTAAAATCATTATATGAGTTGCAAAACTTTTCTATTTAATCGTTTTCTTAAATCTGGAATGAAAACGGAACATAAATTTGCTCTTTATAAATCTAGAGTTTGTTGTACGCTTCACTGGAATATTACTCCTGCTACTGTTAGCCAATTCTGATGAATGATCCTGTTGTGTGTGCACAAGTCCATTAATGCGGCATGAAGAGACTGAAAGCAGTTGTGGTGCGTGCCAAACAGTGCACACTCTTCCCTCAATAGCGACGGCAAAGCTTTTTTCGTGCAGAGCGTTTTCTTTCAAATTTCTATGCGCCTTAATTGGCCTTGAGATGCGCTTTAAAAATGTGCCTTTATGTCCCCAAAGAGTTGGTTTAACGGTAAGGCTTTGGCCTCTCAACCTATGGGTTGTGGGTTCAAATCCCCCGTTGGGTTACACTCTAGAGAGACACCTTGTGCTCACGTGGTGTTCACGTTGCTAGGGCTCTTGCCCTTGGACACTCGAGTGCATCCTCCTCCTGGGGTGGGTCACTCGAGGAGGAGGTTCCTAGCTGGTTGCTACGAGTTCTCTCCGCCGTTCCCAGCATGTGGTGCATCAATTAAGTGGCCATGGTGATGCCTACGCGTGGCTCTTGCCCGATGGTACGCGGCCCTTGCCCGACCATGTAACATGGCTAATATTTGGAAGGGATAAGCACCTCCCCCTGTGGGCCCTATGGTGTGTGTGGGGGGGGGAGGGGGGGGGAAAGTGCCTTTATTGGGCCCCGTAACCTTACTAGCCCCTTTACCCTAGATGTGACAATTTCCGAAATGCATCCCCCTCCCTCCCAAATTTGAGTAAGTATGATGACGGCCTCCTTCACTTCATTAGCGTTCAACAGGCTGTAGTACGCTGTACCATGCTAGCAATGCTTCTCCATCTCAATCAGTGGCATAAGTGCCTCGTTGATTTCCTTGGCCTTCAATAGGTCATTTATGTATCATGGTGTTGTAGGTGATCGTGCATCCCCTCTTCTTCATCATCGGCTTCCATAGCCTTCGACAGTCCATCTATCACACTGCTTTATGTGATCATTTTTGGGTGCCTCCTCTCCTTTCCATCTCAGTCGACAGTACAATAAGGCCGCTATCAACTTTATCAACTACACCTTCTCCTGCTGCTTCTTAACAATTGACGCCCTGCAACAGCAACGCGAAATACTATAAACGTCGAGCTTTATCTTGAAGCTGCCGACATTGACCAGCTGCTATGGCGCCTTGTTGTGGCTGATTATGCTGAAGTTGACGATGATGATGATGGTGTTGAGCACCTGTTGCAGCTTTTGGGTTGGGGATTTGATTTGGATCAGTGGTTTAATGGTCTGTTGATCTTGTACCCCCAGCGCCTCCAGCAAATGTTGCGTATGCTCTTCCTTTTCGAGTTCAAGCAGGGTGACATAGATCTCAAGTAGGTGCTTTGTCTTAATTGAACAGGTGCGTTGGAACTTGGAGTCGCATTTTCTTTGCGATAGTTGGCTGGGGCCCACATGGATGCTAGAGCTATATTTTTAGCTTGGTGGGCTGCGCGGCAGTTTTTTTGCTCCAATATTGGTTTGCCAAGTGACATGGTTGAGCAGTTCGTGGCCCTCTTAAGCTATGCTCTCGTGGGTCCTTTCACGCTCCCAAAAAAGAAACTAGAGTGCTTTACTAGCTGCATTTGTATTGAATTGAAGTGAGTATGAGGGAAAACATTTTGTATTTATCATTTTGTTGTACATTCAACAAGAGTATATGTCAAGAGTATGCATCCATAAACAAGAACTTAGAAGAGGAAAGCGGAGAGAGAGAGAGAGAGAGAGAGAGAGAGAGAGAGAGAGAGAGAGAGAGAGCTTATGCTTTTTTTTCCACAAATCTTGTTACTTTAAGTTGACATGGTCCTGTGTTTAGAACGCTACGCTCTTCACATTCCAATTTTGATGTCTAAACCTGTCCTTAGCTTTTGGATTGTAATAATTCTTTGATTGAATCTTGCTCTATTGTGTATATTCTTGTCATTTGTGTAAGTGTGGTTGTACCATTTAAAGATTCAACAAGTGTATACATCCCTGGAGAAGAAAATGGAGAGAGAGAGAGAGAGAGAGAGAGAGAGAGAGAGAGAGAGATTCCTACCTTTCAACAAAGCAAGTTCTATTTTTCTTAATTGGTATGGTCTCTAGTAGATTACGATCGTGATGCCCCAATTTGATCCATGCATCTCGCAAAAGAGTCATAAGAAGAGTTAGAGTTAGAATTTATATATAGTGATGATACGGATCATTTGAAATATGTTCACTTTTAGATGTTGTTCCCTTTTTATGTTTGGGAAAAAAAAGAAAACATGCAAGTCTCCTTATGACTCTTTTGCATCTCGCAAAAGAGTCATAAGAAGAGTTAGAGTTAGAATTTATATATAGTGATGATACGGATCATTTGAAATATGTTCACTTTTAGATGTTGTTCCCTTTTTATGTTTGGGAAAAAAAAGAAAACATGCAAGTCTCCTTGCATGGGGGAGTCTGCACAACCCTCCCCAATTTTTATAATACGAGAGAACGTGCCATTCCCAATGCAGCGTGCAATTTTCAGTGTGTTCATTTCACTGCGTCGGTAGTAATGAGTATGGAATTTAATGTATTTTACATACCCTTTTGTTTCGACATTCATTTGTTGATTGTCATAAACGAGCACGATGATGTTGGGCTAAAGCATTGCCGACATGATGCTTGTCTGCTTCTATTGGTATATCTTGCAATCTCATTGTGGATTCTCATTCATGTTGATACTCAACAGTTCTCTTGTCTGCATTTGAGGATTTAAGTTTAGCATAGACATCATCTGATTCGGAATGGCTGTCGTCTCTATCGAGGAAGAAATATAGCTGATTCTCAACATCAATATAAGCCTTGGTTGGCTTTTTCCATACTCTTGAGAACCTTCCTTAGGAAACAAAAGGGCAAGGAAAAGTTTTTCCCAAAGCTTCGTATGAGATATTATAGACCTTTTTGGGTTACTTAGGTCATAAATGATGTATCTTACCGATTGAGTTTGCTTGCTTCTTGGAGGATCACAGATTGGTGTTGGGTATTGGTCACTTCAGACACGATGTTGGCTGACAGTACATCTGTCAAAGGTTTCTATGAAGGATAGGACATGTCAATGAATCCGACTAAAAGAGTTGGGGACGCTTGAATATAGCTAGTCTATTTGTAACATTTATTGGAAGATAATGTTGCATGTGATTTGTGTAACTCTCACCTGTGTGTGCAAAATGTATGTGTATGCATCGTAGCATGGTTTGAGAAGTGGTTATTGATCATTCTAAGTGTTATTTTCATGTAAATGTGAGTCCAATCCTAATCTTCACAGATGAGAGGGTTAGTAGAGAAGAATTTATGTGGAGTTACATCGGAGAATGGTCTTGCTGTATTTAACGGAAGATAATTGGATTATTTTCTAGTGTAGAGCAGAGGATACATTAGGGATACTTAACTTGCATTCCTTCTTATGAGTACCTTAGGTGTGTGTTAGATAAGAGAGAAATGTGTCTTACTCATTTTGCATGTGGATGGCTTTAGTCTGACAGTTCACTTGTATGTTCTTTGATGTTACCTTGTGCAGGACCATATTTGAGACCGTCTTTGGAGAATTGGTCTATGTCAATCGAGCACGCTTGGATTTTGAAAAAGGGAACCAATTGATGACATGGCATCAGAAATGTTTATTTCTATTGACGTGACCCTAATCTCAAAAACTTTAAAATTGTCAGAATGGAATCCTGTTCACGTCAAAAGATTGCCCTTGTCAAGTAGACAAACTGTCTTCTACGACATCATCAAATTCCAAGCGGTATTGTAAGATTTTTAAAGTCTTCTGTTGAGGGCTAAAAAGGCCAAAAGTAGCTAAAAAGCAATGTTTTTGACCAAAAACAGCTTAGTTTTTTGAAGTTGTTTTTTAGCACTAGAAGTGACTAGTTTAAAAGAGAGGTCTTGGGTCCAATTGTAATCAGTTCAGAGTACGTACTCTCATGTTAAGAGAGTTTGTGGCTAGCTTTGCACTTGATGTGCCACGCATGAGTTGAAGAAATGAAAAGAAATACTGAAAGGGGCGACAGTTTCGGGGCCAATCTTCTCTACACACTTGATGGTCTCGCCAAGTGTTTGCATACTAAGTGGATCTATGTTCTTGTTCGGTGGGTTTGTATTGTCATCTACGTGTCACTGCGTGTGACTTCTGTCCAATCAGTTTACAGTGGGAGGCCAAGGCGCTTGTGGAGATGATGAAGCCCTCCTGAGGATAGTGGACTCCACTCAGCCATGCACTGGCAAAGTGTCCGAGGCAATGGATTGCATTACAAAGAAGCTGAAAGCAATGTTCAAAGTGGTCAAATCTCTATGTTTGAAAAGGTGACAAGCCTACCACTCTCCCCTCCATGCTGCCACCTACATTTTTGATCCCGAGTTTCAAGGCAAAGGGTAACACAAGGACAAAGAGGTGAGCAAAGGCCTTCAACAAAACTTGAATCGCCTTTACGAGGATGAGGAGGATCGCTGCACAATCAAGGACTAGTTGCAGATTAACAAAGAGAAGAGGGGGTCTTTTGGTTTGGTAGATGCACAGGCGGACCGCTTTAAGATAGGGTCTACACTTTTTTGGGAGGAATGATGCGGATACTCTAGAGTTGCAGGAATTTGTTGTGCACATACTCTTGTAGACTTGAAGTAGCAGTTGCTTAGAGCAACCCTGGTCCGATTACAACCACATTACCTCTAAGATGAGGAACTGCCTTGGTGTACAACGTGCAAATGATCTGGTATTTGTTAGTGCCAACTTGCGAATGCTTTGCAAGAGCCTAGCAAAGAAGGAAAATTCTCTCATGCAATGAAAGCAGTCACAATAGGACCCAGATCTCTCTGAGAAACAGTATTGTCATGTGCACAATCGCCCTATGTGCCACATAGACATGTACCATCCTAGGGCTTAGCTAGATTAAGTCTCAGCCTAAGGGAATCCTTCTGGCACCCTTGTGAGTCTGTTCTCAGGACGTTCATGCCCAAAAGGTTTTATTACTTAGGTAGCATAGCCTCTGCTGCACACATTTTTGTATAGGGGTGTTATTACGTGTTTGCGGGCATCTGAAACTATCATCATGTGGGTCTCTATGAGGGCAACGAGCCTGCAAAGTCTTATCCCAATCAGATTAGTCATCCATGAGTCAGGTCAATTCCTAGGCCTTATTAGTGGTCCTGATATTATTCTCTCAGTTATTTAGGGGTCTTAATTGAAGGGTCACTGAAGGAACAAAATCTCTAGACAAATCACTCGAGTCAAGTCAATATAAAAGAAGGCCTAGGGAGTAGAAGGCCTAGGGAGTCGGAAGGGACATCATTTTCCAAAGATCACATTGGGCACCCAAGAGACAAGGTGTCACGTGCACATCTAACCCTATGTTCATGTGGACAAGCTACTTCATGACAAGGGTTCAGTCAGCCTAGCTTAGGAAGTGTTCTGACACTTTTGTGAGTCTGTTCGCAGACCGTGCATGCCCAGGCACTTAGAGTAGATGCATATCCTCTGGTTGCACACAGCATGATCATTAGCATTACCATCAAAATCCATCAAGAGCATTTTACAGTGCAGAAAACCTATTTTTCCTATTTTAGCCATTGTTCACTTACTATTTTTAAGTGACTTTGTTGGGAAACTGGGTAAAGCAATTTGACTAATCCAGTATATAAGAAAAGCTAGCGCTAGGGATTTCTGGCAAAAGAGGCAGGAGACCACAATCGAAGTGCACCTTCTATGCAAGACTGACAAGAATCAGCGTTTTCAGAGCGTTTTTGGACCAGATTTTTCAGCCTAGCGTTTTTGCAAATTTGCGTCGTGAAGACCTTCTTTGCATCAGCGTTTTCAGTTTTCAGCATCTAGACTCCGCACCGCAAGTCCCTACCCTCGCAGATCTCACCTTCCCGCAGCAGATCCTCGCCGCACGGTCATATCAGCCAGCGTTTGCAGATTCAGCCGGAAAACGCAGATTTCAGCATCTGCGTTTTCAGCGCGTCGTCGTCACATCGTCGTCATCGCCGTTGTCACCAACATTAGAGTCAAAATTCAGTAGATAAAGATTTGTAGATTTCAGCCCTTAGCGTTTTCAGATTTCAGTCCATCTCGTCGTCGTCCTCGTCGTCGTCGACATCGTCGGCAAGTCCATAGCATTGTAGAGATTTGTGCAATCAATAGTAGATCGCTCTCGCCATAAGGAGTGGGGCCTTCGAAGTTGTTTGACAACATTCTGGTGTCGTATTCTTCTCTTTCTATCTCTCAGTCTCAGCACCTTCATTCACAGTGTTTATCCACTTTGTTTGTGATCATTCGCACTCTCTCATTAAAGGAACGGAAGGCTCTCCTTTCTGTAAGTAAAAGGAACCTTTGAGCACAGTTCGGCTTATCTTGAGCAAAGTTCAACATTCACTTTCGTTGCACCTCACATTGGTATCAGAGCTTTGACAGTGTTCTATATCACTCAAGGAAAGAACCACAATTTTTTTTTGCTTGTTGCGGTCGCACGTAACCCAAGTCCACTTGGGTGTGTCGATTTCTAATCGTGTTTTTGAAGAGTGATAGGAAACCCAAGAAAGAAGGGCTTGTCCAGCCTTCCCTTGTTTCTCTTTTCACGTGCACTTAGCGGCCGGCCAATCGACGTGAGGTGGGAAAATTTAAAAAGCAACCTTGGTGTGAGCGCAAGGCCGCCAAGGGGTGCGTCCGCGGGAAAGAGAAGAGCTCGGGTAAGAGAAGATCCTTCTCTAACACAGATTGCAAGCGAAAGAAGACCCTCAAGAACCTCAAGACTCCAGAACCTCAAGACTCAAGAATCCAAGAACCCAAGACCCACAAGAACCCAAGTTCCGCGTAAACTTAAGAACCCAAGACTTCAGTGTATGGTCATTACCTGAAGCGGAATGGATACTTCGCATGGAGGTGATGTGGCGAAGAAGACCAGGAGGTTTTTCTGACCCTCCCCCTTCCTCATCTACCCCAAGGATTGCACCAAATCCTATGGAGGCTTTGGTCAAGTCGATGATGGACATGATGTTACACCAAGAAGCGCAACGCGTTACCTTGGAGCGTGAGCGCCAAGAAAGACAGGAATCCTTGGATCACGAGCGTGAACAAGTGCGCTTGGTGGCCGAGGAACGAAAAGAAAGAAAAGCAGAAAGAAAGGCAGCTATTAAGCATGAGCGTGAGCCTGAGCAAGCGCGCTTGGCGGCCGAACAAAGAAAGGAGGCGGCCGAAGAGAGACGAGCGGCGTTGGAGTCAGAGCGTGAGGTGCAGAGAGACCAACGCATGCAAGAGTTGGTTCGACAGGTACTTATCTCGAAGTTTGACAGGTACTCATCTCGAAGTCCGAGCCGGTCAAAGAAGTTGGTAGTTTATCAAGTAGCACAAGCAAAGATTCGGACTCCAACAACCCCGTCACAGAGAAGCTGACGTTCAGTAAGTATGACGGTAAGATGGATGCTACTATTATTTATTCTTGGTTGCATCAATTTAATGCTTACTTTGCGACAACTAAGAAGACAGGAAATAGCAAGGTTTTGACGGCAGCTATGTACCTTGCCGGTGATGCCATTAATTGGTACCACGCATGGCAAGAGGCACAGTTGACCGCGCACCTAGCGGAAGGCGTGTCCCTTCGTTTCAATTGGGCCGACACAACTGACAATCTCAAGGCGTGGTTTATGCCACCTCAGTAGTTAGCGTGATTGAAAGTAGATTGACACAATCTCAAGCAAAATGGTATGCCAGTCATGTCTTTCTCTAACCGTGTTTTGCTGCTCGGTACCCAATTACGCAAATCGGATGATGCGCGCAGAGAGGCTTTCCTTTTTGGGTTGGATGAATAGATCAAGTTTGATGTAGAAGTCTTCGACCCCGCGTGTCACGTGACACATCCAACCCTATGTGTCCGTGGACAAGCTACAGCATGACCAGGGTTCAGTTCAGTCAAGTTAGTTTAGAATAGGAAGTGATCTGGCACTTTTGTGAGTCTGTTCGCAGACCGTGCATGTCCAGACACTTAGATTAGATGCATATCCTCTGGTTGCACACAGCATGATCATTAGCATTACCATCAGAATCCATCAGGGGAATTTTCCACTGCATTAAACCTACTTTCCCAATTTTTGACATTTTTCACTTATTTATTAAGTGACTTTTGTTGGGAACTAGGTAGGGCAATTTTGCTAAGATAATATATAAGCAAACTAGAGTTAGCACTTTCTGGCAGAAGAGGCATCCGGAGCACCTTGCTCAACAGCCAACTTCTCAGCAAGACCAACCCCGCGACAACTCTGGCGTTTTCTCTCACCAGAAGACCTGGCGTTTTTGCACCAGATTAGCCAGTGTTTTTGCACTTGCAGATTTCTGGCAGCAGTAGAAGACAGATTAGCCTATCGTTAGCAGTTTGCACCAGCAGATTAGCTGCTAGGTGCAGCGGAATGAATGTTTGAACTTTGCTCAGGATGAGTGCTCCGAACTGTGCTCAAGGGTTCCTTTTACTTACGGAAGGGAGAGCCTTCCGTTCTTAATGAGAGAGTGCAATGGACACAAACAAAGTGAATGGAAGTGCATGAGACTGAGAGATAGAGAAGAGAATACGACACGAGAGACGTAAAACCCTCCTCCGAAGGCCCCACTCTCTATGGCGAGAGCGGTCTACTATTGATTGCACAAATCTCTACAATGCTTGGACTTGCCGACGATGTCGACGACGATGAGGACGACAACGAGACACGCTGAAATCTGCAAATCTTTATCTGCTGAATTCTGACTCTATGTCGGTGACGATGCCAATGGCGACGATGCGACGACGACGCGTTGAAAACGCAGATGCTGAAATCTACGTTTTCCGGGCTGAAACTGTAAACCTTGCGGAAACTGACCGTGCAGCGAGGAGCTGCTGCCGGAAGGTGAGATCTGCGAGGTTCGGGACTTGATCTGCGGTGTCTAAGGGCTGAAAACCTGCTGGTGCTGATCTGCTGAAAAACGCCATCGGAATTGGGGGCGATTTGGGTTCTAGAAAACGCTAGGGGCTGAGGTTGTCTTGTGGTGATGCCTTGATGAAAAACGCAAGCAAAGGCTATGCGATGCTGATGAAAAACGCTAGGGAAGGGTCTTCTTGCTTGGAGGATAAAACGCCACCAAGGGAGATTCTTGCTGAGAAGTTGCCTGTTGAGCGATGGTGCTCCTGCTGCCTCTTCTGCCAATTAGTGCTAGTCTAGGTTTGCTTATATACAAACTTACTCAATTTGCCCTACCTACTTTCCAACAAAAGTCGCTTAAAAATAATAAGTGAAAAATATCAAAAATAGGCTAAATGCAGTGAAAAATTTCCCTGAAGGATTCTGATGGGAATGCTTATGATCATGTTGTGTGCAACCAGAGGATATGCATCTACACTAAGTGACTGGGCATGCACGGTTTGCGAACAGACTCACAAAAGTGCCAGAACACTTCTAAATCTAGATTGACTGGACTGACTGAACCCTTGTCGTGCTGTAGCTCGTCCACGGACACATAGGGTTGGATGTGTCACGTGACATCCCCTCCTTTTCAAAGTGAGGTACTGGTACCGAACTGTATGGCGTCGAGGGAGATCGCCAATAGCATCCGGAATCTTGGAAGGGACTCTTCGCCGGCCCACTCTGATGTGTGGGTCGTGGGTTACTTGAACTTCATAAAGGTTTGCAACGCTTGGTTCTTTGGGCCGCGCCGAAAGCGACACAAAGTCTTCTGTGGCTCCTTCAATGCTTTAACTTCGTCGAGAGTCATGCTTCTTTCTTCTTCAAGAATCTCCATGGTTGAAAATTCCCGAAACCATTTCCAACACAAAACCATGAACATACCTATTTCATGTAAAGTGACTGGAAAAAATATTGTCTTCCTGTATTTTCGCCACATAAAGAAGAAAATAGGTCTTTATGTGATGAAAATAGAGGAAGACGAAAATAGAGGAAGACATAAAGACGAAACAGGCTATCGATCACATAAAGACGCTGACGAAAATACAGGAAACGATTACGAATGAAACACTCGAACAATGCGTACGTATGAATCATGCGAACACATAAAACTTCTTGTGAGGGTTCTTTGGACCTAGGCTCGAGAGCCAAGATCGATCCTTCCTGAAGGGGTGCTTTAGACCTAGGTTCGAGAGCCAAGATCGATCCTTCGTGATTGATCGAATCTGCAACGAGGTTAGCTTCGCTAGAAAAAGCATCAACTAACTCATTATCCTTCTTGTGAACAATCACATCTTCTTCATGCAACTCATCATGCTTGTGAGAAATCACATCTTGATCATCATGCAAATCATCATGCTCATCATTATCATCCAAATCATCATGCTTATCATTGTCATTCAAATCATCATGCGTATCATCATGCAAATTCTGTGTGTCATGCTTTGGAGAAGAAGAGACTGAGAGAGTCTCTTTCTCCTGAATCCCTTGTATCTGTGCTTGCCCTTGAGAAAAGAGTCGCAACAACTCTTGCATGTGTCGCCTTGCTCATGCTCACGCTCTATGGCTACCTTTCTTTCTGCTTCTCTTTCTGCTTTTCTTTTTGCGTGTCTGCATTCCATTTCTGCTATTCTTTCTGCATTTCTTGCTTCGTGTTCTAACTTCCTTTCCATAAACAACTGCTTCAACTCCTCCATAGGAGTTAGTGCAATCCTTGGTGTAGATGGAGAAGGGGGAGGGTCGGAAAAACCTCCTGGTGGGGAAAATTCTTCTTCGCCTCTCTTATGCTCATCACCTCCAAGCGAAGTATCCATTTTGCTTCGAGTGATGACTATCCATTGAAGTCATGGGTTCTTGTGGTCTTGGTTTCTTAAGTTCACGAGGAACTTGGGTTCTTGAGGGTCTTGGGTTCTTGGGTTCTTGAGGGTCTTCTTTCGCTTGCAATCCGTGTTAGAGAAGGATTTTCTCTTCACCCGAGTTTTGCTCTTTCCCGCGGGCGCACTCCTTGGCGGCCTTGCGCTCACACCAAGGTTTCTTTTTCCCACCTCACGTCGATTGGCCGGCCGCTAAGTGCACGGTCCGCTCTCAATGAGTGAAAAGAGGCACAAGGGGAGGCTGGACAAGCCCTTCTTTCTTGGGATTCCTGTCACTCTTCAAAAACACGATTAGGAATCGACATGCCCAAGCAAACTTGGGTTTGTGCGACCTCAACAAGCAAAAAATAAAATTAAAAATTTTTGTGGTTCTTTCCTTGAGTGATACAGAACACTGCCAACGCTCTGATACCAATGTTAGGTGCAGTAGAATGAATGTTTGAACTTTGCTCAAGATGAGTGCTCCGAACTGTGCTCAAGGGTTCCTTTTACTTACGGAAGGGAGAGCCTTCCGTTCTTAATGAGAGAGTGCAATGGACACAAACAAAGTGAATGGACACAGTGAATGGAAGTGCATGAGACTGAGAGAAAGAGAAGAGAATACGACACCAAAGACGTAAAACCTTTGTTTGAAGGCCCCACTTTCTATGGCGAGAGCGGTCTACTATTGATTGCACAAATCTCTACAATGCTTGGACTTACCGACGATGTTGACGACGATGAGGACGACGACAAGACAGACTGAAATCTGAGAATGCTAAGGGCTGAAATCTGCAAATCTTTATCTGCTGAATTCTGACTCTATGTCGGTGACGATGTCGATGGCAACGATGCGACGACGATGAGCTGAAAACGCAGATGCTGAAATCTGTGTGTTCCGGGCTGAAACTGTAAACCTTGCGGAAATTGACTGTGCGGCGAGGAACTGCTCCGAGAAGGTGAGATCTGCGAGGTTCGGGACTTGATATACAGTGTCTAAGGGCTGAAAACCTGCTGGTGCTTATCTGCTGAAAAACGCCATGGGAATGGGGGGCGATTTGGATTCTAGAAAACGCTAGGGGCTGAGGGTTGTCTTGTGGTGATGCCTTGATGAAAAACGCCAGCAAAGGCTATGCGATGCTGATGGGGAAGGGTCTTCTTGCTTGGAGGATAAAACGCCACCAAGGGAGGTTCTTGCTGAGAAGTTACCTGTTGAGCGATGGTGCTCTTGTTGCCTCTTCTGCCAATTAGTGCTAGTCTAGATTTGCTTACATACAAACTTACTCAATTTGCCCTACCTACTTTCCAACAAAAGTCACTTAAAAATAATAAGTGAAAAATGTCAAAAATAGGAAAAATAGGCTAAATGCATTGGAAAATTCCCCCGAAGGATTCTGATGGGAATGCTTATGATCATGTTGTGTGTAACCAGAGGATGTGCATCTACACTAAGTGACTGGGCATGCACGGTTTGCGAACAGACTCACAAAAGTACCAGAACACTTCTAAATCTAGATTGACTGGACTGACGGAACCCTCGTCGTGCTGTAGCTTGTCCACAGACACATAGGGTTGGATGTGTTACGTGACATCAGTCCTAGCGTTAGCAGATTTCCAAAGCAGGATCCCAATTCAGCCTAGCGTTTTTGGATCAGCAAGACCAACCAACGTTTTTGCAGATCTTCGCGACAGCACCACAAGAGAAACCATCGTTTTCAGTTTGTAGCAGTTAGACATCACAGAACAAGTCCCGAACCTCGTATATCTCACCTTCCCACAGCAGATCCTCGTCGCACGGTTAGATCCCGTGTAGTTTGCAGTTTCAGTCCGGTAAACGCAGATTTCAGCATCTACGTTTTCAGCGCGTCGTCGTTGCATCGCCGTCATCGCCGTCGTCACCAACATAGAGTCAGAATTCAGCAGATAAAGATTTGCAGATTTCAGCTATCAAAATTTTCAGATTTCAGCCCGTCTCGTCGGCGTCCTAATCGTCGTCGACATTGTCGGCAAGTTTAAGCATTGTAGAGAATTGTGCAATCATAAGTGGACCGCTCTCGCCATAGAGAGTGGGGCCTTCGGAGGAGGGTTTGACAACATTTTGGTGTCGTATTCTTCTCTCTCTATCTCTCAGTCTCAGCACTTGCATTCACAGTGTCCATTCACTTTGTTTGTGTCCATTACACTGTCTCACTAAAGGAACGGAAGGCTCTCCCTTCCGTAAGTAAAAGGAACCCTTGAGCACAATTCGGAGTACTATCTTGAGCAAAGTTCAACATTCATACCGCTGCACCTTACACCGCGAATCTCAACAAGGCAGTAGCAATTGCTCTCTCCCAAGAGATGAAGCACAAAATGGGAAAGCCTAAGGAGAACAAGTCATCTCAAAAGTACCTTCTAGACTTCTCAAAATCCTCAGAATGGTAAGAACGATAAGAATGGTAAGAACGGTATCTCTTCTAGCCAATCTTCCTCTGATGCTTTGGAAAAGAACTCTGACAATGAATCTAAGGGTAAAGCTAAAACACCTTCTAAAGCTAAGCTCACCCCTGATGAAAAAGCCGCAAAAGAAATTATGGGAGGATATATAATGGCAGAAGAACAAGTCATTGATGCTAAGGAAGGTGGTTGTTATCAATGTCACGTGAGGGTCACATTAAAGTGGCTTGTCCTAAGACAGTCCCACATAAAGAACTTAAGGCACCCACATTAACCACAAGCACTTTAATGAACCAAGCTGAATCTTTTCATGTCTTTGACACACACATTAATGAGTCTCTCATGAAGTGTTATGGTCATGTAAAGGGTCAGTGTTTTGTCATATTGTTTGATCCAAACAGTATGCATGATGTGATTAGTGCCTCTGTTGTAGAGAGAGTCCACCTAGAGGTTAGTGAGATATCTCCTCTCGAGGTGTCTGGCTTCGCTCCCGGTATAGACTCTCTCATCATGCAAGAGTGCCTTGATGTGTTGTTTACAGTTCAACAAGCTGCTTTCCCTAGGAAATTTATCGTGTCTCCTCTCTCAGGATGTGATATGCTTTTGGGCATTAGATGGTTTCGTGAGCATAACCCTCTTATTGATTGGGAGGACAACACTCACATTAAATGCCAAGAGTGACTCTCTCATGATCATTCGTGCTGAGGAGGGTCTGCATTCTTTGCCTCTCATTTCTCATGTGCAGGTAAAGCATGAATTACGATGAGGAGCACAAGCGGCATTCCTCTATGCTGCTCCAGTTACCCAGAGCATTCAGGCTCCAGAGAGGTATTCAACTTTGTTTACCAAGTTTAAGCATCTCTTTTTGCAGGATGATCTTCCATCTCGTCTTCCACCCGAGCAACCTGAGGACCATTGCATCGAGCTTATGGAGGAGGCACAGTCGGTTAGTAAGGCTCCCTACCGTTTAAACAAGACACATGAAGAAGAGTTAGAGCGGCAACTCACAGAGTTGGTGGCTAGAGGATTCATACGTCCTAGTGTAAGTCTTTTTGATGCTTCTATTTTGTTTGTCCGCAAGAAGGATGATTCTTCTCGTTTGTGTGTTGATTACAGGGCATTGAACAAGATGACCGTCAAGAACAAGTTTCCTATGCCTCGCATTCAGTATATCTTGGATAGGCTCAATGGGGCAAAGGTCTTTAGCAAGGTCAATCTCAAAAGTGGATACCATCAGGTAAGGGTATTCAAAGGTGACATCTTCAAGACTGCTTTTCGCATAGAGAGATGCCAATGGGAGTATGTGGTTATGCCTTTTGGATTGACAGGTTCCGTGGGTACATTTAATCGTCTCATCCGTCTCATGGGAGACCGTTTTGGTGATATGGTTGGTGTATGTGTTTTCATCTTTCTTGGGAACAACATGAAAAGGATGTAGAAAGGGTATTGACCCGGTTGGATGAGTGTGAGTTGTACATTGTAGCTAAGAAATTTGAGTTTTTTCTCACTGAAGTTACTTAGCTCGGTTATATTATTTATGCAAAAGGCGTCAAACTAAACCTCGCGAAGGTGGAACATATACGTAATTGAGATTTGCCCAAAACTGCTTATGATGTGTGTTCTTTTCTTGGTTTATGTCAAGCATATAGTTTGCACATAGAGAATTTTGCACACATTGCCGCACCTATGACAGATGTTTTGAAAGGGGTAAAGACTCGCCGATAGCGCGTAGATTTACCCGAGACAGCCAATAGGCTTTTGCAGCTCTCAAGGTTGCGGTGATAGAAGCATCGTGTCTTATCCTTGTCTCTTAGGATGATCCCTTTGAGGTATGGACGGATGCGAGCAATGTCACCATAGGCGCTGTGTTTTAGCAGCATGGTCGTTCAGTAGCTTTCCTTATTCCGAAGCTCAATAGTGCAAGAAAAGAACTATTCAGTTTATGATAAAGAACTTTTGTCTGTCATTGACTCTCTTAAGCATTGGAAGCATTTTTTATATGGCAGAGAGTTTACAGTTTGCACAGATCACAAAGCCCTCAAGTGGCTCTAGTCTATGTCTAGTGCACATTGGAGTGATCCCCAAGCACGGTGGTCACAATTTTTGGAGCGATTTGGAGGTTTGATTGAGTATGTGTTTGGAAAAGCTAACCCTGTTGCAGATGCGTTAAGTTGAAAAGGACAGATTTTGGCTCTTGAGTCACGATCCACAGTTTTTCTTCAGGGTGTGTCTTCGACAGCATGAAGAACCAGTATGCGGATTCCAAGTTTGGTAAGCAATGGTTGCAGGCTCTTGCTTCCCAAGGGCTAAGCAACTATCTCATTTGTGCTGGTTTGTTGTAATTTCGTCAATGTCTATGTGTGTTGCTCTCTCTCAGGAAAACCGTATTGTTTGTTTGCTAATGTATTCCCTAAGATTGTGCTTTGCATGCTCGGAGTTTAATATCTGTGTTGGTTCTAGATCGTGCTCTTGTGGTTGTGTTTGCTCTTGTACTTGTGCGTGTGTTTGTGTTAGTTCCTTTCCTTTCTGTTGCACTTTCTGACACTTGAAAACTAATTGTATTATTGAACAGAGGAAGTCTTACACTTGAGGCGATGCTAAGAGATATCATGAGTGCTGTACAATGGAAGAAAAGAAGAATAAAAGTTCTAATGACAGAGTCCTTTGGGCTTCTCGTAGAGACTGTATACGTGAGTTTGTGTATGTCCAAGTATGGTTTTAGATATTGTTTTTTTTAATTGGATTTCTTTTTTGTTCTTTTATTGATACATGTATTCTTTTTTGCAAGGATCTCGGTTTCATGTGACACGTCTACTGAGGGATTCCTATCATGGTCATAAATATCATGGTAGATTTTACGTTTCTCGTTTAAACGCGTCCACTACGTTTGCGATGGGCCAGGTAAGTGAAAAAGTTTGTATACACATCGTTTAAAAATTAGATGGTTATGTTTCTCCTCTTAATACAATTTAATATGCTTTAGAATCTAATTAGTTTTTTAAATATTGACTGTTGTGCTCCATGTAGAGAGCCTTAAAGAGGTATTATTCAAGACGAACAAAATCTTAAATGAAAAGAACATTTGCTTTTTTAATCAGTTTTGCGAGTATTTGTTTTTAAGTTTTCTTATTAATACAAATTTTTAAAACAAATTAAGTGGTGACAAGCTCTGAATTTTAACGGTTGTTCTTGTATGACTTTGAGTATTTTCACTCCTTTTGTTAGTTGCAAGTTAGCCTTAACTCTATGTGTATGTCCACGTAAGAAAGAAGTTGTTTTTATCTAATGATGTTGGTGAGCTTTTTAAATTGGTACAGTGGAAGTCCAACTAGATATGAATGTGATTATAAGTTAACAAAATTGACAAGCATACTGAAACAGATAATTAGCTTATGTGGAAGAGAGTAATAGAAAGGGATGCTGTAATGAGAAGAGAAGTAAACTCGCTTATCTTTCCTACATCTTAAAAATAGTAATTTGAAGCAAGTGTCTATCTCAATAACAAATATTATTTGAGGTTGAATTCTACAAATATGATATTTAAGGTTTTAATAACCTGAAGTACTAATATTCATGTAACTGACCAAGAATTGTATTAATTCATAGCTAAGATGCTAGATGCTCAAAGTGGAAAGAAATATCTCCATTTGATAGATTCTGACTTTGAGTTGACATGCATAGGACACTTGCGAATGTGGAATATTACAGGTGTCCTTGTAGAAACCACAGATGACTACATTCTGTCCTGAGAACTCACTAAGGACTAAAGTTTGGCTAAGCATAACTATGGTTTGGGAGGCCAGGTGATTTAAATCGCATATTCAGTTGAAAATTCAGATTTGGACAGTTTCATGTAAAGAAATTGTGGTCTATCGTATGCAAAGTCTTGTGGTTGCTCCTATTTGCTGAAATTTTTAGCCTATTTCATCTCTCTTGTATACACACTTGTGGTTGAGTTAAGATGTCTTCTACCTCTTCCGCATCTGACACTAAAAGTTTGATGGAAATCAAACGGTTTGATGGTCAAGGCTTCAACCTTTGGCAAGAACGTACGCAAGGTATTTTTTTCTTAAAGAATTGTGAAGATGCATTGGAAGAGAATAAGCCATAAGGTTTGTTTGAACTAGAGTGGGCCAAGTTGAATAAGAAGGCCATGGCCTAGCTCAAAATGGCTATCAATGATAACATTTTGACGGACATCAAGCGTTTGGAGTGTGCTTATGCAATATGGCAAAAGCCAAAGTCCATTTATGAGAATACCACGCTTGTGAACCAGGTGCATTTGATGCGAAAGATGGTGAATATGTAGCTTGATGACTCGAAGTCAGCTTCTGAGCATTTGAGTGCTTTTACAGGTGTGTTGAGTCAGTTGTAGGATAGTGGGCTTCAGCAATTTGATGATAAGCTGAAAGCTATTTTTTTACTTATGACATTGCCAGATACTTGGGAAACATTAGTTGTCTCCTTGAGTAAGAATCCCACCCTCACGTATGACGGTGTGAGAGGGTCTATTCTCAATGAAGAGATTAGACACAAGTCTAGGGAGGAAGGTGGAAGTTCTCCCTACAATGCAAGAGGTAGAAATCAAAAGCGTGATGCGGGCAACATGACTCAAAATAGAAGTAAGAGCAAGACAAAGGATAAGGATGTTACTTGCTGTCAATGTGGCAAAAAGGGTCACAAGAAACCCGATTGCAGGTATTTCAAGAAAGAAAGGACGGCCATTACCGAGCAGTGCTGGAGAGGCGGCACGAGTCTCGAGGGCGGTGGCCTAAGGGCGATGCACAGGAGGCGGTGTCTAAGGGTGGCTCAGTAGAGGCGGTTGCCAACGTTGGCACGCGAGAGTGTGGCGCTACGAGAGCGGCAGGTCGTTTCCACAGACGACAGATTGGTTGCACGTTTTTTTTCCTTAATACTAAAGGTTTATTTTCGCCCCTCCCTTCCTACTTAAGTGAGCGCCCAATATTTTTAATAAAGGGCCACTTTCATTTTTTAAAACAAAACAAAGTGTAACCCTTTGAAAATAATTGATCCAGCCTGGTCTGCACACTCCGGATTAAATCCTAGGGCGGTTAATTCACATATAAGAGACGTTGGTGAGTAGAGCACGATATTCGTTTCGTGTGTGAGCTATCACTCATCGTGTACTCTACGCTCTCTCTCTCCCTTGCTAATTACCACTACTTTTTTATTATTTTACGTCTTAGGCGTCTGTCCCAAGCAAGCTCTTGCTACATACTTCTGTATTTACTTGCAAATTTAAGCGCCACGGCGTCATATGATGCTTCTTCACACGAGAATGGCGTCGCTAGCATGCATTAACCAATGGAGGAGACGTCTCTTTCTCCTCTCGACTCCACATACACGCATAGGCTTCGTCCCGAGGATACTCTCCTTTCATCTTCTGTTATGGATACATCCCTAGTGGAGGTGCTACAACACGAACTCCAACAGATGCAATGGCAACTCACAGAGTTGCGTGCCACGCATGTCGTGTTTTCGCATGCGGCCATGAGCACTTTGCCTCTTCATTTTCATGACGATCCCTTCATGTGAAGAGACCGCCATTTACTCATGGCTGGCGAAATGGATGGCCTACTTTGATTTGTATCGTTTCATCGATACTTATTGTATTAGTCAGATATTGTCACAAGACGAGCACCATGTGCCAATAGAAAAGAACAGAATGAACAAACTTTTAGCACTTCAATAATAACTAAAACTGAAAGAAAGAGAATACACGCGACACGGAGTGGTGGAATTCCATCCCAGAGAGTACGTGTCCCAAACCTTGGCGCCCCTTTCGATATTTCTTTATATTTCCACAACTGAGAACAAGCCGGTACTCCATCCTCTGCACCTTCGTCCATAAGCATGCTAGAGAATGAGTCCATGGCCTCATTTTTAAAGGCCCTAGGTCCAAAAGCTATTTACATGAAAAAGCCTCTGGTCCAAAAACCATGCCCAAAAGCTGTCAGCGTGATTTACGAAAATCCGTACAACTGCAACGTTAACAATGCAAATCACGGAGATCCGTACAAGCTGTCACGTCAGCATGTTTGCGCAATTTCCGGGCGTTCGTACAACTCTCACGTCATCAGTTTCTATGTTGTCTTTTGTGTGTGTGTGTGTGTGTGTGAGGGTCCAACTTTATTTTAATTCCTTTATGTCACTTGGGCCCCGTCGAACGGGGTCCCATAAGTTAGTAGGACTTCTGCTACTGTTGCTTGTTCTTCTTAGGGTTTAGGCCTCTCGGCCGTGATCTAAAGGTTGGCTCTACTCTTCAGTGACTTGATCCGTCAGCAATTTGTGACAGATACAGATCATGCTCCAAGGCAAGGCTTATACGTGGTGGATTGGTTATGACCTAAGCCAACGACGTGGAAAGATTTCTAGAACGACTTCCACGCTCGCTTTGTGCAAGTGGATAAGATCGAGTATTTTAAGAATCTGTTTAAGTTAGAGATGGGCAAAAAGCCCCTGGACGCTTACTCACAGGAATTCAAGGACTCCGTGTCACGTGACATATCCAACCCTATGTGTCCGTGGACAAGCAACAGCATGATCAGGGTTTAGTCAGTCCAGTCAAGTCTAGATTAGTAGTGATCTGGCACTTTTTGTGAGTCTATTCGTAGACCGTGCATGCCCAGACATTGAGTGTAGATGCATATCCTCTGGTTGCACACAGCATGATCATCAGTATTCCCTTCAGAATCCATCAGATTCAGTCAGGGGAAGTTTCCAGTGCATTTAGCTATTTTCCCTATTTTTGGTATTTTTCACTTATTATTTTTAAGTGACTTCTCAACAAAAGTAGGTAGGGCAATTCTGCTAAGTTAATATATAAGCAAAGCCAAGTTAGTACTTTCTGGCAGAAGAGGCAGTAGGAGCTTCCCACTCAACAGGCAACTTCTCAGCAGTACCCCCTCAGCACCCCTAGCGTTTTCAGTTTGCATCCTCGTCGGAAGTTTGCAGATTCCTGGCGTTTTCAGCCCTTGCATAATCGCCATCATCTCCCAGTCCCCTAGCGGTTGCAGATCTACCCAATCGCGAGCATAAGCATCAGTTTGCTAGCGTTTTTCAATCTTAGCCACCATCAACGTTTTTGGAGTTCATCAAGGCCAGCGTTTTTACTAACGCTCAGCAAGTAGGTAGCGTTTTTGGTTTTTAGCCATTGCCGCGTCAGAATAGCAGCGTTTTCAGCTCTATTTGACAGCAGACAATTCAGCCTTAGAAGCATTGCAGATACCCCCATTTTCAGCCCTCGAAAACACAGCCAAAACAGTCATTTTCAGCAACCGAACCAGTCTCGAAATTCAGCAGTTAGAAAACACAGATTTCAGCCCTAAAGTCGTCATCGTCATCGGCATAGTCCAAGTTGCATTAGTCCATTGCATACGCATTGTACCACTTTGTGCAATCAAAAAGTACACCACTCTCGCCGACGAGAGTGGGGTCTTCGGAGGAGGATTTTGCAACGTCTTTGGTGTCGTATCTCTTTTCTCTCTCTATCTCTCAGTATCATACACTTGCACGCACATTGTCCATTCACTTTGTTTGTGATCATAGCATTCTCTCATTAAGAATGGAAGGCTCTACCTTCCGTAAGAACGAAAAGGAACCTTGAGCACAGTTCGGAGCACTCATCTTGAGCAAAGCGCAAACAATCATTCCGTTGCACCTAACATTGGTATCAGAGCTTTGACAGTGTTCTGTATCACTCAAGGAAAGAACCACAAGAACCACAAGAATTTTTTTTGCTTGTCGAGGTCGCACGAACCCAAGTTCGCTTGGGCGTGCCGATTCCTAATCGTGTTTTGTTGAAGAGTGACAGGAATCCCAAGAAAGAAGGGCTTGTTCAGCCTCCCCTTGTGTCTCTTTTCGCTCATTGAGAGCGGACCGTGCACTTAGCGGCCGGCCAATCGACGTGAGGTGGAAAAAAGCAACCTTGGTGTGAGCGCAAGGCCGCCAAGGGGTGCGTCCGCAGAAAAGAGTAGAAATCGGGTGAAGAGAAGATCCTTCTCCAACGCGATCTGCAAGTGAAAGAAAATCTCAAGAACCTCAAGAATCAAAGAACCCCAGAACCAAAACTCCCAAGAACCCAAGTTCGTCGTGAACTTAAGAACCAAACATCATAGTGCATGGTCGTCACCTGAAGCGGAATGGATACTTCGTATACAAGTGATGAGCATGAGAAAGGCGGCGAATATTTTTTCGTACCAGGAGACTTTTTCGACCCTCCCCCTTCGCCATCTACACCACGAGTTGCACTCACTCCTATGGAGATGATGGTCAAGTCGATGCTGGACATGATGACAAAACAACAAGAAACGAATCGAGTTGCATTGGCATAACTCGCAAGCAAAGCAGAACAACAAGAAGCTAGGGACCGTGAGCGCGACGACAGAATTGCAAGAATTGCCGCAGAACAAGAAGCCAAGGACCGCGAGCGCGACGAAAGAAACGCAAGATTTGCCGCACTAGAAGAAGAAAATCGCATTGCTTTAGAACGCGAGCGCGACGCAAGAAAAGAAAGAAAAGAACTAAGGAAGGAGGAAGCAGCAGCACGAGCCGCGGCCTTGGAGGCCGAGCGTGAAGCTCGAAGGAAGCTACGCACTCAAGAATTGCTTGCCCAAGTGCTAGCCTCGAAGACCGAACCACCCAAAGATCGTAGGAGTTTCTCAAGTGGTGCAAGCCACGATGCGGATTTCAACCATCCAGTTACAGAAAAGTTGACTTTCAGTAAGTATGACGGTAAGATGGATGCTACGGTTATTCATTCTTGGTTGCATGAATTTAATGCTTATTTTGCGACAACTAAGAAGACAGACAAGAGCAAAGTTTTGATGGCAGCTATGTACCTTGCCGATGATGCCATCAATTAGTACCACGCATGGCAAGAGGCACAGCTAGCCGCGCACCTAGAGGCAGCCGACGATTTCACACCCCTTTCCTTCGATTGGGCCGATTTCCAAGACAAGCTCAAGGCGCGGTTTATGCCACCTCAGTACCTCGCACGATTGGCGCTTTCTCAAACAAAATGGTATGCCAGTCATGTCTTTTTCTAATCGTGTTTTGCAGCTAGGAACTCAATTATGAAAATCAGATGATGAGCGCAAAGAGGCTTTTCTCTTTGGATTGGACGAGTATATCAAGTACGATGTAGAGGTACTCGATCCAATCGATCTCAACAAAGCGGTAGCGATTGCTCTCGCACAAGAGATGAAGCACAACAAGGGAAAGCCTAAGGAAAACAAGACTTCCACAAGTACCTCGCAGACTTCTCAAAACCCTCAGAACGGTAAGAATGATAACTCTTCTAACCAATCTTCCAACAGTCTCTGATCAAAGAATTCTTTCAATGAATCTAAGGGTAAGGCTAACACAATTTCTAAACCTAAGCTTACTCCAGATGAAAAGGTAGCACAAGGAATTGCAGGAGGATACATCACGTCGGAAGAATAAAGTACTTATTCTAAGAAAGGTCTTTGTTTTCATTGTCGCATTAAGGGTCACATAAAAAGAACATGTCCTAAGCTTGAATCGAATGAATCTAAAGAACCCACAACACCCACTTCCTCTGTCAATGCAATGAATGATAACATGAGTGTGCCCCAAGTTTCTCAGGACCCTCCCATTGATGAATCTCTCATTAAATGTTATGGTCGTACGTCGGGGCACTGTTTTGTCATATTGTTTGACCCAGGTAGTATGCATGATGTGATCAGTTCCTCTCTTGTTGAGAGAGCTCGCTTTGAAGTTAGTCTGAGATCTCCTATCGAGGTCTCTAGCTTTCGTCCTGGTATGGACGCTCTCATCACGGAAGAGTGCCTTGATGTGTTGTTTGCAATTCAACATACTGCCTTCACTAGAAGATTTGTTGTTTCTCCTCTCTCAGGATGTGATATGATTTTGGGCATTCAATGGTTTCGTGAGACTAACGCTCTCATTGATTTTGAGGCTAACACTTAAACTCTCAATGCCAAAAGTGATTCTCCTACTGTCATTCATGGAGAGGACATTGCTCATTCTCCATCTCTCTTAGGTCCAAAGAACCATCGCAGGAAGTATTATGTGTTCGCATGATTGATATGTACGCATTGTTCGAATGTTTCATTCGTGATCGTTTCCTGTATTTTAGTGAGCATCTTTATGTGATCCCTTTTCCTAGGCATGGCATTGTATGTTGAGCATGTTTCTCTCATGGATGAGCACGGATGTATGCGGATTATTCATAAAAAGCTGAAAAATCTGTATGTAAGGAAGGCACATTCCATGTCTCTTCCTTGGCATGACACAATTTCCGAACGAGCACATGAAAGTATGAGCACCAAGCGTGGGCATTTCCATTGTGTTTTGCCACAGTTGATTGCTCTAGATCATAAGAGAAAGATTCGATCTCATTGTTTGCATGTATTTGATGAACGGGTTGTCACTCCGTCTCTATGTTCATCTACATGTATACACAGTCTTTAGCGAAGACAAGATTTTTTCCCTTCACTTTACATGGAATGGGTATGTTCATGGTTTTGTGTTGGAGATGGTTTCATGAATTTTCAGCCATGGAGATTCTTGAAGATGAAAGAAGCAGATTTGTAGACGAAGTTGAAGCATCGAAGGAGCCACAGAAGACTTTGTGTCGTTTTCGGCGTGGCCCAAAGAAGCAAGCTTTGCAGACCTTTCTGAAGTTCAAGTACCGTACGACCCACACATCCGAGTGGGCCGGCGAAGAGTCCCTTACAAGATTCCGGATGCTATTGGCGATCTCCCTCGACGCGATACGGTTCGGTACCAGTACCTTACTTTGAAAAGGAGGGGATGTCATATGACACATACAACCCTATGTGTTCGTGGACAAGCTACAGCATGATCAGGGTTCAGTCAGTCCAGTCAAGTCTAGATTAGCAGTGATCTGGCACTTTTTGTGAGTCTATTCGTAGACCGTGCATGCCCAGTCACTGAGTGTAGATGCATATCCTCTGGTTGCACACAGCATGATCATCAATATTCCCTTAAGAATCCATTAGATTCAGTCAGGGGAAGTTTCCAGTGCATTTAGTCTATTTTCCCTATTTTTGGTATTTTTAACTTATTATTTTTGAGTGACTTTCCAACAAAAGTAGGTAGGGCAATTTTGCTAAGTTAATATATAAGCAAACCCAAGTTAGCACTTTCTGGCAGAAGAGGCAGTAGGAGCTTCTCGCTCAACAGGCAACTTCTCAGCAGTACCCCCTCAGCACCCCTAGCGTTTTCAGTTTGCATCCTCGTCGGAAGTTTGCAGATTCCTGGCGTTTTCAGCCCTTGCATAATCGCCATCATCTCCCAGTCCCCTAGCGGTTGCAGATCTACCCAATCGCGAGCATAAGCATCAGTTTGCTAGCGTTTTTCAATCTTAGCCACCATCAACGTTTTTGGAGTTCATCAAGGCCAGCGTTTTTACTAACGCTCAGCAAGTAGGTAGCGTTTTTGGTTTTTAGCCATTGCCGCGTGAGAATAGCAGCGTTTTCAGCTCTATTTGACAGCAGACAATTCAGCCTTAGAAGCATTGCAGATACCCCCATTTTCAGCCCTCGAAAACACAGCCAAAACAGTCATTTTCAGCAACCGAACCAGTCTCGAAATTCAGCAGTTAGAAAACACAGATTTCAGCCCTAAAGTCGTCATCGTCATCGGCATAGTCCAAGTTGCATCAGTCCATTGCATACGCATTGTGCCACTATGTGCTATCAAAAAGTAGACCACTCTCGCCGACGAGAGTGGGGTCTTCGGAGGAGGGTTTTGCAACGTCTTTGGTGTCGTATCTCTTTTCTCTCTCTATCTCTCAGTCTCATACACTTGCACGCACATTGTCCATTCACTTTGTTTGTGATCATAGCATTCTCTCATTAAGAACGGAAGGCTCTACCTTCCGTAAGAACGAAAAGAACACCTTGAGCACAGTTCGGAGCACTCATCTTGAGCAAAGCGCAAACAATCATTCCGTTGCACCTAACATTGGTATCAGAGCTTTGGCAGTGTTCTGTATCCTTAAGGAAAGAACCACAAGAACCAGAATAATTTTTTTTGCTTGTTGAGGTTGCACGAACCCTAAGTTCGCTTGGGCGTGTCGATTCCTAATCGTGTTTTGCTGAAGAGTGACAGGAATCCCAAGAAAGAAGGGCTTGTTCAGCCTCCCCTTGGGTGAAGAGAAGATCCTTCTCCAACGCGATTTGCAAGTGAAAGAAAACCTCAAGAACCTCAAGAATCCAAGAACCCCAGAATCAAGACCCCCAAGAACCCAAGTTCCTTGTGAACTTTAGAACCAAACATCATAGTGTATGATCGTCACCTGAAGCGGAATGGATACTTCGTATACAGGTGATGAGCATGAGAAAGGCAGCGAAGATTTTTTCCCACCAGGAGACTTTTTCGACCCTTCCCCTTCGCCATCTACGCCACCAGTTGCACTCACTCCTATGGAGATTATGGTCAAGTCGATGCTGGACATGATGGCAAAACAACAAGAAACGAATCGAGTTGCATTGGCATAACTCGCAAGCAAAGCAGAACAATAAGAAGCTAGGGATCGTGAGCGCGACGACAGAATTGCAAGAATTGCCGCAGAACAAGAAGCCAAGGACCGCGAGCGCGACGAAAGAAACGCAAGATTTGCCGCACAACAAGAAGAAAATCGCATTGCTTTAGAACGCGAGCGCGACGCAAGAAAAGAAAGAAAAGAACTAAGGAAGGAGGAAGCGGCAGTACGAGCCGCGGTCTTGGAGGCCGAGCGTGAAGCTCGAAGGAAGCTACGCACTCAAGAATTGCTTGCCCAAGTCCTAGCCTCGAAGACCGAACCACCCAAAGATCGTAGGAGTTTCTCAAGTGATGCAAGCCACGATGCGGATTCCAACCATCCAGTCACAGAAAAGTTGACTTTCAATAAGTATGACGGTAAGATGGATGCTACGGTTATTCATTCTTGGTTGCATGAATTTAATGTTTATTTTGCAACAACTAAGAAGACAGGCAATAGCAAAGTTTTGACGGCAGCTATGTACTTTGCCGGTGATGCCATCAATTTGTACCACGCATGGCAAGAGGCACAGCTAGCCGTGCACCTAGAGGCAGCCGACGATATGCACGCATTGTTCGAATGTTTCATTCGTGATCGTTTCCTGTATTTTAGTCAGCATCTTTATGTGATCCCTTTTCCTAGGCATGACATTGTATGTTGAGCATGTTTCTCTCATGGATAAGCACGGATGTATGCGGATTATTCATGAAAAGCTGAAAAATTTGTATGTAAGGAAGGCACATTCCATGTCTCTTCCTTGGCATGACACAGTTTCCGAACGAGCACATGAAAGTATGAGCACCAAGCGTGGGCATTTCCATTGTGTTTTGCCACAGTTGATTGCTCTAGATCATAAGAGAAAGATTCGATCTCATTGTTTGCATGTATTTGATGAACGGGTTGTCACTCCGTCTCTATGTTCATCTACATTGTATACACAGTCTTTAACGAAGACAAGATTTTTTCTCTTCACTTTACATGGAATGGGTATGGTCATGGTTTTGTGTTGGAGATGGTTTCAGGAATTTTCAGCCAGGGAGATTCTTGAAGATGAAAGAAGCAGATCTCTAGACGAAGTTGAAGCATTGAAGCAGCCACAGAAGACTTTGTGTCGTTTTCGGCACGGCCCAAAGAAGCAAGCTTTGCAGACCTTTCTGATGTTCAAGTACCGCACGACCCACACATCCGAGTGGGCCGTCGAAGAGTCCCTTACAAGATTCCGGATGCTATTGGTGATCTCCCTCGACGCCATACGGTTCGGTACCAGTACCTCACTTTGAAAAGGAGGGGATGTCACATGACACATCCAACCCTATGTGTTCGTGGACAAGCTACAGCATGATCAGGGTTCAGTCAGTCCAGTCAAGTCTAGATTAGCAGTGATCTGACACTTTTTGTGAGTCTATTCGTAGACCGTGCATGCCCAGTCACTGAGTGTAGATGCATATCCTCTGGTTGCACACAGCATGATCATCAGTATTCCCTTAAGAATCCATCAGATTCAGTTAGGGTATGTTTCCAGTGCATTTAGCCTATTTTCCCTATTTTTGGTATTTTTCACTTATTATTTTTAAGTGACTTCCCAACAAAAGTAGGCAGGGCAATTTTGCTAAGTTAATATATAAGCAAAGCCAAGTTGGCACTTTCTGGTAGAAGAGGCAGCAGAAGCTTCCCGCTCAACAGGCAACTTCTGAGCAGTATCCCTAGGTTTTCAGTTTGCATCCTCGCCGGAAGTTTGCAAATCCCTGCCGTTTTCAGCCCTTGCATGATCGCCATCATCTCCCAGTCCCCTAGCGGTTGCAAATCCACCCAATCGCCAGCAGAAGCATCAGTTTGCTAGCGTTTTCCAATCTCAGCCATCAACGTTTTTGGAGTTCATCAAGGCCAGCGTTTTTACTAATGCTCAATAAGCAGGTAGCGTTTTTGGTTTTCAGCCATTGCCGCGTCAGAACATCAGCATTTTCAGCCCTATTTGACAACAGACAATTCAACCTTAGAAGCATTGCAGATAGCCCCATTTTCAGCCCTCGAAAACGCAGCCAAAACAGTCATTTTCAGCCACCGAACCAGTCCCGAAATTCAGCAGTTAGAAAACACAGATTTCAGCCCTAAAGTCGTCGTCGTCATCATTGTCGTCGTCATCGGCATAATCCAAGTTGCATGAGTCCATTGCATACGCATTGTACCACTTTGTGCAATCAAGAAGTAGACCACTCTCACCGACGAGAGTGGGGCCTTTGTAGGAGGGTTTTGCAACGTCTCTGGTGTCGTATCTCTCTTCTCTCTCTATCTCTCAGTCTCATACAGTTGCACGCACAGTGTCCATTCACTTTGTTTGTGATTATAGCATTCTCTCATTAAGAACGGAAGGCTCTACCTTCCATAAGAACGAAAACGAACCTTGAGCACAGTTCGGAGCACTCATCTTGAGCAAAGCGCAAACAATCATTCCGCTGCACCTAACACTCCGTCCACAAGACAAAAGCCTTGAAAGACCGGCATGTCATATTGCAGATGCTTTATATGTTCGGATTGCCACTAGCTTACCAGAATGAGGTAGTGCGGAATCCTGCTACTTCGCTAGAGGAAGTCTATAAGTTTGCCAAGAACTATGATAATACCTTGGCGGCTTTTGGAGTTAGTCCGACAGATGGAGAGACTCCTTGGCATGGTCCCTCCACGTCAATGTATAAGCATTCAAACGCTTCGGCAACCACAAGTCAGTCTGTGTAGAAGAAATCCAAGCATGACGGAAAATCAAAGGCAGCTCGTATGGAGAATCAGAAGAAGAACAGTTGTTTCGACTGCCATCAGACCGGCCACTTCCGCGGCGATAAGGCGTGTTCGAAGCAAAAGAGGAAGCCGTATACCTCCAAATTTGAGTACGTAGTTGTCTGGGTTGTCGTGTTATTAAGGCCGTTTTTCTTTGCATTAGAGGAGGATCTTAAGCTCAATACGTCACCCACATGCCATTCGTATGTAGTCTTTTATGCGGAACGTCGGAGCAATCAATGGACTGAGGTTGTTGCCGCGACTCGATCTCTGAATCCAGTGTTACCACGAAGTCTTAGACTTCTGCATCATGGGCCTCGAGCATATATGGATATTATTTTAGGCATGCCATGGTTTTATGATAAGACAACTTCTCTATCTATCGATTATGCATCGCATAGAGTTTTCTTTGAACTTGATGGTGTGTACCATTGGGTCGAGGGATCTTCTTCTTCCCTGACCGCTAATTATGATGTAAATCTACTTTCAGCTAATGAATTCAATGCATTGTCTCATGATTCTAGTGTACAACTTGGAGTTCGTTGGGTTAAAGATTTTGTTGTTAATTTCTTATCTCAATGTCAATCTCTTTTTTCAAAAAGTGATGTTACTACATTGGAAGTTCTTGAGTCTCTGTGTGATCATGATGTAATTGTTTAGCATTATTTGGATTCCATTTTGGCTGAATTTACGAACGTTTTCCGCCGCATTTACTTGATGGACTTCCACCATCTTGTGGGCTTGATCTCGATAATAAGATAGAGCTTTTGTTCGGTAGCCCTTCTCTCGGCAACCTTATAGGTTCAGCGCGAAAGAGGAAGACGAGATAGCTAGGCAGCATCATGTCCTGCTGTCAAAAAACGTAGGTACTGTTGGAAATGCTAGAGTCTGCTGCCAATGCTGCCCTTCTGCTCCTTGTCCTAAAAGTGGAGCTTTGCATGTTTTGTTATACTGCTGTAAGAAGTTGCCCTATCAGATTTCGATACCTTACCTCATTTAGGCTTTTATTACTTATTGAAATGACTTTTAAATGACAAGGCCGACTTTGACGCACTTTGCACTATCCTGGCAAGGAGAAAAAGAAGGTAGAGAAAGACAAGGAGAAACAAACAACCTCGACTACATTAGCCTCATTCTTTGGGATTTCATTGTTGGCCATGTCGTGGCCGATCTTAGATCATGATAGTTAGTCGCTTGGATTGTTGACTTTGGTGGCACAAGCGATTCTTACCAAGGAGTGGTTTAGCTCTCTCTCGCCTACTCATACACACACCCTATCAATTTGGGTCATTTTCCTATGGTGCATATTTCTTGTGCATACGATAATCCTATATTCCATTCTACACCAATTCCAACTATAGAACATGGAGACCCTTTAGGTTCCAGACATGGCCTTTAACTTACTCTCTATTGCTAGCTCAGACCCACAAGAAATATAATTTGAAAAACGTAGAAGTGTCCTCTCTCATGCACCAAGAGGAGTTGCTCTTGCATATAGTGAGCAAGAGGGCCTCTCTTCAAACATACTGCTTCTCTTTTCCACGATATTTCTTCATTGATTTGAATATATTAGCATTGGGAAACTACAAAGGTAGCTGGGGAGTTTCCTTCACGTCTCTTGTGGAGAAATTGCTTGTTGTGAGCACGGTTCCAGCTAGAGGAGAGCGAGAGAGGGCGCTCACAATATACAAGAGCTTGATACTTGATTATGCAATTAATCTTGATCACAAGAATTAATACTTGATTATAAATATTTTCGGTATTTCTTTATTCGATTTAAACTTTGGAGAAAACTTATAAGCTCCTATAATCTGTCTCACTTGTATCGTGCTGAAAATGAACTATTCTAGCGTGATTTCGGCAACATAACCGCAAAGGAGGCTCCACAAGAAAAATCCCCAAACAAAAGGTGACTTTCCTGGCGCATTTGAGCACTTTCCCAAACCTGGCGAGAAATTGCAGCATGTTGAAACCTCTATTTTTTGCCCCCAAAATATACTAGATCACCTGTGTAGTTCGTCGAAGCTCTTGGGGTATCAAGGATCGAAAAGAGTCAAAATGCTAAACCTGCAAAAATACATAGCAGGCTGTAATTTACTGTTTTGGGCTCTGTTTTGCGTGCCAGTTACATCCATAGCAAGCCCTTGAGCTCCTGCACTTGTAGGGCTACTTATCCTTTGAATCGAACGAGATTTTTCGCGTGAAATCTCTTCGACCTCACCTGTACCTCTATGGGGGATTAGCAATTAGCAAGTCAAGTACCTGTGCAGGAGGTTGTGGCCTCGACAAAGGCGCATGAACCCACAATTGTACATACAGATGGAAAGCCCTTAAGCTAGGCATTATGTTTCTCTATTCAAAGATGGGAGAGAGGTGTACGAGAGCGGGATCATCATGCCACATATAGGGGAGAAGGCATGCTTTCCATTAAAGCTGTGATCACTTGTACCCTCACACACACAAAAGTTCACAACGGGCTCAAATCAGCCTCTTCTCTCTCCCTACTTGAATTTGGGTGCCCCTTGCTGGTGCTGAGTCTGGCAAATCTACTTAGAGCCGCTATGTATCCACTTTACCTCTTTTGAGTTAATTTCTTAGTATCCACCAACTTATAAGTATCGCATGGGGTCTAAATGACTTTGAACTGGGCCTAAACATACTTTTACTGCTCGGATTTCAGTACCGATTGGTTCGACGAACTCGTGTCAACTTGACCTTTACTGCTACGGGTGAAACTCTTGGCCGTCGGCTGTTTCGTATTGGCGATACAATGTCTAGCCATTTGTGACTTCAAAAGGAGGATCTCAAAAATTAAATAAAAATCAAGGGAAAGAAACCAACAACAAAGGTTAGCGGTTGCCACAGCCTCGTGTCAATTATCTTTATATCAACCACCAACTACTCATAATGGTTTGATAGTTTTATAGCTTGATGCTATTGAACCTTCAAAACGAGACATATTTTTGTGTGTATTACTATATCTTTTTTTATACATTTAGAATGTAATGAAATGCTCAATTTTTAGTCAAGAGTGTCACACGTCTATAACATCAATTTATTGAGGAGGTTCATAACGGATGGAAAACTCAAGATTGAGAAATATATTTAGTCCTTTATATCAACCATCATTTACTCATTATGGTTTGATAGTTTCATAGCTTGATGTTATTGAATCTTCAAAACGACACATTTTTGTGCGGATTAGTATTCCTTTTTTTATACATTTAGAATGTAAGGAAATGCTCAATTTCTAGTCAAAAGTATCGCACGGCTATAACACCAATTTATTGAGGAGCCAAGCCATTATAGAGGAAAAATCCAAGAGATTATAAAATTTAGTCAAGCGTTAAAATTTACCAAACACCAATATGACTCTCTTTCACACAATTTGTTTATGACGAGGCTTAGATGACCCATATGAAGTGGTGATAATAGTAAACTAGCTCTTCAAGATTAACTAAACAACACATATGCTTCCAAAGTTGACCACTATTAGATTCTAAGGACTTACTATTTTTATACAAAATGTATAGATGGAAACCTTTCTCACGTCAAAAGCTTTTAACATTGCAAGTAACATTCGTTGCTTCAGCTGCATAAAAACTCTTTAAAACTTGGTAGATTTGCAAGTGTTCTATGCTTGTCAATTTAATCAACACGTCATTCAAAGTCGGAATCAGTCAAATAGAGACACCTCTTTCCACGTTGAGCATCTAGCCTCTGAAGCAATTGCTGGTTAGTTAGATGAAGCTCTTACGCCGATTATATGCTAGTACTTATATTGTGTATACTGGCTATCACAAATATTGTTCGGTCACTGCATGCCATGAAATAATTGAGGTGTACAAGCAGATTCAAACTCATTGTTCAAGCTACTCAAAAATTAAGGCTCAAGGTTATTGAAACCCTAAATATCAGTAGAATTCAACCTCAAATAATGTTTATTATTGGATTAAGCACTTGGTTCCAATTATTATTTTTGAAATGTTAAAAAGACGGAGGAGTCTATTTCTCTTTCATCGCAGCATCCCTTTTACTCTCTTTCACCTAAGCTAATTATTTGTTTCAACATGCTTGTCAATTTTGTTGAGTTAAATTATAGTCATTCACATTAGTTGGCCTTCCACTGTATCAATTTAAGACACCTACCAACATCATTAGAGGGTAACAACTTCTATGTACGCGAGCATGCACATAAAGGTGAGGTTGATTTATAGCCAACAAAAGGAGTGAAAATACTTGTAGTCACACAAGGACAACTATTAGAATTCAGAGCTCGTCACCACCTTATTGGTTCAAAGAATTTGTATAGATAAACAAACTTGAAAACAAATACTCGAAAAACTGATCAAAAAGACAAATGTTCACTTCATTTAGTCTTTAGAGTCTTGCCCTCCTTGAATAATACCTCATCGAGGCTCTCTACATTGAGCACAACAATCAATATTTAGAAAACCAATTAGATTCCCAAGCATATTAGATTATATTAAGAGGAGATACATAACCATTTAATTTTTAAAGAATGTGTGTTGCAAACTTTTTTACACTTATCTGGCCCATCGCAAACGTAGTGGATGCGTCCAAATGAAAGACATAAAATCTATCATGGTATTTATGACCATGATAGGAGTCCTTCAGTAGACGTGTCGCATGAAACCGGCATCCTTGCAAAATAGAATCCATGTATCAATAAAATGAAAAAAAAGAAAAATCCAATAAAAAAAGACAATATCAAAAACTTACCTGAAATATGCACAAATTCACGTCTCTAGTCTCTATGAAAAGCCCGAAGGACTGTCTCATAAGAACTTTTGTTCTTTTTTTCTTCCATTATACACCACTCATGATATCTCTTCGTGTCGCCTCAAGTGCTACATTTAGTTTTGAAGTGTCAAAGAGTGCAAAAGAAAGGAAATTAACTGACACAAACACACGCATACGCACAAGCACAAGCACAAGAGAAAACACAACTACAAGAGCATGATCTGCAACTGACAGATATATCAAACTTCCAACATGCAAAGAATATCCTTAGGGGGTGCATTGACAGGCAAACATGGAGAGAGTAAAAACACTAGTACACAGATGTGGAGAGAGAGAGAGAGAGAGAGAGAGAGAGAGAGAGAGAGAGAGAGAGAGAGAGAGAAATGAAATGAAATGTTATATTAACGTCTTCAAAGGACAAAATGACCTATGAGATCAGAGCGTTACAATGGGATGGATCTGATACAAAGTCAGAGTAACAAAACGACAATATAAAATACTATGGAATCCTAAACTGGTAGGTGTGAACTAAGCAGCTAGCTGGGATAGCTAAATCACAAGTCACAAGACATCTAGCATCGGTAGCTGGCGGATCTCATCAGTCTCCTCCATGGTCAACAGTCTGATCGGGCGTCGTGCATGTTGGGCCAAGGTGATCCAAATCCTCTTGTGTAAACTCTATCAATGCTGTGTAGTCCTTTGCAGTCGTGGGCGTCTGGATCTCCCCATCTCAGTCACTCGATCGATCAGTGTGTCTCTGGTGTGAAGCGACAAGCTCTGTTGTGGTAGTAGCTTCTCCGGGTGTTAAATGTTTGCTCTAAAAAAGTCTGTGATGTGTCTCTGGGATTGACTGGCCTCTCCTCTCATCAGACTCTCTTTGTGTCTGTGCAGCTGAGCAGAAACAAACCCAGGCATCTCTGATCCTCGTACCTCATGACTTTGGAGAGTGGTCCAAAGCCCTCTCTGAACAAGCAGTGGAAGCGACCTCATATCTCGTAATAGACGAGGCAGTAGCATGTGTAGTGCAACTCTATCTCAGGCTCCATCTCACACAAGGGGCATGTCCCAGCCTCTGCTGACACTCCGCTGTATCTCCCAGTCTTGATCTGTAGTTGGTGTGAAGATGCACGTATCTGGCCAATATCCCTTGAGACAAGTGGATGTTTATGTATTTGGGCCTCGTCACAAAACCGTGCTCCGTAAGCTGGAGAAGATGCTCTCTAAAGAGACCTATCTTCGTGCCCAGCTCCTGTGCTGGCTGTATTCATGTCCTCACAGTGTCTAGGTGAGTCAGGTCCTGGCAGATGAGCCTAATGATCTTGGACTGTGTAAGAGTCAGAGAGAGTGCATCCAGTGAGTACTAGAAGGGGGGCAATCTGTCTATGCTGAACCCATGCGCCTGAAACCATGATGTCATCTCTCCATACGAACATGCTGTATCTCCCAGAATGGCTAACTGTCGAGAGGACTCAAGCACAAGGTGGACGTATCTGTCTTTGGGAAGTTCCCAGATGCGGTATATGAAGGAGACAGATTTGGTGATCGTCTCAACCACTAGTGGGGGGGCAGCTAGCTCTGCTCGGATAATGACACGTGGTATTGAAGCCTTGGCTCTAATGAGCCGCGAGATCATAGAGACCAAAGGCTTCTCCATGTCTCTGTAGAGGTAATGGCAAGGGGGGGGGGGATTGCTTCAAGAATAGCTGGTATAGATCCTGCTCTAGTCGAGCCAAAAATGCCCTCTTCTTTCGCCGCACTAGGCGTCAGAAGTCAATCTCTGACTGTCTGTGAGTGATGTTCCCCAAAAGCACCTCCCTCTGAAGTCTAGCTCTAGTTTTGTGGCATTCCTCATCATACCAGCTATTCTGAGGCATTCTCCCAGAACGGCATCTCTGCTCAGGCTGGGTGTGTGGGTATGCCTTTGCTATTGCATCATGTAATTTTTGTTTCAGTATAGTAGTAAGCTCCTCCAGAGGTCGCCCTGGCTCCTCAGTGCATAGGCATCTGTAGATCCCGTCTATGTATACAGAATCCGTCTCCCGTGTGAAGGTGTAGCGAGTAGGGGCTGCTACCCGTGGACTGTGTGCTATACTGAGCTGGAAAGAGATGGTCAACGACACAAGAGCACGATCCACTGTCACCCCAATAGGTCTGGGCCCAACTATGAGATCTTGGATACTAGAGATGAGGCTCGGCTGTGCCATGACATAATCCATCGTGCTTGCTCCATGTCTATGTGGAAAGCTTGTGAAACCTCTCGCAACGGGAAATCTTTGTAGGCCATTCAAGATGGCCAATCCATGTGCAGTCTCCATGTCTATCAAGTGCGATCCATACTCAGTATGTTCCCCATCTTGTGATAATCTGGATAGGCTCGTCTCTGCAACATCCAGCTCTCTCAGCATCTCCTTTGAAGTATCATAAAATATTGTATGATGATGGGCAGTCCTAGCATTGAAGTCCCCTAGAATGATTATGTCACCGTTTCTAGAGAATTCCTATATGTCATCATCCAAAATAGAGAAGGGGGATTGTCCTCTGGATGGTGTATATACTGACGTAGTCGGGAGAGAGTAGCAAATAGCAATGTAAAGATATTTGCAAGTCTCAGCTCTCAATCTTACCCACATGTACCTAGCTTGCTCATCCCTGCGGGCTATATGTCTCAATGGCTGCAGCTCCTCCCTGAATAACACTGCCACTTCTCCTGAGCCCCGCCCTCTGTGCTCTGATCGTGTCTCCTGTCTACAGGCTGTCTCCCATCTGTATCCACTAATGTGAGACATAGACTGCCTAGGGGTCTGACGTGTCTCAGAGTAGAAGATGATGTCTCTCCCGGTAGAACTCTCCTCAAAAGCACCCACATCAAGACGCATAGATCCATTACAATTACAGGTAGCAACTTTGAGTGTGGTCCCATAGGCCTCACACCGTCATGTGGAGCGTGGCTCCAATATCACCACTCTTCCATCTCGGTAAAAAGCAATCTTACCTTTTTCTCTTGCCTCTCTAATCTCTGGCATTACCTCTTGCATATGGGCGACCTGTGAGAGAGTAAGGTCATCCCCGAGAAAGATACCCGTCTTCTTAAGAGTTGGTCTCTTCTTCAAAAAGTCCTCCTTTGCTTTCATGGAGGAAAAACGAAGGATGAGTGCCCTTTCTTTCGAGGTTTCCCCCTTGCTCCCATTTTTGTTGTGGTCCACTCTTCAAGCTCTTGAGTGTATCGGCTCATGAACCCCCATCAAAGCCATGAGTTCTTTTACCTCTTCGTCTACATTATCTTTGTCTTTAAGGCCGCAAATTCTCACATGTAGAGAGCGTACACGTCTTCTTTGCTCCTCTTCTAGTGTCAGGTTGATAACGGTGGGTGTGGATGTTGTTTTCTTGCTTTTCCCTTTCTTGGCAACCTCAATCTATTTCTCAACCTCGTTTGCTTTTTGTTGAGTTTTTATAATAGCGTCCACCTAAGAAGTCGTCATTTCTTTATGTTGCTCTTCTCCCTCTTTGATGGCTCGTCGCACTTCCTCTTTGATTGTGTTGAGTTCTTCTATTATAGAGGGTTGCAATTCTCCCTCTTCAAGCGTGTTACGTGATCGTACCTCAGCGAGTTCCTTCTTGAGCGACGCAAACTCTTCGTCATGGGCCGTCACACGATCTCCCATTGTAGTGATCTTGCTTTCCTGGGCCAAAACGCGATCTTCGAGCATTTTTAGTGTTTTTAATAGGTGGCGGTTGATCTTGTTAATGGTTTCGACCATTTCCTCTTTGCACTTTTAAACTGCATCTTCTAAGGGGTCGAGCTTATCATTCTGCTTTCTCATGTTTGGTCGTTGCTAAAAACGAGAGGAAATTTTGCGGCGGAAAGAGACCTACACGCACAAGCTATGCATACATGGTCTCCCACATTAAGCATAGATGACGTACATTTTCTACAATTCCTACAAATTACACCAAAAGCCCGCTTTATGCAATTTCTGCCAATTCTGCAATTCTGCCAATTTATGCAATTTGTGCTATACCTGCGCGGAAGCGGAAGGGGGGGTGGTTTAACGAGTGGAGCCAAGGGAGGGTGGGGCTGAATTGAGAAATGCGAGGGGGAAGGGGACTTGGCGGGGGGGGGGGGGGGGTAGGGGGTGGAGCACGAGGGGGGAAGGGGGATGTAAAGGCAGCGCGAGGGCGAGGCGGGTTGCAGAGGCAGCGCGAGGGGGAGGCGGGGTTGCAGGGACAGTGTGTGTGTGTGTGTGTGTGTGTGTGTGTGTGTGTGTGAGAGAGAGAGAGAGAGAGAGAGAGAGAGAGAGAGAGAGAGAGAGAGAGAGAGAAGCCAGCTGGGTAGTCGCATACACATGAACCTCTTGAACATACACATGTCATGCCTTGCCCACATACATGCGAGCCCTTAAGGGCCCTTAGTCTACACATGCCAGGTCCTCAGTTCTGGCTATGATTCATGAGCAGTCCTCATCATAGTAGCCTGCAACCGTATTCTTTTGTATGTGTGGTTGTGCATGCCTTTGTGTGCGGTCTCTCTCATTGCATTCTTTTGGTCTCTCTCTCTCTCTCTCTCTCTCTCTCTCTCTCTCTCTCTCTCTCTCTCAATCCTGGATATTAGCATGATAAACCGTACCTTCTTCTTTTTTACCCCCTCTCGATCTCTCTCTTACCCAATCCCTATCTCTCTATACAAAGCAAGATGGGTAAAGATGGTTTTTAATTAAAAAATGGGTTCTCACTCTCGGTCTTTTTTCTACTTCTATCTTTCTATCTAACGGGTCCGTAGCATGAAATTGGTAAAAGTAATTCTAAAGCAACAATATCTAAAAAGAGGTTGTAGGATTACATCCCTCCTGTTTATCTTACTCTCTTGCTATCTCTGGCTTTAATAAAAAAGTTTAAACTTAATTTCACCCAAGTGAGGGGCTTAAACATAGGTGTGGACATAAATAAAAGCGTATCCTGCACCGATTTGAACATGCTTTATAAGGAGTTGAACCGTTGGCGGATTCTCTGTACACAAGGTAGCAATAAAGACACCGCATGTAGGTGCGGTGGGCTGCAGGTATAAAAACGCCATCATATTACTGGGTATACACCCTGCACATAATCTCCACTTGATAGCGATTGTTTACAGCACCGTTTATTCTCATCACACACACACACACACACACACACACACTTAAGGAGGCGTTGCCAGGATCTTACATACACAAGCTACGTGTGCGCGCGTACACGTACACACACAATCATACACCTACTGCTGCAACAAACCCATCAAACGGTCGTCCGGTGATTATCCGGACTCACAAGCCACAGAATTCGATTGTGTCAACATTGATAGTACTACGCAAACGGTAATAAGAGTCTTTTACATTTTTCAGTAATATTTGGTAGCCATAACTGAAAACTTGGTAATCGATTGTATGTAATGACTTGGGTATGCATAAACATGTGATACAAAGGTGGTACTTGGTGACTGATCATACTAGAGAAGAAAAAACACTATTTTTTTTTTACCAATGTAAAGATTTTGTAAGCGACTATATGTAATGAGGTTGATCTGCATAAACATATTGTACTTGGTGGATGATTATGGTAACATCATTGTGAAAGCTAGTACTTGGTGGATGATTATGGTAACATCATGTGAAAGACACTACTTCTTAGTATATGTATACAAATTAATGCATAATCTAGACCAATGTATGATAGGATGTAAATGATTCTCAGAGCATACATCTAGTATATCGGTGTTTGTAAGATGTATGATTGGAGATACACATTATAATTCTTACTTGACTAATTTTAAAAGAGAACATTGTTCAAAAGGGCAGACAATGTGAATATCTTCTCATGAAATAGCATCTTTTGTGTTTTTTGGTAGCCATACATTGGTTAACAGACAAGAAGCAGTTTTTTGGTAGCCATACATCGGTTAACAGACAAGAAGCAGTTTTCAACATAAAACGTACAAAGGACAAACTCGGGCTTTCAGGTAGACTTCTTGTCTACTGAGAGAATGTCCCGTCAATGTTTGGAATAGTTTCTTATTGGTTTTTATACACTAAGTTTGAAAAACAAACTACTAAGAAAATTTGGTCTTTAAAATAGAAAAAGGGATTGTTTTACATTTCAATGATTGATATAATTTCTTGGAAATGAAGTTATCTTTACGCTTTTTGATTTAGTTTTTTGAGGAAAGGTTTTCAAAATGGCTTTTTGAAAAGAAAATCCTCATGTGAGGCTCCTCAAAGAGGAGGGCAAGTTATTTTGAAAAACATGTCTAAGTACAAACAAAACTCTGGCAAAATTTTGCCAAAAGGAAAAGACTTTCTAATTTTTTCTTGAAAACCGCATACATCTTGGTTGGGTAGTTCTAGATTTATCATTTAAAACAAAATCCTCATGTCAGGCTCCTACAAAAGGGAGGCCGGTCTATTTTTTGAAAAATGAGTCTACTTACAAACGAAACTTTGCCAAAATTTTGGCAAAATACAAGTAATATATATCGTATCCTTTATATAAACCCAAAATGAAGCTCCGTTTCTAACTATTTTCTATCTATCTCTCTTTCTTTCTCTATCTTTCTCTTTTTTATCCTCTCAGGCTCTCATTCTATCCACTTGGAGGGTAGATTTTTCAATTTCACATGTAGTCACTATGCAAATGTGGCTTTCCGCCCGAGTTTTCTCTAGCTGTTGTTAGAAGCTAGCATTAGCATAGATCACTAATAGACAAGGTCTGGTTTATGAAATTGTAATCTAGGGTATGTTGCTTTCTATCGGAAGCCAAACTATGGGGGATATACTGTCCTTTGAAAAAGCGAGCCCAAAAACTCGCAAGAGATACTACTTATCCAATGAAAAGCCACGTCCCTCCGCCATATGTGATTTTTCTGAAGGATGTAAATCACTCTTCATCATCAAACCAGAAACAAGCAGTGTACGAGTTGAAAATATGGTAGAGGAAAGTCTATCAAACAAACCTATTGTAGAAAATACCGTTAAAAAACGGATCATGCCTGATAGAGAAGCAAAGAAAAAACTCCCTCGAAATGCATATAAAGAGAGTGAAGGGGTTTAATGCTATGGGACAACAATAACAAGCAGAATAGTTGGATACCTGTCTTCCCATCAAGGTTGCCCATGTTCTAACTGGTTGCTTGTGTTGGATGGTGGCAGGTATAGGTCTATTCTTTCATGGGTTCTGAAGCTCAATGGTTCTCCTACCAGAACCGGATGTACCAACAAAAAATAATGAAATTTGTCTTCTGTCTATTTTGTCTTTAGCTATTGTCTACTGTCTTTTATTCCTGATATAATTTGGTCAAGTGTCAATATATGGTTCTCTAAGAGGGGATAACAAATTTAATCTCTCTCTCTCTCTCTCTCTCTCTCTCTCACACACACACACACACACACACACACACACACACACACACAGAAAAACACAAGGTGTTTATTGAGTATAAAACATACATTGAGCGTCAAAACTGGCCTACTTCTGGAACATACAAGTTGTTGAGAAACGGAATGGGACTAAGTCCGTCAGAGAGATAAGCTCAAGGGGACATTGCGAGCTATAAAGAATAAACCGGTGTGGTGGAGAGTACTCCCATCTTAAGTTCCTGTCAATAAATCGAAAGAAAAGGTACGATCTCGCCCAACACCTGATAAAGGCCTATTGTCGGTCTTGAGCACAACTGTCACAAGCTGATGACGTGGCATGACTCCACGAACAGAAGTGATGACGTGGCATAAATTGTATGGCAGATGACGTGGCAGATTGTACGATAGGGTGCTACGTGGCTGGCAGTAGTACAAGAATCCCCCAAAACGTATTGGCAGGTTGACGTGGTAGATTGTATGGATTTTCGCGTTTCACGTTGACTGTTGACGTGGCAAGGCTGTACGGAATTCCGTATTTTGCCTTGGTTGCTTTTTGTCAGTTTTTGGGGCCAATTTGTCATTGCGACTCATTGCTTTTGAGTTTAATTGCTTTTGGGGTTCTGCGTTTGACATCCCTTGTAAGAATAAAAGGAAACCCAGGGCCTCACTCTGTAGAGCATCTGGACCCAGAGTCTGAGAGCAGAGGTCTCTCGGGATCTGTACTTTGCAATGATTAATGAAAAATAAATATCAAAAGGGACACTAGACTTTGGGGCCAATACCTTTTGGCACGGAACTATGCCGAGCCGTGTCGACTCTCTCTCTCTCTCTCTCTCTCTCTCTCTCTATTAAAGTTCAATGATTATGAAGTTTCTGTTCGAGCGTTATGAACTTGCTCGCTGCTCGATACCTGTTCGCCATCGTTGCTCCCCTCCTCCTAACCTGCGCACTGTCCCAGCTCTGCGCAGCGCTGTCCAGCTTTTTTTTTCACAGTCCTCTCGCAAGCCCTCCCCCGTTCGCTGTCCGCTGTACGTTGCCCCCACACCCATTGCCAGCTCCCCCTCACTGCTCGCCTTGTTGCTCGCAGCTGAGGTCCTCTCCCCCAGTTCGGCTTGACGGGCTCGCCCAATTGTGTGCATACGCTTTGGCGTGCTCTCTCCAGCAGGGTTTGGTCTCGCCTTTATTCCACTCTCCCACTCTTGTGTAGCAGCAGATATAGATGGAGGATTTTGCTCCGCCACAAAGAGACTCGACCGAATCCATCTTGTCCGACTTCCTCTTTCGCCGACAGAGCAAGCGAGCTTAGAGACAGAGGTGGCACGCCTTCAGGCCAGCTCTGTTATATGCAGGATTCTCGGTACTAGACTCAGCAGAGGAGAGGTGCGTGAACTCCTCCGGGCTTGCCTGCTCGTAGAGGTGGGCAAGATTCTCGATGTTCAGCTCCTTGGACGTGGTTACTATCAGATAGAGTTTGAGACCTCTGAGATGGCGTCCAAGATCATCGTGATGAGCCCCCTGTCCATTCAAGTAGTTCGAGCTCATTTTTGACAGTCCAGGATTGGCTCAGAGATTGGGACTGTTCTGGAGACACCTTGCACGATAGCCTCTGTAGCTGCCAAGGCAGCTAACATATCCACAGTACGCGTACTGGTTCGGGACACCCACACCCTCCCGAAGGTCATTCTACTACCTCGGGTGAGTGGTGATTGGCTCTGCTAGAGTGTGGATTATTCGGACCTCTCGAATTAGTGCTTCATTTTTCGACATATGGGCCATCTCGTAAAGGTCTGTCCACGCAGGAGGCCCCGATCTTCACCTGAGACTCAGCCCTTGCCTCCTAAGGCTGGCTAGCATCAGCAGACAGAGAGACAGGGTACTCAAACAGGTTCATCCTCCAAGTCTGGAGCCCAGGCAGAGGACTGGCAACAAGTCCGTGGTTAGCGTCGACAGGGGCCACCATGTGAGCCTGGCCCTCTAGGTGGTCGCCATGCTCTAGGCCAGCAATAGTGGATACCCACAGGGAACCGTTTCGATCCTCTTTAGCAGGACGAGGCTCCAGCTCCATCCTCCACCTCAACCTCTCCTCCCCTCGAGTCTTCCACCATGGGGTAGGACCTTCCTCGGCTGCTAGGAGATCTCTTGGCTGTGCATTTGCCACGAGTCGCTTGACGAGAGAGGGACAACCTTTCTTGCGGACTCCCTTTCTGGTGCAGATGTCTCCCTTTGCACCAGTTCCTCGTGGATTGACCAGCTTCGACATCCGTCGTAGGTGGGACTTCTTTGCCTACGATTTTTCACGATTTCTCGGCGACCCTTCACCAAACTTTGAGGCGGCTTGTTTCAGAGTTCATGTACTGTTCCTTGCAGCTAGAGGGATAGAGGCCCTGAACACTGCGATTGGCTTCTCTTTTTTCTTATGTGGCAGGGACCAATGTGAGTGGACTTTGGACTCAGTGATATGTTGGCTGCAGGCCCAGGCTCTCGAGTTCTCTCACCACAAGAGAGACTTGGGGGTTACACATCTGGTACAGACTTTGTGGCTGTTGGCCAACTTCTTAGTGACACCTCCGAACACGGGAGGATGTAGACGCATTGTGGTACACTTCTTTGCTGACACGCAAAGCCCACCATGCTATGTATACATACATGAGGACTCCTGCACAGAGGAGGTTGCCCTGCGCACGGCACGCTCTTCTTGGGCCTAAAAAGTCTTTGCAGTCACGCCTATCTCGGGGTTGCTCGGATCCGGATTACTCCCCATCCAAGCCAACCTCGAAGATAGCGCGGTTAGCTGTTGTTGCAGCATCAGTTCTTTCTCGTATCCCATGCAGATTGTCTCATGGAACGTGCAGGGATTAGGCGGACCCCAGTTTCAGGGCTAGCACAGTTGATTGCATCAGGAGCTTTAGGGATGCCTTGTGGACAGAGAGATTGATCTTCTTATGCTGCAGGAGCATCATCTTTGTGAGAGCCGCAATAGACGATGTGGTCAACTTTTGCGTGGTCGATATGAGACATTTTGGTCAGCTGCATTTGGATCTGGTGGTATCCAGGGAGAGATATGTATGACTATTGCGGACTATGGTAGCAGGCCATTGTGGACAGAGGTATTATTGTGCTTGGCAAGGCTCAGTGGATTACTATGCAGGTTCAGGGTTGCCTGATGGGCTTGCTGAACATCTATGCGCTCAATGTGGCAAGCGCACGTGCAGAGTTTTAGTCTCACATTGTAGAGTCTCTGCCGCATGCAGACCAATGGTTCATTGGGGGTGACTTCAACATGTTGGAGGACCCCTCTGACAGGATTGGAGGTAGCCATGCTACCATGCAGGGGGCTGAGTTGGCAGCTTGGGAGAGTCTATGTATGACCTTGATGGTTTCGGATGTGTGGCAACATTCAGGCTTTGTGAGGCCCCTAGACAGCTTGGCCTTCTCTCGCTCGGACCCAACGGTAAGGCCCAATGGTAATCCTCAATGTAATCCTAGCAGGCTTCAGATGTTTGGCAACATTCAGGCTTTGTGAGGCCCCTAGACAGCTTGGCCTTCTCTCTGCAGGAGGAGTGTCTCACAACTTAGTTCTTGTCAGGCTTTTGGGCGAGGTTGTAGGATTCCGGACAGCCACGACGAGTCACTTTGTTCCAGTGGGTAGTTGCACACAGAGCTACAGCAGTGGGGAGCTGGCTAGTACATAGCGGCCTTTCGGCAACATGTGTAGCTTGTGCCCATCCTTTGGAGAGACAGCGGCACTGTCTGTGGGATTGTCCCATGGCACAACAGGTTTGGCTTCGGGTTCTTCGGCTGATGCTAGCTCTTTCCACAGCGCGACAATACACTTGGGGTGCAGCTGCTTGGTCCACCCTCACGGGCCCTGCGCCACAATTGGAGCTATCTTTTACCAGCAGGATGATAGTGATTGTCACAAAACGGGAGCGTACACGAGCACTTAGAAATCTGAAAAATATAATACTTTGCAAACATGAGAGAAGGGAGAAGACCGACACAGTATTGGGGACCAGAAGATGGGTTGGTCCCCCCCCGTTAAGAGTATTCTTTATTCAGGGAGAATTCTTATACAAGCACGAGAACCCGAGGAAACCCCTCCGTTCTGTAATCTTAGACCCGAAGGTCGTGCTTTCTCGTAAAGGGTTTGGGCACAAGGCCGTTCCTTCCCGTAAGGGACTTAGGTGCGAAGCCGTACTTTCCCGTAAGGGATATAGGCGTGAAGCCGTACTTCCCGTGAGGGGCTTTCCCATAAGACAGGAGATTCCTGCAAAACAAACCACACAAAGCAACAATTCTCAATGCGTATCAACACCTTATACCTGCCGCTCCTTGCTCGGAAAAGCGACCTCCGTACTCAGTCGTCACACGAACACTTGCAATTTCCATCGCCAACCCTTGCTCCAGAATCCCAGTGCTAGCTTCTTCTGCTGCTTCTGGCGTGTTCAAAACTAGAACGCTAGCTGCCCTTTTATAGGCCCTTGCACCCGGAGAGAATAGAAGCCGAAAAAGCAGAACTTGGCACCCCTAGAGAGAGGAGAGAGAGGGATCGCTGAATCAGGCCCCCCCCCCTCTGTAGCTTTTTAGCGCTGGCTTTCTTTAAAGAAGAGCCTTGCTTTATTTTATTATAATAGGGCTGGTCACTTAAAAGTGGCCGGCCACTTAATAAAATAAAGTGTGAACCTGTTCAAACTTTAAAAACTCACCGAGTTAGTGAAAATAATGCTACACGAACACATTCCAGGCGTCCCCGGATGCGGTGCAGAACACGGCACAGATGCAATGCAGACACAGAATCCTCGCGGGAAAATATCTTGTCCTCCCGCGAATGTTGCTGTTTTTCGTAAAAAGCTTCATTGAACCCATCTTTATTCTTGTGCTTGAGTTCTTACGCGTATTTTCTTACTCTGTTCCGATTTCCTCCTTAGCCTACGGGATGCCCCCTTACTGATGCACACGTCACCCATCATGTGACGCATCAGGGGCACTCGTAACCCTGCTCTTTCCACCGAACTTACAGAAACTCCTTCGCGATGTTTACCGTCACCCATCAAATGACACATCAGAGTTGTCCGTTCTTGATGGCAGTTCCTATAGCTACAATCTTTTAACAGTTCTTAGTGCACACAATAAAATATCCTTTAAAAAAAAATCATTAAAAATAAGAAAATAGTCCAATTAGCAACATCCCTCTGGCTTCTAAACAGTTGACCTCAACTATAGTGCTTGGACATATACCTCCAGTATCTCGGGATAAGCTGCTAATTCCTCCTGCGTCATCCACTGAGCATCTAGAATCGAATAGTTCTTAAACTTAACCAAATACTTCCGTGTTATCTTTCCGGATTTGAGAGGCTGCTCCTGATGACTTACTATCTGCCCCGGTTGGAGTATTTCTTCTGTTTCCTCAACCTCAAGGAGGTTTCTCAGCACTAGGCTGGCTCGGAGGCGGTCCCACATACGGCCGGAGTAAACTGACATGGAAAGCATTATGGATCTTCCAATTAGGCGGTAGCTCTAATCGAAAGGTGACATCATTCACCCACTCAGTGATCTTAAATGGCCCATAATAACGGGTAGAAAGTTTTACCACCTTATCCTTATGAGACGCTTGTTTCTTAAGTCTTGCCTTCTCAAATTTGAGTAAGACTAACTATCCGACTGTTAAGTCTAGATTCCTCCTGTGCTTGTCTGCAGCTTTCTTATGCTTTTCCTGAGAGCGTAGAATAGCTCTCCTAACTTGCCCGTAGGCTGTGTCCAAATCCTGGACAAATTCATCTGCTGCAAAGATCTTATCCTTAGTTAAAAGGATCGGTGGAAGCAAAGGCTTACCATAGAGAATCTCAAAAGGTGCTTTCCCCGTCGATAAGTGTATGGTATTGTTATACGCATACTCGACAAGAGGCAAATATTTCTCCCAGTCAGATTGCCGGTCTGGCACATAAGCTTTTAACATATCCAATACTGTGGAATTGGCTATCTCACTTTGCTCGTCCGTTTGAGGATGGTAGGCAGATGAAAAATTCAGCTTCGTATCAAGATTATCCATCAAGGCACGCCAAAAATTTCCTGTCATGCGAGGATCTCGATCACTCACAATAGACTTAGCCATTCCATGATGCTTAAAGATCTGTGCCAAGAAGACCCTAGCCATATGATCTGCTTTGATCGTTTTCTTGACTGGTATAAAGTGTGCTTTCTTGCTAAACCTGTCCACAATGGTCTAGATCGCGTCATTTCCAGTCTGAGTTCTAGGGAGGTCCATGATGAAGTCCATGGCAATACTTTCCCAAGGTTCATTAGGCACAGGCAAAGGTTGTAGCAACCCAGGCGTCTTATGCCGATCATACTTCACTTTCTGGCAAACCAAGCATTCCCTGACATACTTATCAATGTCTGCTATAAGGCTAGGCCAAAAGAAATATCTTTCCATAGCTAAGGTCGTAGGGAGAATCCTCCGATGACCCGCATAAGGCGAAGCGTGTGCTTCATCCATGATCTTCTTTCTTAATGGTTCCGCCACACATATGGCCTGACGGTGGTAGAGATAACCGTTCCGAATGGAATAGGAAAACTCATTCTCTCCACGATGTAGCTTTCCCCAAATGGTGGAGAAATCTGGATCATTCGGATACAAATCTGGTAGTGCTTCTAATTCTTGGTGATACACCGAAGTGATAGCGTTCACCCTTGGCCGCCTAGACAATGCGTCCGCGACCACATTCTTACTCCCAGCTGTGTGAAGGATTTGGAAGTGAAACATAGACAAAAAGTTTGCCCATCTCATCTGCTTCTCAGATAGTTTCCTTTGCGTAAGAAAATACCGCAAACTCTGGTGATCAATCTTGATCACAAAATCCGCTCCTAGAAGATAGTGCTTCCAGTTGGATAAGGCGTGAATCATAGCCGTGAGTTCCTTTTCGTAGATTGATGCATGCAACTCTGCATCCCTAAGCCGTCTGCTTTCGTAGGCCACTGCATGGCCTTCTTGATTTAACGTTGCTCCGATGCAATCGCCTGAAGCATCGCAGTGAACCTCAAATGGTTTCCTTAAGTTAGGCTCTATCAAAATAGGTCCATGGCTTAGCAAGTACTTGAGCCGATCAAAAGCTCCTTGTTGTCTCGATCTCCATCTAAAAAGAATCTTCTTCTTTGTCAAATCATGAAGTGGTCCTGCTACATGAGCAAATCCTTGAACAAACCTCCGATAATACGAACATAATCCCAGGAAACTACGTACATCATGTACCGTAGTGGGAATAGGCCAATCTTCTACCACTCGGATCGTGGCAGAATCCATACTCACTTGATTGTGAGAGACTATATGGCTGAGATAGTGTATCTCTGAGAGAAAGAACTCGCTCTTCTTTGCATTCACATGCAACTCATGCTTTTGCAATTCTTGAAACACTAGGTCCAAGTGCTTCCGATGTTCCTCTTCTGACTTAGAGAAGATGAGTATGTCGTCAAAGAATACTCCCGTAAAAGCTCGATACGGGCTGAAAATGCGGTCCATCATGCGATTGAACGTCGCAGGAGCATTGGTCAAGCCGAAAGGCATTACCAAAAATTCATATAGTCCAAAGGTTGTGCGGAAAGCAATCTTATGGACATCCTCAGGGGCGATCCGTATCTGATGATACCCACTCTTTAAGTCTATGCGACTAAAGACACTTGCACCCTGCAACTTATCAAGTATATCATCAATCCGAGGGATCGAAAAGCGATTCTTGATCATGATCTTGTTTAAAGACCTATAGTCTATGCACATTCGAAACGTGCCATCTTTCTTCTGCACCAATAAAACTGGAGAGCAGTAGGGTGAAGCACTGGGCCGTACTAACCCTTTCTCTAGAAGCTCATTGACCTGCTTCAAAATTTTCTCTTGCTGAGCAAGACTCACCCGATAAGGGGGTTGATTGGGAGGCGAGCTACCCGGTATGAGATCTATGCGGTGATCTTTTGGGCCTACCGGAGGGAGTTCATCAGGAAGTGTTTCCGTGAAACAATCTTTGTACTTTTCAATAAATTGAAAACGCTTAATTTCCAGACTAGAGAGAGAGTCCCTACTAGTTTTATCCTTCTCACGTGCAAAAATCAAGTAAGCAGAAACACACTTCTTCATTTCTTTATTAATGGAGATATGGCTTACAATTGGGAACTGCCAATCTCCTACATTAGCATGAATCTTTATTTTCTTACCCCCATGATCAAAAGTGAGGGTCTTTTCCACATAATCGGGAATAGGTGTCATGTGGAAGTGCCATGGCATACCCAAGATGATATCACATCCCTCGATGGGTGCCATCAAAAATGATTCGCGGTCCTTGTACTCGCCAATCCGAAGATTGAGCTGTCCTTGCACGGGGGTTGCATTGGTTGTCAACCCCTCGAATGCCGATCCGGATGTAACCGGTGTGCCAAGCTGAACCGGTGTGAGACACAAACGTTCCGCAGTATCCAGGGAGATGAAGTTATCCGTGGATCCTGGATGATAAAGAATCAGTACTCGCTGGTTGTTCAAAGACCCCCAGCCCTTCAGAAGTTGACGCTTTCCTTTCTCCGTTTCTGTGTTTCCTTGAACATATGGAATTGAGTTCGAGCTTGGTGGAGCGGGTTCCTTCCTTGCTTTCTCTTGTCTCGTAGAGGCTTGTTCTTGTCGTTGCTGCTTTAGCGGGCAATCCGGTTTCATATGTCCTTTCTCGCCACAGTAGAAGCATCTTCCTTCCTCTCTGAAAGTTTAAAGTTGAGTAGGAGAAAGATGCTTAGTTCGCTTGCCATTGCCCTCTGGCTTCTTAGAATGATCATAGTCCCTAGATGGAGGACGTTTTCTTCCTTGGCTCCCTTGGTCATCGTAGACCCCTCTTTGTCTTGCACGGTAAGTGCTATGCTCCATTTTTCTGGGTGTCCCGGTTGAGTGCAAATCCTCAACAATGATTGCTGACTCCATCATCCTCTGAAGAGTGTCATGCGGATACACTTTCATACTCTTTCGAAGCTGCGGTCAGAGACCTGCTTCGAACTTTCGTTTCTTTTCCTCGTTGGGAATCTTCATGAAGGGAGTGACCTTCAGAAGAACCGACCAATACTTGTCCACATAGGTCGTTACTCTTTCATGTTCCTTCTGGGCAAGCCAGTCCCATTCCTTCCGTATGTCCTGCTCGAAGTCAGGTGGAAGAAATTGTTCATAAAATTCAGATTTGAAGCTTTCCCAAGTTCTGGCCTGTGAACCTTCCAGAATCTTGGCTAACCACCAATTACTTGCCGTTTCCTTGAGGTGCATCCCCACATGGCATAATTTGGATCTTTCTGTGAAGTGCCCATTGGTAAAGGCGACTTCAAACTGTCTGATGAAGGACAGTGCTTTGGAGATGTCTCTCCGTCCGTTGTAGGTTTCGAACTTGATGTCCTTGTCGCCCGATTTGAAGACTCTCATGCGATGTTGAGACTTGCGACCATGCTTCTTGAATCGAGGCTTATCTTTAGGTTGATGTAAGGTAGTAGTAGTAGCGGCTTCCTTCTTCTGTCGAGATGATCGAGAAGTGGAAGTATAATCAGGAGAGTAAGATGGAGATGAGATAGAGATGTCCTTGCTCTCGTCTAGCAAAGAGAGCGCTTCTTCCTGGCCTTTCCTTGGAGTAGGCTGTTCATTCCGATCCGAAGATCCTTTGTGCACCTCAGCACGTTCTTCTTCTCTTTCCTCCTGTGGTCTCACGCCAACAGTGTTGTCTTGATGCCTGGCTGCATCGGTTCCATTCGTTTTCTTCATTCCGTCCAAGAGCTTTTGGACATCTGGAAATAGTAAAATTGGCAATAGTAAAATTTGTTGCAAATCCGCAAACTGAGCTTGCACTTGTTGAAGCTCCTCTTCAACGCTTCTCCCTTGGCCCGACATGGTTCTTCCCGTTCTTCCCGGAATCGTCCTTCTTTGTCGAGAAAGAGAGGAGTCCGAGCTCTGATACCACTGTCACAAAACGGGAGCGTACACGAGCTCTTAGAAATCTGAAAAATATAATACTTTGCAAACATGAGAGAAGGGAGAATACCGACACAGTATTGGGGACTAGAAGATGGGGTGGTCCCCCCCGTTAAGAGTATTCTTTATTCAGGGAGAATTCTTATACAAGCATGAGAACCCGAGGAAACCCCTCCGTTCTGTAATCTTAGACCCGAAGGTCATGCTTTCCCGTAAAGGGCTTGGGCACAAGGCCGTTCCTTCCCGTAAGGGACTTAGGCGCGAAGCCGTACTTTCCCGTAAGGGACTTAGGCGTGAAGCCGTACTTCCCGTGAGAGGCTTTCCCGTAAGACGGGAGATTCCTGCAAAACAAACCACACAAAGCAACAATTCTCGATGCGTATCAACACCTTATACCTGTTGCTCCTTGCTCGGAAAAGCGACCTCCGTACTCAGTCGTCACACGAACACTTGCAATTTCCGTCGCCAACCCCTGCTCCAGAATTCCAGCGCTAGCTTCTTCTGCTGCTTCTGGTGTGTGCAAAACTGGAACGCTAGCTGCCCTTTTATAGGTCCTTGCACCCGGTGGGAATAGCAACCGAAAAAGCCGAACTTGGCGCCCCTAGAGAGAGGAGAGAGAGGGATCGCTGAATCAGCCCCCCCCCTCCCCTGCGTAGCTTTTTAGCGCTGGCTTTTTTTAAAGAAGAGCCTTGCTTTATTTTATTATAATAGGGCTGGTCACTTAAAAGTGGCCGGCCACTTAGTAAAATAAAGTGTGAACCTGTTCAAACTTTAAAAACTCACCGAGTTAGTGAAAATAATGCTACACGAACACATTCCAGGCGTCCGTGGGTGCAGAACACGGCACAGATGCAATGCAGACACAGAATCCTCGCGGGAAAACATCTGTCCTCCCGCGAATGTTCCTGCTTTTCGTAAAAAGCTTCATTGACCCCATCTTTATTCTTGTGCTTGCGTTCTTACCATAGTTACCCGGAACGCGAAACAGGAACGGCAACGGGATCCCCGCGGAACGGGGGAACGGCTGGGGGTCCGGAACGGGAACGTCGCGGAACGGGAGGTATAAAAAACACCCAAATAGTGCAATTTTTAGCTCCTTGTGTTTAAATACAAGGAGTATTAGAGTGCTTTGACTCTAATACTCACAAAAAACTCGTTTTGAAGAGCATTCAACCTTGCTATGACTAGATGATGAGCGAGAGAGAGAGAGAGAGAGAGAGAGAGAGAGAGATGGAGAGGGAGAGATTTGAGAGAGTGGGAGGGAGAGGAAGAGAGCTTGAAGGCTTGAAGCCTTAAGCCTTGAGAGAGTGAATCTTGAGAGGGAGAGATCTTGAGAGTGAGAGGGAGAGAGCTTGAGCCTTGAGGATTAGCTTGTGAAGAGAAAGGAGGAGGGGGGTGCATTTTATGAGTCCTTGAGACCTTGCACACTTTCAAAAGAAGCCCAAACATTTACTTCAATTTTTTCAATTTTTGCCAAATTTGTTTGTAGCCGTTGGCCGTTCCAGGGGCATTCCGGAACGGTCCGAGGGCGTTTCGGAACGTTCCGGAACGGCCGTTCCGGTTTGCATTGGCCACCCGGAACATCAGACATTCTGGGACGTTCCGGAACGTTCGGGAAGGGAACTGCCCGCCGGAACGGGGGCTAGGGGGCGTTCCCCGGTAACTATGGTTCTTACGCGTATTTTCTTACTCAGTTCGGATTTCCTTTTTAGCCTACGGGATGTCCCCTTACTGATGCACCCGTCACCCATCATGTGACGCATCAGGGGCACTCGTAACCCGGCTCTTTCCACCGAACTTGCGGAAACTCCTTCGCGATGTTTACCGTCACCCATTAAATGACAGATCAGAGTTGTCCGTTCTTGATGGCAGTTCCTGTAGCTACAATCTTTTAACAGTTCTTAGTGCACACAATAAAATATCCTTAAAAAAAAAAATAATCATTAAAAATAAGAAAATAGTCCAATTAGCAACAGTGATCGAGGGGGATCGACCTACACTCTAGCATGCTACAGAACTTACCCCCAAGGAGTGGTGTAGTGAGAGGTGTATTGGGAGCTCGTTTGTGGCCTGACACTATGGTTCATTTGGCGGGCCCATTGCTGCCGCATCTTCGAGGCTCGCCCTGTCCCACAAGCGGAGACTGTTCGTGACTTGTGGTTGGAGTTGATCCATACTCTCAGGGGACAGTTTGAGAGACTTCAAGGCAGCTCCAACCGCATGTGGGAGCGCAAAGAGGCGTTCCTACAACACTGGCGTCCTGGGCCTTTGTTCACCATGGTCGGGGGTGAGCCCATATGGCACTACCTTCCACCTGTGTGGCTTTTCCCTCCTCCCATCTCTTGATTTAGCCCTCATTGTACATAAGTTCTTTTTTCATTGGAAGAGTCTCCCCTATGGTAGATGTAGCCCTCTCTCGTAGAGGTGGTTGTAGCTCTATAGGCAATTTTATTGAATAATGGAGAGATTTTTTTCTTGGAAAAAAAAGTGTGTTCGTGTGTCGGTATTGATTTCTCGCTTGGAGTGTCCAAGCCTGTTACAATGGTATCAAAGCACAGAATGATTCTTCTTCTATGGAGAATCCGATCCTTTTTGAAGTGCACAGTTTTTTTTGTGAAAGAATCTTTGTGTCATGATCCCTGATTTATTAGTCACTCCCACCCTTCATACATCGCGCATCGGGCGTGCTCCCGTCTTCATCCTTCTATCTTATAGGGCATAAACCATAAAAAATTACAAATTACTAATGGGTTCTCTTGGAGAATCTGACAGAGATAACACCTCTAGATGGGCAAGCAAAAGAAAAGTTGAAATCCGGCACGTGAACTGAAGAAAAGAATGAAGATTTGGACAGATTCTCGGTGGAAAATTTTGCCAAAGCGGAGTACAAACGTCAACTGTAGGTTGACACACGTGTGAAAAGATTGATCAAGTACTCCAGAGACTCGAGACTTGCAAAACACCTAAAGAATTACCCGACTAATGAGATTTACTCGAGATGGCATAAGTCCTGTGCTCACAGGAAGAGGTGGACAAAGCGGAACCTGTGCTCACAAGAAGAGGCAGACAAAACTCTTGAACAGCAGACGAACCAAATGACCACCAGAAGATAAGCCAGAAAGTTACAAAACAGCAGCCAAGCGTTGAAAACGAAGGTGAAAGCACGATTGGTGCCACATTGCATGGGCATCGACTTGAATTAGATGAACGAAAGCACAAAACGTTGCCGTGCATGGGGCAAAGTGAAAGATTAGGAAGCCCTCTTTTTCTTTAATGGAGGAGTCAAGGCCAACTTCATTGGCACTCGACTTAAAATTATGCTCGATAGGCTAAGGCCACAGGCGAAGGCAGTTGTAGCGGCACCCGGACGGGATGTTGCCATGACACCTGTCATTGACAAACTTCATTTGCATTGTCAAGGGTATTTAGGGCTCGAGGACTTTTATATCATGCCTTTGGAGGGGTGTGATTTCCTCTTAGGAATCCCTTGGTACCACACGAACAATACCGTGGTTGACTATCGGGCTAAGAAAGCGACTTTGAGGAATAAGAAGGGCAAATAGATTGTACTTGATGGAGAAAAAAAAAAACTGAAAGGTCGAATATGTTTGACCTCGAAAAGCAACGATAAGATTTTCTGCAAGTTGAGGCTGACTATTTCTCTGCGGATGTACCAGGCGAGTTGTCTCCGTTACATCCCGAAGATCACATGATTGATTCCTGGTAGTACACCACCGAACCGACCACCTTACAAAGTTAGCCGATGCCAAAATAAAGAAACAATGAACCAGAATAGATTTCCACATGACGAGGATTGGTGATATACTCGAGAGACTTCAGGGTTCTACTTGCCAAATTGATATGAAGAGTGGTTATTATCAGATCTAAATTGCTCATGGAGTCGTTTACAAGACAACTTTCAGGACAACTTTTGGGATTTTCAGAGGGTTTTAAAAGCACTGCGGAAGCATAAATTGGTTATAAATGCGAAAAAGAGAAAATTTTTCTTCCCTGAGATACTCTTCCTTGGACATATCACCTCAGTAGTAGGGGTAAAGATGGACTCGGCCAAAATTGAGACTATTCGTTATTGGCGTGATTTTAAGAACGTTCATGAGCTTCGAAGCTTATTTGGGCTTGTGCTCATATTATCGATGGATCATTCAGAAATTTGCGGAGATAGTTTCTCCTTTGCATATGCTAATCAGAAAGGAGCTCCTTTTATTTGGGACCGATAGAGATTGTAGCCTTGGAGACTCTCAAAGAAAAGTTGACTATTGGACTCATGTTGGCCTTACTAGACTTGCAAAAGCCATTTGAAATTTACTGTGACACTTATGGTCGCAATTTGGGAGCAATCTTGATGCAAGAAGACTATGTAATTGCTGATGAGAGCAGAATGTTTTCACATCCTGAAATAGTTGCACAAATTTATGAAAAAGAGCTATTAGCAATGATCCATACTCGTACCTAGTGGCGACACTATTTACTGGGAACTGGTTATACAGTCTTTACGGATCATCAGAGTCTACACTACTTATTGTCATAGAAGCAGCGTTCGGAAAAGCAGATGCGATGGGCTATCTTCCTGTCACAGTTTCACTTCCATATTGTCCATGTTAAAGGACAAAAGAATATAGTGACAAATGCATTGTCTCGGAAGTCCTTGGTTCCGGCTATTTCCGCGATTCATCACAGAAGCTTTGAGGATATGGTTGATTAGTATGCCACGGATCTTGACTTGGTTGATATTTTTATTAGGATACACGATGGGGAGACAATTTTACATAGTTACATGGGCCGGTGGGTCGGGGTCGAGGTCGGGAATGGGGACGGGATGAGGACGGGACGGCACGGCAAAAGTCAGGAAACGGGGATGAGGGTCGTAACGGCAAAAAAAAAAGAGTTTTTTTTGGCATTTGTTGACCTACACACATGCCACACACATAGAGCATCACTTTGACCACAAATTTACACTAAATAGACCAAAGAGCACGAGTTATATAGGCGCAAATGTGGTAATAAAACATCAATGGATACAAAATGAGTAGTGCATGCCACAAGGGCTCAAAATGGACAAGCCTCAAGGATCACAAAAAGTACAAAGGGCTAGGTAGACTCTAGACTAGAGAGTAATCAATCTTCAATGATCATCAAACTCTGGAAGTGCTCGCCTGCTGAATCTCCATATCGTTGTCGTAGTCGAGGTCGTTAGCGACATATAAGGCCTCCCGAGGCTCGCATTGAGGCTCGAAGTCCTCCTCTAGCTCCTCCAAAAGTGTCTCGGCCATAGATGGATTCTCTTGTGTCATCTCCCACTCAGTGAATGGAGATGCCTTGTGTGTGATGCTCTTGGCAAGCATGCGTACTAGCGCTCACAAACACCAAATCATTGGCCCTCTGGACCCCAAGGCGATTCCTCTTCTTGGAGGCAATGTGGTTGTATACACTCCATAGTTGCTCCACGCAACTATTGGTACATGTTTGGCTAAGGATACAAATAGCGAAGCGTTGCAAATGTGGGCCATCTCCTCCATAGTCCTCCCACCACAAAACCGAGCCAATCTTGTTGCAGTCAACCTGTCCATCTACACATCCATAGGAGCCCTTCTTTTGTATGTAGTTGAGTAGCTCGTCTCTAATCTCGCGCCTAGTGTCAGTGCTAGGCTCAAGGCGCTCCAAATGCAAGCCGCCATCCTTTGCTCACCTCCTTGTCGGTCTCTTGACGCCTTCCCTGAAACTCAGGGTCAAGCACATAAACTCCTGCATGAAGTGGAGAGTAGTATCCCTTCCACCTCGACTCACCCAAGCCATGAATCTCCGCATACTGAACAGGGTCAGGCACAAGCTTCTCAAGTGTCTTTATCATCCGATCCATGGCTTCATAGACTTTGCCGATGCATGGATGCAAGCCATCCACAACTCGAAGTAGGTGTAGAATAGGCTTGACCATGGCGTCAAGAGTCTTCACCTCCTCCCACCAAGCGGCGTGGTCGGCCCATTCTCGGCATTTCAATCCTGTTGCTGATGTAGACTCCAGCATGGCCTGGAACTCATCATTGAGAAAGAGGCCCCTTAAGGCTCCGCCACATGTAGACAAGCGGCCTAGCATAAGCCAATTGAATGCAAATCTTGTCTCTGAATATTTGAGCAAGGACAGGTGGCTCCTCTTTGAGAACTCATGGCGCACTTTTTGATGGTTGAGCACAAAGGAGACAATTTGAGAGGCGTCACCAATGGTGGGTGAAATCCATGATAAGTTCCCTATGTCCTTGAGGAGGTTATTGAGGCAATGCGCCATGCAAAATGTGACATGGATGCTGGGATACATGTCCTCAATGATAGCCCCGGCTGCCCTATTTGACGCTTCTCCATCTGCAACCATACAAAGGACATTCTCCGGACCAATAATCTCTATGGTGCTTGTCCACTCCGCAGCAAGCATCTCCGCGGCCTTGCCACTGTCAGATGCATCATGTGACTCCACAAAGTACATCTCCCGCCGAGAGTAGGCCACCACTCCGTGGATAGACCGCTTGTGCGTGTCGCTCCATCCATCTACAAGGAGAGAGACGCCATTGGTCTCCCACAAATCCTTTCTTGCTTGGGCCGCTTGGTCCACAGTAAGCTTCTCTTTGTCGAGGAGGGTGGTGCGAAGCCTCTCTGATGAAGCTGGCACATAAGAGGAGCCATATTTCCCTATTTTCGTAACCATTGTTTGAAAGTATGGAGACCTATCCACACAAAATAGAGCATGTTGTGTTAGTATGGAGAGTCGAGAGTCGAGACCCCATAATGAATACAAAATGAGAGATTTCAATCTGCATATGCCAAGGGAAACTCACCGCGAAGCATGGAAGGCAAGTGGTCGTGGAAGAAGAATCGCGCAACCGACCTATCCACCTCTTCCTTCAATTTAGGATTCCAATTTTTGTTGAGGGTGCTTTGGGGATGCGCAACGGAAGAGGATGGTGTAGATGCATTTGTCTTGAACGCTTGAGAGGTGGAGTCAAGGTTGGCTTCCCTTTGCTCTCGCGGTGTCGCCGTGGCGGAGGGATCAACGGCAACAAAACGGCCCCTCTTGGCCGCTTCCGCGACCTCATACACCGCGAGCTGCTCAAGAAGCTCCAACCTCTTCTTGGGGGATACTTGAGGGCAAAACTTCACCTCGTGACCGGGTTCATGAAGAAGATGGGCTCGTACTTTGTTTGCACCACCCGTTCTCTTGTACGGGCATAGCTTGCACGCCCATGGTCTTGCACCGCCACCTTTACCACGCATGGTAGAGTCTACTTCATCCCACCACGACCATGTTTGCACGGCGGGCCTTCTCTTAGGAGAGCCGGCTTAAGAAGTGGAGTTAGCTTGAGATGACATGATGGTGGAGAAAGAGTAGAGCTAAGAGGAGAGCTTGTGTGGGGAGAGAGTAGAGGAGAGCTTCAAAGTTGAGTGGGTAGAAGAGGGAGAGAATGGATAGAGAGACTCAAGGGTAGAGCTTGAGCCTTGAGCGCCCGTAGGTAGACCGTAGACGGCGTAGAGTCTAGATAGTAGATGGTAGAGAGGAGAGCCTCATTGAGCTTGAGAGAAGATGAGGCCCATGGGTGCTTTCATAGCCTCCCAAGGGCCATAGCCCCCCCAAAAAACTAGACGTTGGTTGTAAGTGTCTGTTAAAAAAGGCTATCTTTTTCAAGTTTCAAAATTCTGCCCGTCCCCTCGGCAGCCTGCGACCCCGCCTGTCGAATTTTTTTGGCCGTTCCTTGCCATTCCTCTTCGTCCCTAGCCTGGTTACGGCCGTCAGGTGTCCCTAGGCCCCGTCCCCTCCGTCCCCTGTAACTATGCAATTTTAGGCTATTCTATACGGGATGGCTATTTGATGCGGAAAACGATCTTGTGTGTTATATAGCCCTTGAGGAAAATGTTTTGACAAAGTGCCATGTCCACCTTTTACAGGCCACTGTTGCAGAGATACCACCTTGCAGGGTGTGGAGCGTTACTTCTATTGGACGAGGCTTAAAAAGGATGTAGATGACTTTGTTCGCAGTTGTTTAGTATGCCAAAAGGTCAGGTTTTGACAAACATAAGACACACGGACTCTTACAGCATTTACCATTCTCACGCACCCCTTGGAAAGCATTGCTATGGATTTCATCTTTGATCTCCCGTGACTCAAAGTGGGCATGATGGCATTCGGACAGTCATCGATAGATTCACTAAACAAGCCCACTTCATTCGGATAAAGAAGACAATTAAGCTCAACCATTTGGCGAAAGTGTTTGTCTCACAGATTTTCCAAATATATGACATGCCTGAGTCCATTGCTTTGGAGAGAGATCCCCGGTTTACTAGTTTATTTTGGAGGGCAATCTGGGAGAACATTGGCACGTAGTTGCATCCCTCGTCCTCATTCCACCCGAAGATTGGTGGGCAATTTGAGATAGCAAATTCAATGGAATTGGATTTGTTGAAGTCCTATATTTCGAATTAGAAGGCTTAATGGGAAAAGTATTTGCCCTTGGTAGAGTTTGCCTACAACAACACACGGGGAAGGCGCCATTTGAAGTATTCGAGGGTGCTAAGAAGGTTCCTCAATCTCTAAGCACCTAAGACAAGATTATTTTAAAGTAGATTTTTGAAAAACAAAAAAAGTCTAAAAGGCATGGAAGGCCATCCAGCCATTTAAAGGAGGAGAGCTCGTTCTCTTTTAACAATGACCAGATCAACAAGAAACCAAGGCATTCAAGGAAGGGAGTTACGTTGGCAGGTTTGAGACGTTTTCGAGCTATCAGGACACCCATCGAGCCCTTGAGTTTGTACAACAGTTTGACGTCGCCTTCACTGGAGGACGGTTCTCAGAACATTCTAGGGTGAGAAAGGTGGCATCTTACTTGAAAGAAACTGTACAGACATGGTGGTCTACTCTGTTGTTACGCAGAGAAGCACTTGTGACGTGATTAAAATTCAAGACAATTTTCACGTCAACTTGGATATCAGATGAATATGCACAAGACGTCATCACGACTTAGTATCACTTGCAAATGACTGAGAAAGATCCATTGGATGACTATTGCCAGAGGTTTTGGGATACTTGTTTGCTGGTGTCTTCGTTTCAGAAGAGTACTTTCAAAGACCAGTTTGAGCAGTTTTGCTGTGCCTTGCTAAAAGAGATTCGCGACCGTTGTCTAAATCAGAAGTATGACTCTATTCAGAGACTTATGCAACATGCTACGGAACAATTTGGAACGCATGCCGGCTTATTCACTTATCTGACGGACAGGATAGTATCCACCTCAACAAGGCAAGAGTCTGCCATATTGAAAAGAATAAATCAGGGGAAGTGGATGACAGCTCATCGTAGGATTTTGGAGAATCAGAGGGTTCCGACGAAGTAAGGGAACCTAATGCAAGTTCATTAAAAAATTCTAGGGAAAGGGGATCAAATGATAGTGCGTCTTAGAGTTTCGATTATTGAGACTGACGTGTCAATGGACAGGGGAAGCTAAAGAAGCTACCCACAGGTCAAGGGCACAAGGAAAGAAAGAAAAAAGAGAATCAGTTTGTAGATCAGAGATTTCCCCAGACCCAGGATAAGATAATTGAAGCAGACCAGTATGATCTAGATTTGGATACTGCTTTTGCTGAGGTGCACAAGGCTCTTGAGACGTCTCAAGCACGGCATAAGAAGGCAGTCGATAAGATTCGACATGACTTACAGCTGCAGGAAGATGATTGGGTGCTTTTATGGTTTGAGAAGGCACGCCTAAGGAAATGAAAAGGAAAGGAGCGGCTTTTTCAAAAGCTAAGATACTATAGCCCTTTCCAGATTAAAGAGAAGATCAATGATGTATCCTTATTGAAGTTGCTAGATACTTGGAAGATTCATAGTACTTTTCATGTGACTCTCTCGAAAAATTTCAAGGGTGAGGTGCCAGTCAACAAGGAGCCTGAGGCACAACCTGAAATGGAAGAGAGAGAGGAGATTCTTGTTTCGAAACAGATACTAGCTTACCAGTAAAGAAAAGAGAAAGGTTAAGTGAATGGCGGTTCTTAGTTAAGAACCATCCGGCATTGAATGCAAAGTGGATGGAGAAGGACCTAGCAGATACCCCTCAGATTTGGAACTTTACCATGATGCTTTTCGTTTAGCTTTGGCTATTCCAAGAGTTCCTGGAGATAGCAGGTTGAATCTGGTGCATGTGAGAGTGCGCAAGAGAGGAGTTACTCCGCTCCTTTGTAACAGATTACCTAAAAAGAATAAAGTCATTGATTTTTCTTTGGATTTCAAGGATACTGAGGGCTGAAAATATTCTGTTGGATGACTTTATGAAAAAACTACTTCGACATTGGAATTCTAGGAACTCGATTTGATTGATAAACACTCTAACATGTGACTGTGTTTGAGTGCAGGAACTGAAAGAAAAAATGACTACAGCATTTCGGTCTTGCAAATTTCAATAGACATGATCACAATAAGGATTAGTTAATTTGACATCAGTGAGGTCCGGGATGGATCTAGATGCGATTACTAAATCCGTTGTTGACAGTCATGGTGTGAGATCTTGAATGAATTTTTTTGTGATTGATTTGATTTGTCATGTGATATAATGTGACGTACTGTTGTCTTTGTACAAGTGCTGGATTTGTGTCGTCTAGTGCGTCGGTACTTAGAGGCAGTGTATACTGAACTAGTTTATGGCTTATGTCTGACTTTGCAGGCATAATCGAGGGCAATTACAATTCTTTCAAGAGGGGGGTTATGTCACAAGTTGATGACGTGGCATGACCCCGTAGACAGAAGTGATGACGTGGCATAAACTGTACGACCGATGGAGTTGGAGACTGTACAGCAGGGTGCCCCGTGGAAGCAATACGTAACCCCACAAAACGTGTTGGTAGGCTGACGTGGCAGATTGTATGGATTTCCGCATTTCACGTTGACTTTTGATGTGGCAGGACTGTATGGAATTCCGTATTTTGCGTTGGCTGCTTTTTGGTAGTTTCTGGAGCCAATTTGCTTTTGAGTTTAATTGCTTTTGGCATCCCTTGTAAGGATAAAAAGAAACCCAAGGCCTCACTCTGCAGAGCATCTGGACGCAGAATCTGTGAGTAGAGGTCCTTCGGGATTTGTACTTCGCAATGATTAATGAAAAATAAATATCAAAAGGGGCACCAAACTAAGGGGTCAGTACCTCTGGGCACGGAACCACGCCGGGCCGTGTCAAGACTCTCTCTCTCTTTGTTAAATTTCAGTGATTATGAAGTTTTTGTTCGTGTGTTGCTATTGCTGTCTCGCTTGGAGTTTCCAAGCTTGTAACAACCATCGGAATCTGCAGTGGAGTCATCCCACTAAGAGCAAACAGCGTGTGAGATCGAATCAAATCAACTCTTGTGAGTAGCAAAGCGATAGCAATCCAAACAGTGTGAGAAGCCATATTGATCCACAAAGTCTAGATAATGAGTAGGCGACTCAACCACAAGAGCCAAACCTCAGAGACAAGTAGTGTCATGCCCAAGAAGCACAGTGGATGTACTCACACGTATTCCAACATGAACCGGAAGCCAAAGAAAGTAGACAACCCGTGAGCACGAGCTTAGTGGTTGGGCAAAGAGAGAGGGTGTAAGAGCATGTGGGCAAGAAGGATTCAAAAGACGATTTTCTACTCTTAATCACATATTGACTCTTTGAGCTATCATGGAGGAGTGTCCAGTACCTGGGCGGCAAAGCATTTGATACAGTGCATAGAGCAAGATTGATGCGCAAATTGTATAATTTGGGTGTTCTAGGTGAATATTTGTCGCGTGACACATCCCAACCCTATGTGTCCGTGGACAAGCTACACCACAGCAGGGTTCGGTCAGTCCATTCAATTTAGATTAGCACAGATCTGGCACTTTTGTGAGTCTATTCGTAGACCGTGCATGCCCAGTCACCTAGCATAGATGCATATTCTCCGGTTGCACGCAGCATGATCGTCGGAATTCCCATCAGAATCCATTAGTATCAGTTAGGGGAATTTTCCAGTGCATTTAGTCTATTTTCCTATTTTTTGTTATTTTCACTTATTATTTTTAAGTGACTTTCCAACAAAAGTAGGTAGGGCAATTTTGCTAAGTTAATATATAAGCAAACCCAAGTTAGTACTTTCTGGCAGAAGAGGTAGCAGGAGCTTCCCGCTCAAGAGGCAACTTCTCAGCAGTACCCCCTCAAGCACCTTGGCGTTTTTGGAGATCCCATCCTCGCCGACCTGCAAGATCTGGCGTTTTCAGCCTAGCCTGGATCGTCAACACCACCAGAACTCTAGCGTTAGCAGATTACTGCCATCGCCAACAATTTCATCAGCATTGCTAGCGTTTTTCCACAGCAGCCTATTAGCGTTTTTGGTCTCCATAGCCAGCGTTTTTGGCAAGAGAAAAGGCATCCCAGCGTTTTTCAGTTTCAGCCCTTATGGCATCAGATCCACAGCATTTCTAGCGCGTGAGTACGAGCAAGCACGCTTGGAAGAAAAAGAAAGACAAGTAGAGAACCAAGCAAGACAAGCAAAATTTTATCGCGAGAACAAAGCACGAATGCAAGAGATGTTGCGACTCTGTTCTCAAGTGTCGACACCGATGCAAGAAATTCTTGAAAAGAAGACTCTCTCAGTCTCTTCTTCTCCAAAGCATGACACACAGGATTTGTATGATTGTGTGAAGCATGATGATGATTTGATTGACAATGACTTGCATGATGTTTTGATTGACAATGATAAGCACAATGATTTACATGATGATAAGCATGATGATTTGAATGACAAGCATGATGATTTAGATGACAAAGATAAGCATGATGATTTGAATGATATTGCTAAGCATGATGATTTGGATGCCAATGATGAGCATGATGATTTGCATGATCAAGATGTGATTTCTCACAAGCATGATGAGTTGCATAAAGAAGATGTGATTGTTCACAAGGATGATGTGTTAGTGGATGCTTTTCCTAGCGAAGCTAACCTCGTTGTAGATTCGATCAATCACGAAGATCCGATCTTGGCTTTCGAGTCGAGGTCCAAAGAACCACCACAGGACTATTCGATCATTCTGGAAGAACCGATCTTGGCTCTCGAGCCTAGGTCCACAGAACCTTCACATGAAATATTATGTGTTCGCATGATTGATACGCACGCATTGTTCGAATGTTTCATTCGTGATCGTTTCGTGTATTTTAGTCAGCATCGTTATGTGATCCCTTTTTCTAGGCATGACATATTGCATGTTAAGCACGTTTCTCTCATGGATGAGCATGAATGTATGCGGATTGTTCATGAACAGTTGAAAAGTTTGTCTGTAAGGAAGTCACATTTCATGTCTCTTCCTTGGCGTGACACAGTTTCCGAAAGAGCACAAGATAGTATGAGCACCAAGCATAGGCATTTCCATTGTGAATTGCCTCAGTTGATTGATTTTGATCAAACAGAAAAGATTCGACCTCATTGTTTGCATGTGTTTGATGAACGGGTTGTCACTCCGTTTCTATGTTCATCTACATTGCATACACAGTCTTTAGAGACGACACGATTTTTTTCCTTCACTTTACATGGAATGGGTATGTTCATGGTTTTGTGTTGGAGATGGTTTCAGGAATTTTCAGCCATGGAGATTCTTGAAGACGAAAGAAGCAGGTCTCTAGACGAAGTTGACGCAAGAAAGGAGATTCAGAAGACTTTGTGTCGCTTTCGGCGCGGCCCAAAGAAGCAAGCGTTGCAGACCTTTATGAAGTTCAAGTACCACTCGACCCACACATCAGAGTGGGTCGGCGAAGAGTCCCTTCCAGGATTCCGGATACTATTGGCGATCTCCCTCGACGCCATACAGTTCGAAACCAGTACCTCACTTTGAAAAGGAGGGGATGTCACGTGACACATCCCAACCCTATGTGTCCGTGGACAAGCTACACCACAGCAGGGTTCGGTCAGTCCATTCAGTTTAGATTAGCAGTGATCTGGCACTTTTGTGAGTCTATTCGTAGATCTTGCATGCCCAGTCACTTAGCATAGATGCATATCCTGCGGTTGCACACAGCATGATCATTGGAATTCCCATCAGAATCCATTAGCATCAGTTAGGAGAATTTTCCAGTGCATTTAGCCTATTTTCCTATTTTTGGTTATTTTCACTTATTACTTTTAAGTGACCGAAACAGTCCCAAAATTCAGCGATTAGAAGAACTTTGATTTCAGCCATCAAGTCGTCGTCGTCACCACCGTCGTCGTCATCGGCATAGTCCCATTGCATAGGCATTGTACACCTTTGTGCAATCAAAGTAGACCACTCTCGCCGACGAGAGTGGGGCCTTCGGAGGAGGGTTTTACAACCTCTCGAGTGTCGTATCTCTTCTCTCTCCTTCTCTCAGTCTCATTTACTTGCACGCACAATATCCACTCACTTTGTTTGTGATCATAGCACTCTCCATAAAGACGGAAGGCTCTCTCCTTCCCTAAGAACTAAAAGGAACCTTGAGTAAATAAAGATCACTAATCTTGAGAAAATACAACATCCATTCCGCTGCACCTAACAATATTCTTGCATGTTATGAATCTGTCAAAGGTACAATGGGTATATCAAAAGGCGTTTAAAAAACGATTGATTCTACTGTTGGAGTGAAACACAATTGTCCACTTTCCTACTCTCTTTGGTATGTATATGGATGATGTTTTAGAGTATATTCATAGATATGGAGATAGAGGTGCACGTCTATAAGGCACGTGCATACCCTTGCTACTATATGTGGATATTGTTCTCATTTCTGAATCACCAAAAGGGCTACAAAGCTAGTTGGATATACTGCAAAGATATGCACATGGCAGAGATTTGTCTGTGAGCCTTAGCAAGACCAAAGTGATGATTTTTTATACCACATCACAATGAATGAGGGCATTAGCACCAACTTTTCTTTATGGTGAAGAGCTAGTAGAGTTTACAAAGAACTACACCTACCTCGAAAATGTGTTTGGAGGACCCTCTTTCTCTATGAGAGAGGGAACAACCTCTAGACTTACACGAGGATATGCAGACCTTGCACGATTGGAGCAATGCGTTCAATGGAAAAATTTCTCGAGCTCAGCACCAAGTTATGGTTGTTTAATACCTTGGTGATATCCACATTTTTGTATGGGGTACAGATTTGGAGACCTAGTCTTGATCATTGCATGTGGTCTGCTGGGATGTCTAATAGGTAGAGAGCAATAGAGAAAGTGGTCACTTTGATCTCCATGTTGGTCCAATGCAAGGCTGCAGTAACTCCGATTGAGATAGAGGCGATTACTGGATTAGTAACTTACATACATGGGTTGTGGGATCTCCCACGCCATAGTGCTAAATTGGTCCTCGAGTCATCTCACCAACTAGCCAAGGGGCAAACTCTAGATGTTGGTATGCATAGATGTCGGCCGGGTTTCAGCTACACAGCTTCACAATGGAAGGATTGCCACCCTTTCAATACTCCTTGGACACACCATCAATTCCCATTGGCTCCCTCCAAGATCAACAGGATACTCAGATAAGATCTTACACAAATTTATAGAGAGGGCATGGCGAGTAGAAAATTGCTTTCTACAAAGAGCATTTTCTTAATACTACGGAAGATCGATTGATTTTACGATCGAGATACATGGACTCACACCTCTCGCATATGGCTTTCTAGAAAGAGCCTTTTCTTAACACTATCGAAGATAGATTTGTTTCATGACCGAGATACATGGTGTCACAAATGAGAGCGTACACAAATAATCAACAAGCTGAAAATAAATGAACTTTCAACTAAAAGGGTCAAGGAAGAAAATCGACACAGTAATTGGGAGTAGAAGATGGGCTGGTCCTCCCTCCCCCCCTTTAAAGAGAATCTTTATTAGGGAGAATCTTGTTACAAGCACAAAAACCGGAGTGACCCCTCCGTTCTAGATCTTTCGACTCGATGGTATATTCCTTCCCTTGTGGGAAATTCTTGAGAGACGAGCTCTCAATTCAGTTTTCGTTTGTTCTCAGAACGTAAAGCTCTATCCGTTCCTGGAATCTCTGAGCATAGGCCAAGGCCTCATTGCTCCTTCTTTGTGATGGAGTACCTCCAAAAGCACAAACGCAAAACAAGAACGTGATTCGTGAAATCACAATTCATAACTATTGCTCCGAGTACGAGAAAGCAAACTCTGTGTATTGGCGCCTCTTGATCACTTGTAGATTCTCCGTCGGAAGTGCTCCTTACTGCTAGTGCTGGGATCTCTGTGTGTCTGAGAGAGGGACCGGGTTGCTTTTATAGGCTCTCACACCCGTTAGGAGTAGTCGGTGTGGAGCTGGCGGGAATGGAGCAGCCAGGTAGCACTAGGAGGAGAGAGAGACTGCTTATTGTTCTTGCAAGGAAGAGAGAGAAGAACACCTGCGCTAAAATTCAGTCAGCTAGCCAACGCATTTTTTTTTAATAGCAGCAGCTAGTACCTACCTTGGATCATGCTGATTCTGACGACGACTCCTTCCAGTGAGCAGATAATGCCGAAGATCCTTGCGAGGACACTATAACCGTGGCACTCCATCGGGAGCGATTAGGAACTGGTTGGCTCTACTCTACGGTATCTTCTTCAAGACTTATAGAGTTACCACCGCTGCAAGTGCTTGGGTAGTGTCGTCGCTCGGCACGCTGGAGGCAAGTATTTGAGGACAACAAGTTTGTTAACTTCGCTCTCACGACGCGGATCCATTCTGCACCACTTGAGCCCTCTTCAGTTACAGAGCCCTCTTTAACGCTTGGAAGTGTGCGATGCTCGTGGAGCGCGACAGAATCGACCGGAATGGCACTTGGAAGCTTGTTCCTCAGCCTAAGAAGCGAAAGATTATTGGGACGCGATGGATCTTCAAGACGAAGTTTAAAACCGACGGTTCCATCAAGAAGCACGAGGCAAGACTTGTGGCTAAGCGCTATGCACAGTGCCTTGGCATAGGGCCGACAATCCTGACACTCGGTGTTCTATGATAAGAGTGGTTTTCACACTCGGCTCGAGACCTATTTCATGAAGCAGTAAGTCGCAACCTAGCATTGCACTATCATCTACAAAGGCGGAGTACCGCACGGCTGCTACGTTGCGTGTGAAGTCATATGGTTACGTAGACTTCTGGGAGAGCTAGGGTTCCCACAGACTGCTGCGACACTTCTTTTAGCTATAGTCAGAGTTGCATTGCCATCACTTCCATGCGAGGACCAAGTACATCGAGCTCCAATTTCACTATGTTCGGGAGTGGATTTTGGCGGACGACATCATATTGGAGTATTGTCCTACAATAGAGAATATGGTGGACATCTTCACCAAATCTGCATCGGAACAGACCTTGGCCTCACTACCAGCATCAGGTGCTGAGAGGGGGTGTTACATCTCCTCTTGCTCTCTCTCTCTCTCTCTCTCTCTCTCTCTCTCTCTACGATTGTATGGCTAGGTTGGTAATCCACACATGCTTGTATTTTAGGTTTAGTCCTTTTTTGTATGGCGACCCAGTTCTAAGGCTGGGCATCCACGTCACTTATATTCCATTTTTTTGGGTCTAGGGATTTCAATGGGTCGTGCAGTTTGGCCTGACCAGCCCCTTGACACGTATTTATATGTGGCATGGGGGCACCCCTTGTACATATCATTCAGGTGTATGCATACTGTATAGTGTGACCAGGTAGCCACAATGCATCTAGTGTTGGTGTTCTCTCTCTCTCTCTCTCTCTCTCTCTCTCTCTCTCTCTCTCTCTCTCTCTCTCTCTCACACACACACACACACACACACACACACACACACACACATAATTCTCCATTGATTGAATGAGCGTCCACGAAGAATCTCAGCTCGTAAAGACCAGAATGGTAAAGTAAAGGAAGAGTTGGCAATCAAGAAAACAAAGCTATGTGTCGGTCTTGTTCCAGATATTTGGGGGACTGGTGACGCAGATGCTAACACAAAGCTTTGTCGAGCTTGGGGAAAGATCAAAGATTATCACGCCTTGATCTTCTTTGATATAGAAGCAAAGGCCAATTACATTTCCCTAGAACTTGCAAAGAAGCTAGGCATCAAGATGGAAGAGATGGGACCTATCACAACATGGTGACGTGGCATGACCACTTATCTCTCTTATATAGCTAGGCCCATTGTAGACAGATAGTACGAACAGACAATACGGACAGATGACGTGCTAGGCTTTACGACATGCTGACGTGACAGCTGTACGGATGTCCACAATTTGCATTGGTATGTTGACGTGGTAGCTGTATGGAATTTCGTAATTTTTGCTGACTGCTTTTTGGCAGTTTTTGGAGCCAATTGCTCATTGCTTTTGAGTTTAATTGCTTTTGGGCATCCTTTATAAGAATAAAAGAGCCCTAAGGGCCTCACTCTTTGAGAGCATCTAGACGCAGAGTCTGAGAGCAGAGGTCCCTCGAGAGTTGTACTTTGCAATGATTAATGAAAAATAAATACCGAAAGGGGCGCCAAACTTTGGGGCCAATACCTGTGGGCACGGAACTATGCCGGGTTGTGTTGACTCTCTTTCTCTCTCTGTTAAAGTTTAGTGATGAAGTTTCTGTTCGTGTATTGCTATTGATTTCTCGCTTGGAGTGTCCAAGCCTGTTACACTGGTATCAGAGCACAGAAAGATTCTTCTTCTACGGAGGATCCAATCCTTTTGCCAGCACACGCAGTTCTTTTGTGAAAGAATCTTTATGTCCCGAGTCCGGACTTATTAGCCACTCCCACCCTTCGTACATTGCACGTCGGGCGCGCTCTCGTCTTCATCGCTCTGTCTTACAAGGTATAGAGAATTCGAGATTACTCATAGGTTCTCTCGGAGAATCTGACAGAGATAACACCTTTAGGTGGGCAGGCAAAAGAAAAGTTGAAATCGGGTGTGGGAATTGAAGGAAAGAATGAAGATTTGGATAGATTCTTGGTGGAAAATTTTACCAAAGCAGAGTACAAACGTCAATTGCAAGTTGACACGTGTGAAAAGATTGATCAAGTACTCCAGAGACCCGAGACTTGCAAAACACGTGAAAGAATTACCCGAAACATGAGATTTACTCGAGATACCGTGAAGCCATTGCTTCTCCTCTCAGGTCGGCAGAAAGTTGAAAGGACATACGAGTGCAGAAAAGCAGAACCTGTGCTCGCAAGAAGAGCCAGACATAAATCTTAAACAGAAGGCGAACCAGAGGACCACCAAAAGATAAGCCAAAAAGTTACAGAGCAGCCTCCAAGCGTTGAAAACAAAAGGTGAAAGCACGACTAGTACCACATTGCGTGGAGACCAATCCGAACCAGATGAACGAAAGCACAAAACTTTGCCGCACATGGGGCAAAGTGAACGATCAGGAAGCCCTCGTTTTCTTTGATGGAGGAGCCAAGGCCAACTTCATTGGTGGCTCGACTTGGAATTACGCTCGTTAGGCTAAGGCCTCAGACGGAGGTAATTCTAGTGGCACCCGCACGGGATGTTGCCATTACACCTGTCATTGGTAATCTTCGTTTGCATTGTCACGGGTATTTAGGACATGAGGGCTTTTATATTATGCCTTTGGAGAGGTGTGATATCCTCTTAGGAATCTCTTGGTACCACACAATGCCGTGGTTGACTATCGGGCTAAGAAAGCGACTTTGAGGAATGAAAAGGGCAAATAGATTGTACTCGATGGAGGAAAAAAAACCTTGAAAGGTCGAATATGTTTGACCTTGAAAAGCAACGATAAGATTTTTTGCAAGCTGAGACTGACTATTTCTCTGCGGACGTACCAGGCGAGTGGCCTCCTTTACGTCCCGAAGATCACATGATTGATTCCTGGTAGTACACCACCGAACCGACCACCTTACAGAGTTAGGCTATGCCAAAATAAAGAAACAATGAACGAGAATAGATTTCCACATGACGAGGATTGGTGATATACTCGAGAGACTTCAGGGTTCTACTTGCCAAATTGATATGAAGAGTGGTTATTATCAGATCTAAATTTCTCATGGAGTCGTTTACAAGACAACTTTCAGGATGACTTTTGGGATTCTAGAGAGTTTTACAGGCACTGCGGAAGCATAAATTGGTTATAAATGCGAAAAAGAGAAAATTTCTCTTCCCTGAGATACTCTTCCTTGGACATATCGCCTCAGCAGTAGGGGTAAAGATGGACTCGGCCAAAATTGAGACTATTCGTTATTGGCGTGATTTTAAGAACGTTCATGAGCTTCAAAGCTTATTTAGGTTTGTGCTCATATTATCGGTGGTTCATTCAGAAATTTGCGGAGATAGTTTCTCCTTTGCATATGCTAACTCAGAAAGGAGCTCCTTTTATTTGGGACTGGTAGAGATTGTAGCCTTTGAGACTCTCAAAGAAAAGTTGACTATTGGACTCATACTGGCCTTACTAGACTTGCAAGAGCCATTCGAAATTTACTGTGATGCTTATGGTCGCAATTTGGAATTAATCTTGATGCAAGAAGGCCATGTAACTGCTTATGAGAGCATAATGTTTTCACGTCCTGAAGTAGTTGCACAAATTTATGAAAAAGAGCTATTAGCAGTGATCCATATTCGTACTCAGTGGGTGACACTATTTACTCAAAACTGATTATACAGTCTTTACGGATCATCAGAGTTTACGCTACTTCTTGTCATAGAAGCAGCGATCGGAAAAGCAGGTGCGATGGGCTATCCTCCTGTCACATTTACACTTCCAGATTGTCCATGGTCAAGGACAAAAGAATTTAGTGACAGATGCATTGTCTCGGAAGCCCGCTATTTCCGGGATTCATCACAGAAGCTTCGAGGATATGGTTGATCAGTACACCACGAATCTTGACTTGGTTGATATTTTTATTAGGATACACGATGGGGAGACAATTTTAGGCTATTCTATATGAGATGTCTATTTGATGCGGAAAACGATCTTGTGTGTTACACAGCCCTTGAGGGAAAATGTTTCAGAGGCCACCGCGGCATAGATACCACCTTGAAGGGTGTGGAGTGTTACTTCTATTGGACAAGGCTTAAAAAGGATGTAGATGACTTTGTTCGCAGTTGTTTAGTATGCTAAAAGGTTAGGTTTTGACAAACATAAGACACATGGATTCTTACAGCCATTACCCATTCTCACGCGCCCCTTGGAAAGCATTGCTATGGATTTCATCTTTGATCTCCCCATGACTCAGAGTGGGCATGATGGCATTCGGACAGTCATCGACAGATTCAGTAAACAGACCCACTTCATTTGGATAAAGAAGACAGTTAAGCTCGACCATTAGGTGAAAGTGTTTGTTTTCACAGATTTTCCGAATATATGGAATGCCTGAATCCATTGTTTTGGAGAGAGATCCCCGGTTTACTAGTTTATTTTGGAGGGCAATCTGAGAGAACATTGGCACGCAGTTGCATCTCTCGTCCTCATTCCACCCGAAGATTGATGGGCAATTTAAGATAGCCAATTCAATGGAATTGGATTTGTTGAAGTCTTATATTTCGAATCGAAAGGCTTAATGGAAAAAGTATTTGCCCTTGGTAGAGTTTGCCTACAACAACACACAGGGAAGGCGCCATTTGTAGTATTCAAGAGTGCTAAGAAGGTTCCTCAATCTCTAAGCACATAAGACAAGATTCTTTTAAAGTAGATTTTTGAAAAATTAAAAAAGTCTAGAAGGCATGGAAGGCCATCCAACCATTCAGAAGAGGAGAGCTCGTCCTCTTTTAACAATGACCAGATCAACAAGAAAACCAAGGCGTTCAAGGAAAGGAGTTACGCTGTCAGGTTTGAGATGCTTTCAAGTTACCAGGACACCAATCGAGCCCTTGAGTTTGTACAACGGTTTGACGTCGCCTTCTTTGGAGGACAGTTCTCATAACATTCTAGGGTGCGAAAGGCGGCATCTTATTTGAAAGAAACTGTACAGACATGGTGGTCTACTCTGTTGCTACGTATGGTTGATTAATACGCCACGGATCCTGACTTGATTGATATTTTTATTAGGATACACGATGGGGAGACAATTTTAGGCTATTCTATATGGGATGGCTATTTGATACGGAAAACGATCTTGTGTGTTACACAGCCCCTGAGGGAAAAGGTTTTGACAAAGTGCCATTGTCCACCTTTTATAGGCCACCGCGGCATAGATACCACCTTGAAGAGTGTGGAGCGTTACTTCTATTTGACAAGGCTTAAAAAGGATGTAGATGACTTTGTTCGCAGTTCTTTAGTATCCTAAAAGGTCAAGTTTTGACAAACATAAGACGCACGGACTCTTACAGCCTTTACCCATTCTCACGCACCCCTTGGAAAGCATTGCTGTGGATTTTATATTTGATCTCCCCATGACTCAAAGTGGGCATGATGGCATTCAGATAGTCATCGACAGATTTAGTAAACAGAACCACTTCATTCGGATAAAGAAGACAGTTAAGCTCGACCATTTGGTGAAAGTGTTTGTCTCACATATATGGCATGCCTGAGTCCATTGCTTTAGAGAGAGATCCCTAGTTTACTAGTTTATTTTGGAGGGCAATGTGGGAGAACATTGGCACGTAGAAAAGATAGTTTCTCCTTTGCATATGCTAACTCAGAAAAGAGCTCCTTTTATTTGGGACCGACAGAGATTGTAGCCTTTGAGACTCTCAAAGGAAAGTTGACTATTGGACTCGTGTTGGCCTTACTAGACTTGCAAAAGCCATTCAAAATTTACTGTGATGCTTATGGCTGCAATTTGGAAGCAATCTTGATGCAAGAAGACCGTGTAATTGCTTATGAGAGCAGAATGTTTTCACGTCCTGAAATAGTTGCACAAATTTATGAAAAAGAGCTATTAGCAGTGATCCATACTTGTACTCAATGATGACACTATTTACTCGGAACTGATTATACAGTCTTTACGGATCATCAAAGTTTACGCTACTTCTAGTCATAGAAGCAGCGTTTGGAAAAGCAGATGCGATGGGCTACCCTATTGTCACAGTTTCACTTCCAGATTGTCTATGTTCAAGGACATAAGAATTTAGTGACAGAATCATTGTCTCGGAAGCCCTTGCTTCTGGCTATTTCCACGATTTATCACGTAAGCTTCGAGGATATGGTTGATCAGTGCGCCATGGATCTTGACTTTGTTGATATTTTTACTAGGATACATGATGGGGAGACAATTTCACGCTATTCTATACGGGATGGCTATTTGATGGGGAAAACGATATTGTGTGTTACACAGCCCTTGAGGGAAAAGGTTTTGACAGAGTGTCATTGTCCACCTTTTTAAGGCCACCGCGGCATAGATACCACCTTGAAGGGTGTGGAGCGTTACTTCTATTGACCGAGGCTTAAAAAGGATGTGGATGACTTCGTTCGCAGTGGTTTAGTATGCTATAAGGTTAAGTTTTGACAGGCATAAGGCACACAAACTCTTACAACCTTTAACCATTCCCACCCGCCCCTGGGAAAGCATTGCTATGGATTTTATTTTTGATCTCCCCAAGACTCAAAGGGGCATGATGGCATTTGGATAGACATTGATAGATTCATGCCCACTTCTTTCCGGCAAGGAAGACAGTTAAGCCCGATCATTTGGCAAAAGTGTTTGTCTCACAGATTTTCCAAATATATGGCATTCCTGAGTCCATTTCTCTGGACATCGATCTCCGGTTTACTAGGTTGTTTTGGAGGGAAATCTTGAAGAACATTGGCTCGCAGTTGCAGTTCTTGTCCTCGTTCCACCCGTAGACAGATGGGAAATATGAGATATCCAATTCAATGGAATTGGATCTGTTGAAGTCTTATATTTCGAATCAAAATACTTAATGGGAAAAGTACTTGCTCTGGGTGGAGTTTGCCTACAGCAACTCACCGGGAAGGCGCCATTTGAAGTAAGCACCAAAGACAAGATTCTTTAAGTAAATTTTTGGAAAGAAAAAGAAGTCTAGAAGGCATGGAAGGCCATCTAGCCGTTTAGAGGAGCAGAGTTCGTCCTCTTTTAACAGTGACTAGATCAACAAGAAAACCAAGGAGTTCAAGGAAGGGAGTCAGGCCGTCCGATATGAGACATCTTAGACTGCCACGACACCCATCGAGCCCTTGAGTTTGTACAATAGGTTGACGTCGTCTCCTCTAGAGATTGGTTCACAAAACACTCTAGGGTGTAAAGGGCGGCATCTTACTTGAAAGGAACTGCACAAACTTGGTTGTCTACCGTGCTGTTCGATAGAGAAGCGCCTATGACGTGGCTAAAATTCAAGACAATCTTCACGTCAACTTGATATGGAAGCTTGGCATGAGTGTGGTATCCAGGTTTATGACCTAACCCGAGAAGAGAGAGTGTGAGGCCTCATTATATCTATGAGAGTCGAACTTGGGAGTCTTTCTTTGCATGGAAACTCCCGCTTCTATTTATGGCTAGCCGCTAGCGACATCACTACTGGGAACGACCCCTTGATGACATGGCATAGCCGAGGACGAGGTGCGCAAAAACTTCCGAGAGTAACACTGAATAGGGGCACCATGGCCCGGTGAACAACTTCCGTCTCCTTGGCGATGCAATCTGAGCGCTATCTTGCTCAGTGCGAGCTCTTTCTCCCTCCTGCACCCTCGCTGGCTACTGCCCTCTCCATTCCTATGACATGAATATGCACAAGAGGTTATCATGGCTTGGTATCACTTGAAAATGACTGAGAAAGATATTGGATGATTATTGCCAGAGGTTTTGGGATGCTTATTGACCAGTGTCTTTGTTTCGAAAGATCACTTTGAAAGACCAGATTGAGCAGTTTTGTTGTTTTTTGCTAAACCAGAAGTTTGACTCTGTTCAGAGACTTTTGCTACATGCTAAGGAATGATTTGGAACGCATGCAGTTCATTGACTTATCTTACTGGCAAGATAGTATCTACCTCAACAGGGCACGACTCCGTCGGAGTGATCAAAATGAATCAGGGGAACCGGATGAAAGCTCATTACACGATTCTCGAGAATCAGATGGTGGCATATCCGAGGAGTTCAACAAACTAAGGAAACTAGATGCAAGTTCATCAAAGGATTCACAAAAAGGGGATCAGATGACAATGTGTCTTAGGGTTCTGATGATTGAGACTGACGTGCCAATGGACAGGGAAAGTGAAAGACGCTACCCACAGGTCCCAGGGCAAAAGGAAAGAAAAGAAAAAGGGAATCAGCTGGTAAATCCAGGATAAGATTTTTGAAGCTATGCTCTAAATCTGGATACTGTTGTTGCCAAGGTGCACAAGGCTCTCGAGAAGTTTCAAGCATGGCATAAGAGGGCAACCGACAAGATTCGATGCGACTTGTAGCTAAAGGAAGATGATTGGGTGCTCTTACGGTTTGAGAAGGCACGCCTAAGAAAATGAAAAGGAAAGGAGCGGCTTTTTCCAAAGCTAAGCCTAACTATGGCCCTTTCGAGATTCAAGAGAAGATAAATGATCTATTCTTCAGCCTGAAGTTGCCAAAAACTTTGAAGATTCACAATGCTTTTCATGTGAGTGTTGAAAAATTTCAAGGGTGAGGTGCTAGTCGATAGGGAGCCTGAGGAGCAACCTGAAGGGGAAGAGAGCGAGGAGACACTTGTTCTGGAACAGAAATTGGATTACTTGGAAAAAGGAAAGAGAAAGGTAAAGTGAACGGCAATTCTTAGTCAAGAACTATCCGGTATTGAATGCGAAGCGGATGGAGGAAGAGGACTTGGCAGATACCCCTCAAATTTGGAACTTTACCTTGACGCTTTTGGTCTAGCTTTGGCTATTCCAAGAGTTCTCGGAGATCAGCAGGTTAAATCTGGTGTAGGAGTGCACAAGAGAGGAGTTACTCCACTCCTTTGTCACAAATTACCTAGAGTCATTGATTTTTCTTTGGATTTCAGGGATATTGATGGGCTGACAACATTCTGCTAAATGACTTTATGAAAGAAGTACTTCGACATGGGAATTCCCGGAACTAATTTTGATTTTGATTGATAAACACTCTAACATGTGACTGTGTTTAAGTGCAAGACTGAAAGACAAAATGACTACAACATTTTATTTTGTCTACAACATTTTGGTCTTGACAATCTCTATAGACATGATCGCAATAAGGATTAGTTAATCCGACATGAGTGAGGTTCGGTGTGGATCTAGATACGATTACTAAATACGTTGCTGGCAGACATGGTCTGAGATTGAGAATGAATTTTTATGTGATTGATTTGACTTAATGTGATGTGACTGTCGTCTATGTGTAAGTGCTAGATTTGTGTTGGTCTAGTGGGTCGGTACATAGGGTCAATGTCTACTGAATTGATTTATGGCCTCTGTCTGTTTTGCAGGCGTAATCGAGGGCGATTACAATTCTTTCAAGAGGGGGGGGTATGTAACAAAATGGTGACATGGCATGACCACCTGCTGACATGGACAGACAATACGGACAGATGACATGGCATGTTGTACGACATACTGACGTGGTAACTGTACGGAATTTTGTGATTTGCAGAGTCTGAGAGTAGAGGTCTCTCGGGAGTTGTACTTTGCAGTGATTAATGAAAAATGAATACTCAAAGGGACGCCAGACTTTGGGACCAATACCTGTGGCCCGGAACTACGCCGAGCCGTGTCGACTCTCTCTCTCTCTCTCTCTCTCTATTAAAATTCAGTGATTATGAAGTTTCTGTTCATTTGTTGCTATTGATTTCTCGCTTGGAGTGTCCAAGAATGTTACAGGACTTGCTTATTGAACTTCTATGACGGACTTGAGACACCAGTTACTCCTTTGATTGGGCAACTTCGATTGCATATTCAAGAATATGTGGAACATGAGTAGTTTTTCAATATGCCTTTAGAAGGATGTGATGTTCTTTTGGGGATGCCATGGTTCCTTCACCACAAGATTGTTTTGGATGCCTATAAGAAGCAGGTTACTTGGGAGCATAGGGGCAAGACATTAGTTTTGGATGTAAAGCTTAAAGGCCAGTGAGTGCCTCTTGTATCAGCTTCTCCTGTTCCTAAATTAATAAAGAGTCATCTTTCTTCTTACTTGATCTTTGTTAAAGAGAAAGAAGAGAGTGGATCTTCTAATTTGATTACTTTGAATAAACACCTGTCGTAAATTTTTGGACCAGTATGTTGATTGTTTTTCAAAAGCTTTACATGGCGAGCTGCCACCAGATGCTCTGAGGATCATCCTATTGATCTCATTCCTGGCAGTTCTGCTCCGAACAAACCAGCTTATAGGGTCAGTGTAGCCCAGCAAGAAGAAATCATGCGCCAGTTTAATGAATTGTTGGATATGTCCTAGTTCTTCACCCTTTTGTTCTACAATGTTAATAGTCCAGAAGAAAGATGAATCTTGGAGGATGTTCATTGGTTACGAGGCACTCAACAAGATCACGATTAAGAACAAGTTTCCTATTCCAAGAATTGATGATATTTTGGGTCGATTGTAAGGTTCTTTTATTTCAGTTGGATTGATTTGAAGAGTGGCCACCATCAGATCAAGCTTGATACTCGAGATGTGCCTAAGACAGCTTTCAGGACCGTTTTTGGCTTATATGAGTTTCTAGTTATGCCTTTCGGCTTGACCGAAAGGCATGACCAATGCTCTTGCTACCTTTCATTGGATGATGGATAGGATTTTTCTGGCTCATCGCCATTTTGTGGGCACATTCTTTGATGATATGATTGTGTTTTCCAAGAGTGAAGCGGAGCGTCGAGAGCATTTGAAGATTGTGTTTGACACTGTACGAAAGGAAAGACTGGTCATTAATGGCAACAAGAGTAAAATCGTTATGGAAGAGATTCATTTCTTGGGACATATCATTTCCAAGGTTGGAGTACGCATGGACCCTGATAAAATCAAAGTAATACAGCAGTGGCCAGAGCCTACGAATTGTAGGAGATTTGCAGTCTTTAGGCTTATGCTCGTATTATCGGAGATTTATTCGGCTCTTTGTTGAAATAGCTGCACCACTGCATGATTTGACTCATAAAGGACTTGTCTTTCATTTTGGAGAACGGCAACAGCAAGCCTTTCAACTCGTGGAGGACAAGCTTACTACAGAGCTAGTCCTTATTCTACCTGAAGTCTTTTCAAGTCCAGTGTGATACCTGTGGTATGCAAGATGGGCATGCTCAGAGCAGGATTTTGAGAGGGCCTGAGAAGCATATGCAGATTTATGAGAAAGAATTGCTTGCTATGATTCATGATTTGCAATCATGGAAGCATTATCTTCTTGGTGCTGATTCTACAATGCAAACGGATCGTCAGTCTTTAAGATACTTTTTGACACAGGCCAAGCTTTCAGAGAAGCATTTATCATGGGCCAACTTCTTGAACCTGATTATTATGCTTGAAAGGGGCGAACTATGTGTGACAAAAGAAGGTGCTTAAAGAGAGTCACGCTTCACAATACATGCTATGGAGTTGTACTTTCATTGGCCTTCTTTGTGCAAGGATACAAAGAATCATGTTAGGAGTTATTTGGTTTGTCAACGAGTGAAGTTTGATTGAGCAGTCTACTTTCAATCCTTTTTGATCCAATCGGCACCTTGGGAAATCATTGCTATGGATATGAACTTTATTTTCGGCCTTTCGGTATTTGGACGATTGTTGATCGGTTCAGTAAACAGACTTGTTTTACTCCGGTTCGGAAGCGAGCTAAGATCTTCTTGTTGAATATTTTCAAATATCATGGAATGCCTAAGTCGATTTTCGATCAGGATACGAGGATGACGACTTGTTTTGGAGAGCTTTCTCGCAAAATTTGCACTCCACTTTGAAGTTCTCTTGTTCTTATGATCCACAGACAAATGGAGAGTCAAAGATTGTGGGTTTGGCACTTTTGGATCTATTAAAGTTGACAAGTTGACAAGTTTGTGGAAGATTTGGATGTGGGTTATGAGCAGGTGAATACTGCTATTTGGAAAAGCAGAAGAAAGTTGTTGATAAGCATCGACGTTGACTCCGCTTTAACGAGGGAGATTGGGTGCTTTTGAGATTTGACTAGGCAAGACTTAGGAAACAGAAGGGCAAGGAGAGATTTTTTTAAAAAGCTTCGTATGAAATATTATGGACCTTTCCAGGTTACTTAGGTCATAAATGATGTATCTTACCGATTGAGTTTGCCTGCTTCTTAGAGGATTCACATTGCTTTCCATGTGAGTCTTCTTAAACAGTATGTGGGAGATGTGTTAGAACATCGAGCAGATGTAGAACAACGCGGGTTCAGGAGCTCAATGAGGTTTTACAGATTCTTGCACATAAAGATAGGCAGATAGGAGGCAGATTTATTCGACGGTATTTGGTCACGCTGAAGAATTACTCGGCCATGGATTCGAAATGGATGGAGGAGATTGACTTGGGAGATTCACCTCAAATGTTAGAACTCTACCTCGAGGCCTTTTCTTTACAGCCGACTATTTCTAGGGCTAGACAGGTTCACCAATAAGGTCTGGGGTATTACCTGTGGCTGGAGAAAGGAGTCCACTCCAGCTCCCTATATCACAGACTGATGTTGCGTACTAGTCCGACAATACATCTGCCGAAGGTTTCTATGAAGGAAAGGGCATGTCAATGAATCTGGCTAAAACAGTTGGGGACGCTTGAATATAGCTAGTCTATTTATAACATTTATTGGGAGAAATGTTGCATCTATTTTTTTGAACTCACGTGTGTGTGCAAAATGTATGTGTATGCATTGTAGCATAGTTTGAGAAGTGGTTACTATCATTCAAAAACATCCATTAGTACCGGACCATTCCATCGCGAAGGTTTGCTCAGAAAGTTTGCTATCTATTCAGTTTCATCATTCAGTAGTAGTCAGCCAGCATTCATTCAACATCCATTCAGCATTCAACCATCATCAAGTATCTTGTAAAAGCATTTCTACAATATAAAGAAAGTACTACTCCGATAACAGAGTCGGGGGCCCTTGGATGGAAGTGTGGGACCCAATTTGGCATCATCCTCTCTCTTTATATATCTAGAGGATGAAGAAAGAAACATACACAAAGATAACTCAAACAAAACAAAACCTAAATCCAAATATATACAGATTAAAGATGAAAAAAAAGAAATAAAATAAAGTAAAACAATCTATTAAAAAATTACACAAACAAACCAAAACAAAACAAAACAACTAAATTACAAAACAGAGCATGTCAAACCAAGAGATTTTTTATTTAGAAAAAACCAAACCAAACGAGACTATTCAAAAATTTAAAAAATATTAATTATTATTACTAACCACACACATACACGACATGTCACTGCACCTAGCTACACAAAACTTTTCAACAGTCTTTGTTGATGTGAATATCCTTGAACTTAAAACTTACAAAACATCGGGGGACACTAACAAACTAATGACAAGAATACTAACTCCGAAACCAAAATTACCAAGACAATAAAGATTTACCCATGAATCTAACTAATCTAAGACCTACAAAACAACATTAATCTTTATATCTACCTCTCTCTCTATCTCACTCGCATAACTTGCTTTGCACATATACTCCGAGTAAACAAAGAAACATGCACTTAACACCAGGGAACCCTTGAATTGTGTGCAACATACATATCCTGAGCTCAAATCCTTAAAACAATTCCATTGCGCACTACAATCCATCCTCCCGAAAACTACTACGAGGCAGTGCTGGCAAGTACTACAACACAATGCTGGCAATGCATCTCATGGCTTTGAATTTGACAAAGGCTGCACAAAGGCAACTTGCATGCCATCCGTAACTCTCCTCTCTATGTAGGTCCACACTCCCTGCTCTTATACATCCCTATGATAGGATCTAAAGGAACTGCAATCGATAAGATCTTTCAAAAGAAATCAACAGCTATGGCATACAATTCCTCTGGCTCAGAAGCAATGGTTCCATCTTGTCTCCAAAGCTACCTACCGCCTGCACACGAATATTGTGGACCCATTGGCCACCCTATCCCCAGCTAGGTCTGTCATAAAAGAACTCAGAGTGTTGTTCCTCTAGACTCTTAATCGAGCAACGCTTAAGCTTTTGCTCATGAGGTCTCTATAATAAAACCAGACTTCATTGCAGCCCGCACTCTCTATTTTGAATCTTTCACAGTCCTGAAAGCTTTGTCTCGTGGAAGAAAAAATTCTAATCTTTGAGATCCCTTGAGCACACTACTCTACAATATCTCCATATGCAACCATAGCTACCTCCCAAATCCTCTACACCATATCTGCTAGGCCGTCATTTAAGAGAACTATCATCACGTACGAATCAAACTGGAAAATGTTCCCAAGACGGGCTTCCATACGCGTTATGGTGTCATTATGAATTTTTGGTCTTACCTTTTGGTTTGACCAATGCTCTTGGTGAGATTGTTTCTAGGAAACTTCGTTGTTGTATTTCTCGGTGATATCTTGATCTATAGCCGAAGTTTGTGTAATCATGTGGCGCATATACGTGCTTTTCTCGAGGTACTGAGGATTGAGAAGTTTTATGCTAAGGTTTCAAAGTGTAAATTCTTCAATAAAGAGCTTCTGTGATTGGGTCATATTATTACTCGCAATGCGTGGACCCTGAAAAATTGGATAAAGTGTGAAATTGGCCCATTCTGAAGGATGTGCGCCAACTAAAGTCCTTTTTAGGTTTTACGGGATTCTTTCACAAATTTATCAAGGATTATTCCAAAGTTGCTGCTCCGCTTACACAACTTTTAAAAGGAGGGGTGAAAGGACCGAAGACTTCGGGTCCTCATGTAAAGGTTATCTCCCTATTGTCCAAAATGAGCGTCTTGACGAGAGCTTTCGGACATTAAAGCACTTGGTGACTACTACACCAATATTGCACATTGTGGATCCTAGAAAACGGTTTGTGGTTGAAACGAATGCTACTGATTATGCCATTGGTGCGGCATTATATTAGGATGGACGTCGTGCTACGTTTGAAAGTAAGAAACTTTCTGACGCTAAGATGCGTTATCCAATATATGAGAAGGAGCTTTACGCTGTAGTCCACGCCTTGAGGAAATGGCAGCACTACTTGTATGGCTCTACGTTTGTTGCATGGACAGACCTTCACTCCTTGTGCTATGTCTGTGATCAAGGTTATCTCAGAGGCCGGAAGGCTAGATGGGTCGAACTTATGCAAGAGTTTGACTTTGAGATTCGTTACAAAAAAGAATCCAACCATCGAGTTGCCGATGCACTTGGTCCGTGTAAGGTCTCTGACCCCGATCAAAAGAGCACCATTGTACCTTGAAATGATCATAATGGAAAAAGTTACTATTTTTAGCAGTTTTCCAAATTCTGTCAGTACCATGATGTTTAGAATGTTTTAAAGCTTCGAAATGTGAATTAAAATAATTTTTGTAAAAAAAAATTCCAAAAATAGTAAGTTTTTGGTCACCCGACCCATCCAGTTTTGACCGTTTTGAAAAACTGCACCCGTATCCCAAATTTGAAAAAAATGTATTTTCGGACCCGGGGGGGAGGGGGGGGGCTGCTAAATATGGCAGGTACTCGGGCCAGTACACCTTAGCTAGAGCTTGCTATAGCAATTTTCGGCATCAAAATCCGACTCGTATGACCCGTTTTAGCCTAAAACCAAATTTTCTCAAAATTGTCCGGGGAGGTACCGGGGGCTCAAAGCTGTGTGGGAACAGGTTCCAGCCCACTCCAGATCAGCTTTAGCAGCTAGGGGGCGCCCTCTTGCCTTGTGGGAGTCTTGGGAGAGTTTCTAAGCCAGTAACTAAGTCTCAGAGCCAGTTAACCAAGCCAACCTAACACTTGGTGGGTAGGGGAACTCGACTTGCCAATGCAGAGACTGAGTGCTCCTGCAGATGCATTTAGCAAGGCTGGTCGATTTTCAGCCTGTAGGAGCCTATTTAAAGGCCTGCGCACACACACACACACACACACACACACACACACACACACACACATGCTCACACACACAGTGCATACACACACACCTACACACAGTGGGAAGGTGCTGCCGGTACAGACACCTGTTGAAGGAGAAGCAAGGAGGGAGGTGCTGCCGAATTCTCGCCTCAAGAAGCTCGATTAGATTAGAGAATCGGGAAGATTATCAGCCCTTAATCACGCTCTTTCTCCAAGCTAATTATTTCAAGTAGTGAGTAAAATGGCTCCGGTTAAGAGAACTCGCTTCGGTGGTGCCCACGACCGCGAGGCAGGAACAAGCAATATCAATGGAAAGGGAAAAGCTCCCATGGAGGAACAAATATCGGCCATCTCACGGGCCATTGATGAAGAAATGGAAGAGGTAGGTCATAATTTCATTCAAGCTGTTTAAGTTAACATTGCACACGTTAGTTAGGAATGAACATATTCTCAAACATGTTGGAGAAATCCGACGGAAACCTCGGCAATTGAATTCATTTGTATATTAAAGTTTAAAGTAGGAAAGAAATGATTGACGGATATAATGTTTGCAATAGGAAAGAATGTCTGCTAGGGAAAATTTAGCTCGGCATGTTCATTTTGTTTCCAATGTTGAATTAGTCATGAACCCCCTCCTGATCACACGGGGCAGAGTTCTTGGTTAAGGGCTCTTGAATCCACGACTGCTGGTTAAGCGGTGGATACCCACGACTTGCTTTCTATGCGGTGGGAACCCACGTCTTGCTTTCTATGCGGTGGGAGTGCCCATGACGTGCTTTCTATGCGGTGGACATACCTAGTTGTATGGGCAGCTAGGCGACAACGGGAGGAGTAAACTCTCGCTAGAGGGGGGATGTTGTACCTCAAGAACATTGGAATTTTAATGAATAAGTTTGAGTAGAATTTATACTAGAATATTGTCTTGGTGTTGTTTGCAATATTGGTTGAAGGGCTGTCTTAACGAACAATGTGATTCGGAATTAAAACAAGAAATGTTTATGTTGAACAACCATTGTGGTAGTAATTAGGTCACACAAGTGTGAGTGTGGGCGTGGAAAGTGGGAGCTTGGCTCAGGTTGCCAATGCCTACGAGATGGGTGGTCCCAATTGGTCGGGAACTCTCTGTCCCTATAGTGCTTACTCGATATTAGTAATACTCATTGTCCCTAGAGCGGCGAAATCTCGAGAGTACGTGCCTCTGAAACATGGGGAAAAAGGCACTCGGGTTATCTCTCCTCTTGGAAGTTGGGTCTTAGGATCGCTAGATAGTTTAAGTACGCTTCCCCTGCGAGGTGGAGCTAGATCTCCTTGCTAGTAGGCTCGAACTCGACTCACTTTGTGATGAGAGATTGTCTGCTAGTCGAACCCTGAACCATTTTGTTTGCTTTCGCAATAGATCTAGTAGCCACCAGGTTCACCATCAGATCCGCTGGTTGATACGGCGGGGTGGGGACCTCACAGACCGATTCCTGAAGTTAATGCCTTGTCTATGGCTGAAATCTCGACGGAGTTCTATCTCTCTCTCTCTTCAAGGGCTACGTCATTTTGATAGCTATTTTGGCAAGATATGGAACGAGGTCGAAGCGGGGCATGACTCGTGTACATGCTTGGGTGGTCCGGAGACCCAGGTGAGTCGTGCTGGAGAGACGAGACAATGACAATGTTTCATTAGAGGTGGACTATTGTTCGGAAATAGAAAGGTCGATGTGCCAAAAATCGATGAGGTTCAACAAAGGATTTTGTTTAAATACCACGATGTTCCTAGCACTTGGCACCCAGGCATCCAGAGAACATTGTCATTGGCCAAGTGATATTTTTATCTGCCCAAGATGCGCTCTTACATAGAGAGCTATGTGGAGAGATGCACTCAGTGTCAGGTCAATAAGGTAGAGCGCCTTAGGAAAGCAGGCTTGCTACATCCATTGAAAATACCAAATGCCAAGCGGCAAAGTATCTCAATGGACTTCATCGTTGGTTTACCGAATACTAGTCGGGGCAATCATTCCATTTGGATTGTGGTCGATAGACTTACAAAAATTGCGAAATCTATACCAATGAAGTTGACAATAAAAAGCCATGAGCTGGCAATTTTATTTGTCGATCAGCTTTACAAGCTGTATGGTTTGCCAGAGGATATAGTTAGTGATCGAGATACCAAGTTCACTGGGCGATTTTGGTGATATGTGTTTGCTGATTTTCAAACAAAGTTGAGTATGTCATCTTCTGACCATTCTGAGTTCGACGGACAAACTGAGAGGATGAATCCGACGTTAGAGAACATGTTGAGGGCTTATGTCTCTCACAGACAGTCTGATTGGGAAAGGTATCTTTCACAGTTAGAGTTTGCCTACAATAGAAGCAAGCATTCTACTGCTAGATTAGCCCATTCATGGTGATGTATGGATTGGAGCCTAAATCTCCTTTTGCTATGGGCTTAGAGAAATTCAAGGATCTCCAAGCTCGTGATTTCTTGTATGATATGCAAGAAATGCTCGAATTGGCTAAGGATAGCATGAGGACAGCTCGTGGTCGAGTTACTACTTATGCTAATCAAAAGAGATCTCCAAGGACTTTAGATATGGAACAATGGGTCTATCTGAAGATACCCAAGGATTCCAAGACTATGCGAACAAGAAAGCATTATAAGCTTTTAGCTAGATATTGTGGTCTGTTCTTAAAATTGGCCAAGTTGCCTACATTTTGGCTCGTCCTTCGGATGTTAGTGTACATCCAGTGTTTCATGTCAATTGCCTCAAAGAAAAACTAAGTGAAATGGAAGTTGTTGTGCCTATCGAGGAAAATACATGGCAAGATATGCAAACTGAGTATATTCCTCAAGAACCAGAGGCCGTTTTAGATCATCGTACCTGTCACACGCCAAAGGCTTATGACGAGTACTTAGTTAAATGGAAGAGTCAATCTGAAAGGTTTGCTACTTAGGAATCAGTTAGAGCCTTGAAAGCTTAGTATCCCCATTTCATTGATGAGGACATCAATGGTTCTTAAGGGGGGAAGTATGTTATGTCTCGCTTGCAGGAGAGGGGATCTAGCCAAAACATCGTCGAGATGGGCTTCCAATGTCCGGGTGGACGTAGTGTAAACCTGATCAGTGAGGCCAACCATTATCATAAAAGGGAGGCAAAGGCCTCATTTGTAGTTATTGACCCCCACTAGTAGAGTGCCAGTCGTTAGCCCGTGAGGCTAGGAGTGTGTGAGGTCACCTTGAGGAGGTGAGGCCGGGTCGTATGGGACACTCAGTCTTACAGGTGCACGCCTACGTCCTTGGATGCTGTCTCCAACATGAAGGAGCTATCGGATGGTGGCTATGGTCGGGTGGTTCGTTGGATGCGTGTTTGTAGTAGGCAGTGGGCGGTCCATGTAGCCTAGAGAGCCACTTTGTGGGTTCATTTCAGTCGGAGTTCAAGGCACATACACCTTTCAAGGAACCAAGTGTAAAGTGTGAGCTTTGTTCTAGAATATGAGTCAAGGAGAGAAGAGAAGGAATTATCCCACATGCAGTGGTGCAAGGCTGTAGAGCTACTTACAGCTCATTTCATGAATAAATAAACACGTCTATTTTGCATTACATCTCTCTTGTTTATGGTGAGCTTGTGATGGCTTCGCAACCCAAGATCGTGTTTATGAGTCCAAGTTAATTAATCTTGGAACCTAATTCACTTGAGTGATAACCTAGCCTACACACACTCACTTGTGTGCACAATGTTTATCTTTTATCCATCCTAGCTAGCTGATCCCATTCCCATCAAGTGGTATCAGAGCTCTAGGTTATGCTAGCTAGGTATGTTGTTATGCTTTTGTGTTAGTCATTAACAATTTTTTATTAGCATTCACTAATTTCTATTTGCATTAGCTTAATAATTCATATCCCTAATCACCACTCGGACACGAACATGCTCCACTACCCTTTTGGTGCTTAAGTACGGAATTTGTATTTAGCATTTCGTGTGTGTGTCATTTTAGTGTGCAATTGCATTCATTTTCAACCTATTTTGCATTAGCATAATTAATCATCATAATCATTATCACCTTGTCAAATTTATGTGTGGGCGAAGTCATTTCCAAGAGTAGTCCATAGAGTATCTAATTGCGTTAATCGGGCCTCGTATGCTCAATTAATTAGCCGATTGAAATTGGCAAGATTAGTACCTCCTTCATAATCACAATTCAGAATTGTGTGTGTGTGTGTGTGTGTGTTTTGAAGGCACTTAATGCACAAGGCATTTTTAAGTGAAAGTCAAGATCTAAAGCATAGAGCCTGCCTTCAAAACATGTGCAGCAACCTTGTTTTTTAAAGGCTTCTTTGACTTTTGGAGGGAGCACAAGGGCCACTATACCTTTTGGCATCCAACTCGCCGGCGTTGCATTTACCTCCACCTAGCATCACGTGAACAAATCTCTTTCACCTAAACCTTATCCTAACATTACCAATAGAAAACGAAGTTCAAATGCAACCAAATTCACTACACATAATTCCTAGCACATAAGAAACATGTCCATGGTCTCAAATCTTGCTTCTGACACTCTAGAAAACGTTCAAATACATGTAGAGTGGATTTTTAAAGTGGTCAATTTTGGCATTTGTAGCATAGTCTAATAGCCCTCTATCCTTTCATTTGTGAATTTAAGCCCTAATTTGCGAGTTATGAACCAAAACAACTCATGGAAGAGAGTGCTTAAAGACTCAAAAATGTTACGAGAAACTTACGTGAACTCATGGAGCTCACATCTGGGATTGCGTTGCAACTATTGCGACAACAAATGGATTACTATAGAGAGAATAACATGCATCCAAGCTACGAGGGAAGACACTAGTGTAGTAGCAACAATTGTACTCTATTATCTCTTCCAAAAGTTAGTTAAAAAACCTTATAAACTTAGGTTTTATGCGAAGACCCAAAATCTTAGTAAAAAATGGTTGATTTAAATGGGCTACTTGGGGTGTGAGAATTTACTATTTGACTTACAACTTGGAAGTGCAAGCACCCCTACTGTTACAATATGAATTGCGAGATCAAAATTACATGTCCATCATTGCAAATGATGGGATTTGTATGAGAAAATATAAGGGTTACATTTTGGATAAAAGTTAGGTATCTAGGGAGTTCTAAGGCTTGCAACATCTGCTAACAATTTGAACCTATAAATTCCATTGAAATCTTATTTTATATCGTACATATAATATCATGAGAACTAGTACAATTTAGTGAGATAAATGCAAGCCAAGAACTCACTCAAAATAGCTTGATGTAGCTTCCAAATCAACTAGGATGGTAGAGCCATGGATAATCGCTACAATTTCGACTTGGATGGATCCCTATTCCTAAGGGCCTTCTCAACTTCTTCCTACTTATCAACATCAAACTTGTCTTCGAGCGATCATGGGTCGGCACATATTGACAATTTTTTTGTACTGTCAATCTGAGAGTTTGCTAAGGAATCGAGATCTTGGACTTGACAATATCATTCCTCGGGTCCCAAACATCAATAGTGCATTAAATCTTTGCACTTGGTAATTTGGCAAAATTGACTTTATATAGCCCTAGAGGATAGCCTAAGGAGTGTCCACACTAAATTTGAGCCAATTCCAACAACATTTTTTGCACCATAAATCTGTTGAGCCCTACATTTTAGATCTAAGCATTAAAAATTAGTTCTGGAGTTCATACATTGATGCTAACAAGGTAACTAAAGTTAATACAAGTCTCTAGAAAATCAAGGGTAGTGCACGTACCATGATACCAAACTAACCCAAGATTTCCACGTACAATCTCAGTTAAACAGGGATCCAACCACAAATAAACACTTCACACACAAGTGCATTGTGCGATGAGCACAGGGATAACCTTGAAAAGCTTTTCATCATATGGCTTTAATGGCTACACCTACTTTTTAAAGTCCCCAATCCAATATCTCTACTTGCACAACATATGATTACATGCATCAATTTGTGTATGCATCTAGGGTGTCCCGCCCTTGAACACAAACATTAGGCATGTTTTATTGTTTTAAACCCATGCATATGCAATTATAGAGCTCACCAATTCAAGCTTCAACAATGGAATAAAGATGAAGGCACCATTTTCACTAGGGTCTTCCCTTTATCCGAACAAAAAAAAAAAAAGTTTTTTAAATTTCAATAATAGTAGAAATCTTCACAAAGATATTGTCATGCCTAGTTAGGGGGGTGCAATTCCTAAATTTCTTTTAATAAATTTTTTTGATGTTGTGAACATTGCACTCACTCCATATCAACAAAAGGTTTTAAAGAAACATAAGAAGTAGTTTGGTCATAATCACAAGCGTTGGAATTAGGGTTGCAGAGAAACGCACACAGCTTGGAGAAGACGAAGGAAGCTCAAGGCACACAAAACAGAGAGTGTATTACTTAGTGTGCAATGGAAAGATAGATAGCCCTAGAATGAATGGGCATATATACGATGCACGGGGGAAAAAACCTCCTAAAGAGGGAAAAATTTCCCCAGCGGTCCTAGTGTGTCCACACACATCACTACCACATGTATATGGTAACAAATCCCCCCTAGAGTGATGCGGTGAACAAGAGCTATCACATGAGTAAAGGGAAGTGCCATGCCCTGAGGACATGATCAGTCCACAAAGAAGAGTAAGCCCAAAGCTTTGCGGAAAGCTCCGAACTTCTCATGAGACAATGCCTTTGTGAAAAGATCTGCAAGGTTGTCTTGTGTTGGCACACAAGCCAAGCTGATCTCTCCTGCTAAGAACCTCTCCCTGACATAGTGGTAATGCACCTCAATGTGCTTTGTGCGAGCAGGAAAAACTGGGTTTCTTGCAATTACCAATGCGCTCTAACTATCAGTGTAGATAGTGTTGGCAGTGTCCTGTCCAACACCCAAATCAGCCATAAGGCGTCTTATCCATACACACTCAACCGTAGCTGTGAAGACTGCTAAGTAATCAACCTCACAACTAGAAGTGGACACAGTAGGTTGCTTCTTGCTCAACCATGATATACATAAACTACCAAGCATGAAACAAAAACCACTTGTGGACACTCGCGTGTCAAAACAACCAGCCCAATCTGAGTTCGAAAAAGCATGTAAGCTAGGCGGCAATGATCCCCCCTTGGGATAGAACAAGCCAAGATGTAAAGTGTCACTCAAGTAGCGAAAAATCATCTTAACAGCATGCCAATGCTTAGACCCTGGGCTATGCTTAAATCTGCTGACTTGTGAGACTGCAAACTGAATATCTGGCCTCATGTTACATACATAATGAGGCAGCCAACAACAGTTTGATAAAGAGTGACATTAGCAGGATCACTAGCATCATGTAGACTTAACTTCAAACCTGTGTCCATGGGAGTGGCAATAGGTTTGCAATTCTCAAGCTCAAACTTACACAGCAATGTCTCTATGTAACTTTTCGGACACAAGGCAATACCACCATCACATTGCTTAAACTGTATGCCCAAGTAATGATGCAACAACCCCAAATCTTTCATCTTGAAAGTAGCATTCAAATAAGCCTTAAATTTAGCAATATGTGCCTCATTGGGACCAGTGATCAACAAATCATCCACATAAACAACAACAATGAGAAGTACATTGCCCTCACGCTTTACATACAATGTGGATTTTGTTGGACTCTTGCTTGCAATAGCCTCGTTTGACCAAATGAGTGTCCGCCTTCTCATACCAAGCACGAGGAGATTGCTTCAACCCATACAAAGCCTTCTTACATCTGCACACTTTTTCCTCTTGTCTTTTCTTGACAAAACCTTGAGGCTGCATTACATAAACTTCCTCAAATATGTCACCATTCAAGAAAGCAGTAACAATGTTTGATTGATATACATCCCAACCAAATTGAGCTGCCAATGCACGTAGAAAATGAACAGTAGTCATACGACAAGTGGGAGCAAAAGTTTCTTCATAATCTATGCCTTTCTGCGGCGCATAACCTTTTGCAACAAGTCAAGCCTTATGGTGATCAACCTCACCATTCGGCTTGTGTTTCAACTTGTAAACCCACTTTGTACCGATGGCCTTTTTGCCAGGAGGAAAATCACATAAAGTCTATGTGTCATTTTCTATAATGCATCATATTCTGATCGCATGGCAGCCATCCAATTTTTTGGATTCTATGCTTCATCAAAAGAGAGAGGTTCCTCAACCTCATGTAAGCTACCTAGACACAGCCAAAGCATAACAATCTGATGTAAAAGATGCATAGTGAGAGCCTAAACGAGTACGACTAGACAAAGGTGTATCTAATTTAGTGTCACGCAATGTATGCACCAGCCATTATTTTGGCATACCTCTAGCCTTCTCATTTTCAGCCCTTTCCTCATCAAGTACATCATGTACATCTGCATCAATAATAGGCTCATCTGTAACATTTTCAAAAAACCCCATAGGCTGTACATTTGCCTCATTGGAATTTACATTCGTATTTCCACCAATGAAAAGAGGCAACAAAGTGTCATAAATGTCATGTGAGCTTACATTACTATCTCTAGTACATGACAACAAGGACTGAACAGAACCTTCCACAAACACTACATCCCGTGAAACCAAAATACGCTTTGTTTGCGGATGATACAACCTGCTTTCAACACTATAACCAACAAAAATACATTTGACAGCCTTATCATCCAATTTTCTGCGTTGTGTTTGTGGCACCAAAGCATATGCCAAATAGCCAAAAACACGCATGTGCTCAATAGAAGGCTTTCTATCATGCCATGCTTCATATGGAGTAATAGACTGCAAAGCTTTCGTAGGACACCTGTTAAGTACATAAGTAGTACACATGATGGCCTCAAGCCAAAAAGAATGCGGCAAAGCTTGACTTTTGACCATACATCATGCCATTTTCGTAAGTGACCTGTTTTTCCTCTAAGCTACACCATTTTGCTGAGGCGCATAAGGCACAACACATTGGTGTTTTATCCCATGACTAGCCATTAGTGAATTAAATTCATAAGACATATACTCCCCCCCTCGATCAGAACGGAGGGTGCCCATAGTACATTTTGAGACATTTTCAGCCATAGTAAGAAATTGCTTAGCTTGAAGCACATGAACACTTCGGACTTCACTTTAAACAGAAATACCCATGCATGCCTGGAGTAATCATCAATGAAAGTCACGAAGTAAAGGTAATTGCCCAAGGACGACGGAGTTTGCATGGGTCCACAAACGTCACTATGCACAAGTTGCAACCTGCATGTGGCCCTAACTGAACCATCCTTTGGAAACTTAGAATGCTGCATTTTACCCAAAATACAACCCTCACAAACATATTGGATAGGTGCTTCAAGAGGCGGCAAAGAAGCAACCATATCAGATTTTTGCAAATGCAGCAAACTGGCAAAATTCAGATCCCAAAACGTGCATGCCACAGTTTTGCATCTAAGACAGGCCTTGAATCTACAACTGCATTTGCAAAATTTTGTCCACACTTGTCATACAAAGTGAGATTATACAACCCAGGGCACAAAAGGCCAGATGCAACAATTTCATCACCAAAATTGAGATCGTGAATTGTACATCTGTCAACCACAAATTTGACTACAAATCCAAGTCGAGCAAGTGCAGATACAGACAAAAGATTCTTCTTGATCCCAGGTACATAAAGTGCATCAACAAGTGTGAAAGAACTGCCATTTGCAGCAGTAAGCACAATCTTTCCAACTCCCTGAACCGGATAAGAGGTCTTGTTGGCACAAGTGATTGAATTCCCATGAGGGACAGACTCGAGAGAGGTGAACAATTCACGATGTGAGGTAATGTGCTTTGTAGCACCACTGTCAAAATACCACACATGTGAATCTGCAGCTGACATGTATGCATCATGGACAAAAGGATTGTAAGTGCACACTGCACTAAAAGCCCATTATGCATCAACATCAACATCACAGTCTCCTTTCATAGAAGACACAACAGTGGCTACATTTGTAGTGGAACCACCCTCTTTCTTCTTAGCTTCTTTGGCCTTCAACTTAGGACACTGTTTGATCAAGTGATCATTAGCTTTACAATAATGGCAACACATCTTCTTTTTGCCCTTATCACCAAAATTTCCAAACGAATTGTTGCCAGTAGAAGCATTAGAAACAGAAGTTTTGCCACTCGCAAAACCATAAGAAGTGGTTGCATTGGTGTTACCACCCTTTCTTTGAGAAGCAATAAAAGCCTGTTCAATTGCACGTTGCGTAGTCCTGTTTTTTTTATAAAGTGACTCTTGCAACAGCAATGTGCATAATGCATTAAACTTGACAACTTTGAGATTTCCTTGGGTCATAAGTCTCCAAGTACTAGCAAATGTCTGGGATGAATCTGGTAAGACATCAAGAACAATTTGCACAAGGGAACTGTCTGAAATGACTTCATCTGCAAAAATAAGTTGCTCATTGATATCCTTGACACCAGCAAGTAAATTGTCCATATCATCCTCCTCATGCATAATCTTCAATTCCAGCTCTTTACGCAGCAAAGCAATTTTAGCCTCATTGCGGCTTGCATAAAGACCTGCTAGAATATCCCAAGCCTGTTTAGCAGATTTTGCTGAACGAATGTGAGGAGTAATGGTGTGCTTCACAGACAACGCAATCAATGCATGATCTTGCGTATCCTTTACATCCCAACGAGCTTGTTCTGTCGTAGGCAAAACAACTCTAATAGCAGCAATCCTTGTAGCAAGACCTGCAACCTCCTCAACAACACCTACATCCTCACAACCAGGATGTACATCAATGCCCTGCACAACATTCCAGATGCCCTTTGAGACAAGAACATGTTGCATCATGTAAGCCCACATAGGGTAATTGTCCCCATCCAACCTGTCCTCAAGAGCAAACATCTTGAACACATCTGTGTTGTTATTAGCCATGGAAAATGTTGCATGCGATGTGAAAACTTCCCGAAATAAGGAGAAACTAAGTGAGACTAGCACGTGCAGTAGACTGTATAGGACCTGTTATGCAAAAAACGGCACTAATAGAATTTTTTCACTAAAGGACGAAATTGCATATGTAGACCTTCTTGTAGTGGAAACGGAGATCGAAAAGAGCCCGAATAAAAAATCTGAGCAGACCCAAAATATTTGTCGACCTGCGAACTCTCGCCAAACCTCACTGAAATCGGAGAAAGTGAGCAGACATATGCTGGAGCTGCTGGCGACTAAGCCCGGGAGGACGCAACCTGCTCTAATACCAATTGTTTGCAGAGAAACGCACACAGCTTGGAGAAGACAAAGGAAGCTCAAGGCACACAATAGAGAGTATGTTACTTAGTGTGCAATGGAAAGATAGATAGCCCTAGATTGAATGGGCGTATATACAATGCACGGGGAAAGAAACCTCCTAAAGAGGGAAAAAATACCCTGGTGGTCCTAGTGTGTTCACACACATCACTACTACATGTATATGGTAACAACGATTCACGAGAATTCTTGGAGGTGGAAAAAGTATCAGACATCTAGCTTTATAAATAAAAACAAGTTAGTTATACTTACAACATCAAGTGTAGCAGCAGAAATGCAGATGAGAAACACCACCAGGGTGTGTGCAAGATCAGGTGTACCTAGTTTGTGCACTTTAGACCATTTCAAAATGCCAAAAAAGATAGGTCTTTTATGCCAATAATGTGGCATCTTATCCTAGTTGTGCTTAATTTTTCAAGCTAAGAATTTGTGGCCCTATGGAATGCATAGTAAAGAACACATTGAACCGTCCTATTTTGCAACTAATTCCACCTAATGAGTACTTGTAGTGTGCAAAACCTCACTTGGTTTGATGTGTCACACCCTATCACAACATAGTATTTCTAATGAAGATGTCAATGTTAGTCTCACGTCACTAAATGTGTTGGAAACCTTTTCTTGCAGATCAATCATGCACATATTGAGAAACGTAGTTTGATTTATTGGTAATTATTTGGCCATGTGTGTAATTTATAGTAAATACTTTCTTGAAAAAATCCTTTGATTTATACTATGATTTTGTTCACAAGAAATCTATAAGTGTAATGTTCATTTTGAAAGATCCTATGGTATTTTGATAGATAAATCTTTAAGAAATGTGGCTATACCAAAAATTGCAATTTTCAGCTGTTATATTTTTATGGATCTTTAATATAAATTCATTCTATAATGTTATAATATTATAATTTATTAAAATAAATATTAGAACATATACCTAATATTTTTTCTTGAAATATTTTTTTAGTCCATAGTATTTGATGCAAGGGTCTTCAAAAAAGAAAAATCTATGAAAATAAAGCTTTGTAAGTCCATTTTCCATCCACTTCACCAACAATTGTTTGTTTAGTTTGTCTTTGGCATATATCTTAGGATGAAAGCTTGATAAATGTTTAGGTTTTTAGAAATTTGTCATCATCCAGAGGTAATTTTTAGCCTTCCAATCCTAGTCATTGTACTACATAAAATGGAGGCTCCACATAAGCATGTGTTGGGGACATCTTAAGTGTCACACTCACACCAAAGTGCACAAAGTGGGTACATCTAATCATGTACCCACCCGTCACAATAATGAATTACCAATTCAAAATAACAACAGGTTCAAATCAACATTACCTAGATAGAATCAAACCAATAGATGAGAGTTTCATAGAAATAAATGAGGTTTATTGATCATAATTGGTGAGATATCAATGCTCACAAGCACAACGTTTGGCATTATTCTGAGGCAGATAGTGGATATAACGAAGGGTACCTTGCATGATCCGTTCTCTTGAAAACTTGTCCTTCTATTTGGATACCTCAAACAACTACCACCTTTTGACAAACCATCATGCATGGATTGTAAATCATGTACTATTACACGATCTATACATATCACATACGAAATTTTTCATAACATGACATTCTCAGTTTGACATGTAGTGAATTTTGGCAAGTAATTTGTTCTAGAAAGCCCACAATAGAAGAGATTCATAACACAAAAGAGATAAAAAAAATATTAGAAGATAAGCGCGTCACACACACACACACACACACACACACACACACAGAATAGAAAAAAGACTTTCATTATGTATAAATTCAATATATGAATTTCACCCTAGTATTTTTTACTCCTGAGTAGTAGTATTTTTTGACAAATGTATATATGTAAGGCATTTGATTTTGTGTGACCTTACAGAAAATAAAATTAATCCCTTTTATAATCCCAAGCTTGTCCATTATCAGAGTGAACATCATGAAATGCCCTTTGGTTTTTTATGTGCTTGATAGCTTTCAATCTACATCTAAGCATCATATTGCTTCATTCCATTTTGCATAGTTTGGTATCCAATAGTTGCATTAGCTTTAAGATGTAAGTAAATCGTCTTCGATGACCCATTGTCGTGCCGCTCCATTTCCATGATGCGAAAAAGAGCAGAGGAATGCAAATTAAGCTTCTTCAAAGTCCATATGTATATTGGGTAGTGGTCAAGGCTTGATAACAAGCAAATCTCAATGCTAAATGTATGCTAGATGTGGCTTAAAAGGATAAAAAGTTTTCACAAATGAGAGTTTATAGACTAGAAGTTTACTACTTAAGGTGCTCTATGGGCCTGTCTTTACGGCTTGTTAACTAGAGCTACGGTGAAGAAGTTATACCAGTTTGAAGTTTGAACAGTTTGCAGCTCTGCGCCAGATTGGGCAAATGTAGATGAAGGTTTAGGGGTGAAGTAAGTGCATGGACCTGAAGTGCTCACTTTGTTGAGCTCATTGGTCTTTTCAGATTGGCAAAATCGCTCTGGCTGCCAAGATATTAGCAGTTTAAGTTTCAATGGGGGTTGGTTCCGTACCACGTTGGTTGCCTCGGTGAGTGTGTCAACTGGGAGTTTCTGGCTTTCGACCAGGTTCTGGAATGCGGTGCACGTTGTTACACCTAAAGATGGTCGACCTATGGAAGTGCAAGAAGCTCAGGCATGCAGTTTGCAAGCAAATGACGGGGGCATTGAACAGGTATTTGATGCAGTCAGGAGACAGGTATACCCAGATAGAGCACTCTCTAGTCGAAAGTGTAAGTATTTCTTGCTATCACAACTGACATGATCAAATGTCGATATCATAAGGTTGTAAACAGGACAAGGGGTGCTCGATACAGGTACTATCAGGTTTGTGAAATGGGATTTGGAGCAAGATGTCTGCATGACACTCTACTGCCAGGATGTGTATGTCAAATGTGGATTTTAACAGACCAAAGAAGGTTTTCAAACTCAATTGATCGGGATACCTAGAACTCTCTTGATGCTTCGACTCACCGATGGATAACAATTGCACTTCAAGTTAGCAAAGATTGTGAGGCCATCGTCTTGGAAAATGGTGGAGTTTTATGGCATACAGAGCTCAAAGAAGGTGGTTGACCATATAGGTATGATCATCAACTTGACTTGAAAGGGCGATGGTTCTTTCATGGCAGCGCGACGGAAAGTTAAGCATGACTCCTTTAAAGTGGTGGAGCTCGGGGATCGAGGCTGTGCTATGGATGTACAGACAGTGAGGTCAAAGGGAAAAAAATAATGTTTTTTCTTACCTTCGGCAGTTTCATGACGTGGGAAAGGCAGCCAAGCAAAGTTTATTTCAATTTTTTAAAGTATTGTTTTTTTAAAAAATGAGCACCAATATTGCTTGCATGGCGGCAGTTTCTAAAGGTCTGCTGTAGATGAAAAAAGTGGTGGAGTGCCATCTGTTGGAGAGGTCGCAAGCTGCATGGGGAGAAGGGGCCGTAACCAAGGAAAGGAGGGCCACGGGTGCGTTTACAGCTGGAGGAGCACTGCATGAAGGGGAGGGCAGTGTGCACGAGATGGGAAGCAGGTCGAGGGCTGCATGGCCGCCAAGACTTGAAGAGCATTGCATGGCATGAGGGCCAGCGAGGGCCTGTGTATGAGCAGTGAGTTGCATAGGAAGGGGTGTTGAAGGTCTGCAGGAGCGAAGGGCTAGCCTAGCAGCGAGGAAGGAGCCAGGAGGGGACCAAGAAGGCGGGGGGGGCAACAGAGAGCGGCCAAGAGGACTGAGGGTAGTTCGCCAGACAGAGTTGAGGAGGAGCAAGTGACGGGGCTGCAGCAAGGAAGGGCCGCCATTAAAGGGTAGAGAAGAGGTTGCTGCATGCCGTGAGGGAGTTGGAGCGCTATAGAGAGGGTCCTGGAACGGGCACACAGGGAAGAAGAGCCGCGAAGGGCTGGTTGTTGCAAGGTAGCGGTTGAGTGGGAGCACGGGTTGCTACGAGGCCGGGGGGGCCGGCGCTGCAAAGGAGGGAGGCCACCTGCAAACCGAGGGGGCCAGCTGGCTCAAGCAAAGAACGGTGCCATCGCAGGGTTGGTGATAGGTGAGGAGTTTTCAAGAGGAGAAAGGTCGACCAGAGTTTGTAATGAGGAGTTGGGGTGCCATTGGGCAGCCGAGCAAGGCTTGGAGCAAGTAAAGGGAGCCGAGGGTTGCAATTGAAGTGGGCGCCAAGGGTTGCTACAGAGAATGAAGCTGCCACCCTTGAGGGCTTAGAGAAAGAGGCCACGAGTGCAAAGAAGGAGAAGCCTGATGCTGCCACTCCTTTTGTGTTATCATCATCACCTACCCATGGTTTTTTTTGAAGAAGTTAGCTTGTATTAGCGTCTTTGACTATTTGGATACAATCTTGTCGTCTGTTCGTCTCATCGTGTGCATCTCGCCCGTGGTAGTGTTGGCTCCGGGTGTGTGTGCACACGCGCAGAGAGGGGGGGAGAGAGATTGTGCGGGGAAAATTGTATATGTGGTCGAGGCATGTGTTGCCTCCCTGTGTCAATGTGTTTACAGTATTGGGATGAGTGTATGCATTGGTGGGTACAAGTGTGGGATGGTGGTTTGTTGACAAGTGTTTGCGGTTATGGTCGAGTGAGTGTAGCCGTGATTGCTTGTAGGTGAGTCCGTGGTGTGAAGGTTGGCAGATAGTGTGCATGTGTACGTGATTCTGTGTGGTTAGGGGTGTCGAATATTCCTTGGGCTATAGAGAGGCAGTTATTTTGTGTGCCGGGTGTTGTTCCACTTCCCCCTTTCCATCAGTTGTGCCCCCACTGAGGAGCTACTGATTGCTTCTTGGTGAAGTTGAAGACGGTGTTGCGGTGTTACCAGGTTCAAAGAACAAGTGCTGCTAAGAAAGATGTCGTCGGGTTTTCCGACTTTTACAGGTGTTGAAGATGCTGAAGTGTGGCTATAGGACTATGGTCTATTTTTTTTGGAGAGCGGCTTTTCGAAAGAAGAGGGAGTGACCCAAGCTTTCCCACTCCTAGTTCGTGGAAAAGCAAAGGTATGGTACGAGGGCTTGCAAGCTGGAAAAAAAAAGGATTGGAGCACATTGGAAGCGGCATTCCGAAGCCGATATGTGGCCAAGACGCAGCGGAGTGAAGTGAAGCAGATGATGGACAACCTAAAGCAATGCCTTGACGGTGATTTCCGAGCATTCGTGTGGGAGTTCGAGGCCTTATGGAGCAAGTTGGTTAAGGTAACTGTTGTTGGTTAAGGTAACTGCTCTAGAGAATGCAATTTTTTTGAAGATGACCAAGTTTGTGGACCGTTTGCATGTAAAAGTGCGGGATAAAGTCTAGATAGATGGACCGTGCACGTACGAGGAGGCCGTAGCCTATACACAGAGAAAGACGAAGAAGGTTTTAAAGAAGCAATAGGCAAATCAGGTTCTGGCGAGTCCATTGGTGCCAAGGTCAATTGCTAGGGAAGAGCTTCAGGTAATTGGACCCATTGTTGATGCACATATGGTAGCAGCGGATAGGCGTGATGCCAGAGTAGAGACGATACCGTGTGGGCCTATGAGGCCTCAACAACTGCAGAGAGGAGTCTACAGAGTACTGCCTGATGTGCTTGACCAAGTGACTTTTGAAAAGCAAGCAGTGGAGAAGGTAGTTGAAGTGCCAAAAGCCGGTGAGTTTTTGGAGAAAGCCGAGGTGTATGCGAGCTATAGTAGTGCCTTGGATACGGACAACACATGGAAAACGGAGTCTTCTTTCTCAAGGTATGAGACATATGATGTTATGCATGTCGATAAGGTGGTCAAAGAGCAACAGATTGCAGGTGAAGAGACATTTTTTTGCGGACCAGGGGGTTGGGCAACCCTCTCTTGTGCCTTGTGATGCCTATAGATGAGGTTTTGCCAGTGTTTGCTTTGGATGATCGGGTGACGCAAGTTGGTGCCATGTTGTCGATAAATGTGCTGTTGAAGCTTGCTATGCAAGCGCCTCTATGCCGATTGCTACAGGCTATCTTGTTTGAAGCCAATCATGCTTTGGCGAGCTCTCTAGCCGATGGCGAGTTGGTTTCATATGATGCCGCTGCTACAAACATTGGTATAGTACATTCTTATCCATTGTACAAAGCAAGCTTATGGATACAAGTTGAAGCAAGACAAGGCTATGTCAAGCAAGAGTGATGGGCTTACAGGTTTTCTGGTACAAAGCTGCATAGATGGTTTCTATCAATTTTACAGACGGATGGTGATGATCAATGCCATATTTTTTATCCAGGTGGAGTTTACACTATGCTTGGGAGAGCCTATGCTTTCCATTTGACCAAGGTGGGTGCTGCTGCAGACATTGAATCTCTCTCTATCTATCTACTGCTTATATAAATACTATCTATCAGTTTATCTCTACTACAATTATCTTATGTAAATAATGCTATGGTTGAGCATCAATGCTCAACGAGGGGGTGAGGAGGTGGGCAATGATGGTACACATAAAGGTGGTCGACCTATGGAAGTGCAAGAAGCCCAATCATGACAGTTTGCAGGCAAATGACGGGGGTATTGAACATGTATTTGATACAGTCAGGAGATAGGTATACCCAGATAGAGAACTCTTTAGTCGAAAGTGTAAGTGTTTCTTTCTATCACAGGTGACATGATCAAATGTCGATATCATAATGTTGTAAATAGGACAAGGGGTGCTAGATACAAGTGCTATCAGGTTTGTGATATGGGATTTGGAGCAAGATGTCTGCACGACACTCTACTGCCAGGATGTGTATGTCAAATGTGGATTTTAACAGACCAAAGAGATTTTCAAGCTCAATTGATCAGGATACCTAGAACTCTCTTGATGCTTCGACTCACCGGTGGATAACAATCGCAACTTCAAGTTAGCAAAGATTGTGAGGCCAACGTCTCGGAAAATGGTGGAGTTTTATGGCATACAGAGCTCAAAGCAGGTGGTCGACCATAGGTATGATCATCAACTTGACTTGAAAGGGCGATGGTTCTTTCATGGCAGCGCGACGGGAAGTTAAGCATGACTCCTTTAAAGTGGTGGAGCTCGGGGATCGAGGCCGTGCTATGGGTGTACAGGCAGTGAGGTCAAAGGGGAAAAATAATGTTTTTTCTTACCTACGGCAGTTTCATAGACGTGGGAAAGGCAGCCAAGCAAAGTTTTTTTGAATTTTTTAAAAAGTATTCTTTTAAAAAGAATGAGCACCAATATTGCCTACATGGCGGCGGTTTCTAAAGGTCTGCTGTAGCTGAAAAAAGTGGTGGAGCGCCATCTGTTGGAGAGGTCGCAAGCCGCATGGGAAGAAGGGGCCGTAACCAAGGAAAGGAGGGCCACGGCTGGAGGAGTACTGCATGAAGGGGAGGGCAATCTGTACGAGATGGAAAGCACGTCGAGGGCTGCATGGCCGCCAAGACTGGAAGAGCATAGCATGGCATGAGGCCCAGCGAGGGCTTGTGTATAAGCAGTGAGTTGCATAGGAAGGGGTGTTGAAGGTCTGCAGGAGCCAAGGGCTGGCCGAGCAGCGAGGAAGGAGCCAGGAGGGGACCAAGAAGGCGGGGGGGCCAACAGAGAGCGGCCAAGAGGACTGAGGGCAGTTCCCCAGACAGAGTTGAGGGAGATCAAGTGACGGGGCTGCACCAAGGAAGGGCCGCCATCAAAGGGTAGAGAAGAGGTTGCTGCATGCCGTGAGGGACTTGGAGCGCTACAGAGAGGGTCCTGGAACGGGCACGCAGGGAAGAAGAGCCGCGAAAGGCAAGCTGTTGCAAGGTAGAGGTTGAGTGGGAGCACGGGTTGCTAGAAGGCCGGGGGGCGGCGCTGCAAAGGAGGGAGGCCACCTACACACCGAGGGGGCAGGCTGGCTCAAGCAAAGAAAGGTGCCATCTGCAGGGTTGGTGATAGGTGAGGAGTTGTCAAGAGGAGGAAGGTCGACCAGGGTTTGTAAAGCGGAGTTGGGGTGCCATTGGGCAGCCGAGCATAGCTTGGAGCAAGTGAAAGGAGCCGAGGCCTTCAATTGAAGTGGCGGCCAAGGGTTGCTACAGAGAATGAAGGTGCCACCCTTGACGGGCTTAGAGAAAGAGGCCACGAGTGCAAAGAAGGAGAAGCCTGATGCTGCCACTCCTTTGTGTTATCATCATCACCTAGCCATGGTTTTTTTGGAAGAAGTTAGCTTGTATTAGCGTCTTTGACTATTTGGATACAATCTTGTCCTCTGTTCGTCTCATCGTGTGCATCTCGCCCGTGGTAGTGTTGGCTCCGCGTGTGTGTGTGTGCGCGCGCGCACGCAGAGAGGGAGGGAGAGAGATTGTGCGGGGAAAACTGTATATGTGGTCGAGGCATGTGTTGCCTCCCTGTGTCAATGTGTTTACAGTATCGGGATGAGTGTATGCATTGGTGGGTACAAGTGTGGGATGGTGGTTTGTTGACAAGTGTTTGCGGTTATGGTCGAGTGTGTGTAGCCGTGATTGCTTGTAGGCGAGTCCGTGGTGTGAAGGTTGGCAGATAGTGTGCATGTGTACGTGATTCTGTGTGGTTAGGGGTGTCAGATATTCCTTGGGCTATAGAGAGGCAGTTATTTTGTGTGTCGGGTGTTGTTCCACTTCCCCCTTTCCATCAGTTGTGCCCCCACTGAGGAAATACTGATTGCTTCTTGGTGAAGTTGAAGATGGTGTTGCGGTGTTACCAGGTTCAAAGAACAAGTGCTGCTAAGAAAGATGTCGTCGGGTTTTCCGACTTTTACAGGTGTTGAAGATGCTGAAGTGTGGCTACAGGACTATGGTCTATTTTTTTTTGGAGAGCGGCTTGTCGAAAGAAGAGGGAGTGACCCAAGCTTTCCCACTCCTAGTTCGTGGAAAAGCAAAGGTATGGTACGAGGGCTTGCAAGTTGAAAAAAAAAGGATTGGAGCACATTGGAAGCGGCATTCCGAAGCCGATATGTGGCCAACACGCAGTGCAGTGAAGTAAAGCAGATGATGGACAACCTAAAGCAAAGCCTTGACGGTGATTTCAGAGCATTCGTGTGGGAGTTCGAGGCCTTATGGAGCAAGTTGGTTAAGGTAACTGCTGTTGGTTAAGGTAACTGCTCTAGAGAATGCATTTTTTTTTTAAGATGGCCAAGTTTGTGGACCGTTTGCATGTAAAAGTGCGGGATAAAGTCGAGATAGATGGACCATGCACGTTCGAGGAGGCAGTAGCCTATGCACAGAGAAAGACGAAGAAGGTTTTAAAGAAGCAATAGGCAAATCAGGTTCTGGCGAGTCCATTGGTGCCAAGGCCAATTGCTAGGGAAGAGCTTCAGGTAATTCGACCCATTGTTGATGCACATGTGGCAGCAGCGGATAGGAGTGATGCCAGAGTAGAGACGATACCGTGTGGGCCTATGAGGCCTCAGCAGCTGCAGAGAGGAGTCTACAGAGTACTGCCTGATGTGCTTGACCAAGTGACTTTTGAAAAGCAAGCAGTGGAGAAGGTAGTTGAAGTGCCAAAAGCCGGTGAGTTTTTGGAGAAAGCCGAGGTGTATGCGAGCTATAGTAGTGCCTTGGATAAGGACAACACATGGAAAACGGAGTCTTCTTTCTCAAGGTATGAGACATATGATGTTATGCATGTCGATAAGGTGGTCAAAGAGCAACAGATTGCAGGTGAAGAGACATTTTTTTGCAGACCAGGGGGTTGGGCAACCCTCTCTTGTGCCTTGTGATGCTCTGCACAAGTTAACTGAAGAAGAATGCTTTGATGAAGATGATTGGGGATTCGACGAGCCGATGATTGAGGTCGATGATGCACTACAGGTTTTGATTGCTAAAGCTATGGCGAGGATACAGGACATGCTAGGCTGTGTGCCTGCTCCAGTACCGCTTGAAGAGCCTATAGATGAGGTTTTGCCAGTGTCTGCTTTGCATGATCGGATGCCGCAGGTTGGTGCCATGTTGTCGATGGATGTGCTGTTGAAGCTTGCTATGCAAGCGCCTCTATGCCGATTGCTACAGGCTATCTTGTTTGAAGACAATCATGCTTTGGCGAGCTCTCTAGCCGATGGCGAGTTGCTTTCATATGATGCCGCTGCTACAGACATTGGTATAGTACATTCTTATCTATTGTACAAAGCAAGCTTATGGATACAAGTTGAAGCAAGACAAGGCTATGCCAAGCAAGAGTGATCGGCTTACAGGTTTTCTGGTACAAAGCTGCATAGATGGTTTCTATCAATTTTACAGACGGATGGTGATGATCAATGCCATATTTTTTATCCAAGTGGAGTTTACACTATGCTTGGGAGAGCCTATGCTTTCCATTTGTCCCAGGCGGGTGCTGCTGCAGACAGTGAATCTCTCTCTATCTATCTACTGCTTATATAAATACTATCTATCAATTTATCTCTACTACAATTATCTTATCTAAATAATGCTATGGTTGAGCATCAATGCTCAACGAGGGGGTGAGGAGGTGGGCAACGATGGTACACATGAAGATGGTCGACCTATGGAAGTGCAAGAAGCCCAATCATGACAGTTTGCAGGCAAATGACAGGGGCATTGAACATGTATTTGATGCAGTCAGGAGATAGGTATACCCAGATAGAGCACTCTCTAGTCGAAAGTGTAAGTGTTTCTTTCTATCACAGGTGACATGATCAAATGTCGATATCATAAGCTTGTAAATAGGACAAGGGGTGCTAGATACAAGTGCTATCAGGTTTGTGATATGGGATTTGGAGCAAGATGTCTGCACGACACTCTACTGCCAGGATGTGTATGTCAAATGTGGATTTTAACAGACCAAAGAATTCAAGCTCAATTGATCGGGATACCTAGAACTCTCTTGATGCTTCGACTCACCGGTGGATAACAATTGCAACTTCAAGTTAGCAAACAGTGTGAGGCCATCGTCTCAGAAAATGGTGGAGTTTTATGGCATACAGAGCTGAAAGCAAGTGGTCGACCATAGGTATGATCATCAACTTGACTTGAAAGGGCGATGGTTCTTTCATGGCAGCGCGACGGGAAGTTAAGCATGACTCCTTTAAAGTGGTGGAGCTCGGGGATCGAGGCCGTGCTATGGGTGTACAGGCAGTGAGGTCAAAGGGGAAAAATAATGTTTTTTCTTACCTACGGCAGTTTCATAGACGTGGGAAAGGCAGCCAAGCAAAGTTTTTTTGAATTTTTTAAAAAGTATTCTTTTAAAAAGAATGAGCACCAATATTGCCTACATGGCGGCGGTTTCTAAAGGTCTGCTGTAGCTGAAAAAAGTGGTGGAGCGCCATCTGTTGGAGAGGTCGCAAGCCGCATGGGAAGAAGGGGCCGTAACCAAGGAAAGGAGGGCCACGGCTGGAGGAGTACTGCATGAAGGGGAGGGCAATCTGTACGAGATGGAAAGCACGTCGAGGGCTGCATGGCCGCCAAGACTTGAAGAGCATAGCATGGCATGAGACCCAGCGAGGGCCTGTGTATAAGCAGTGAGTTGCATAGGAAGGGGTGTTGAAGGTCTGCAGGAGCCAAGGGCTGGCCGAGCAGCGAGCTGGAAGGAGCCAGGAGGGGACCAAGAAGGCGGGGGGGCCAACAGAGAGCGGCCAAGAGGACTGAGGGCAGTTCGCCAGACAGAGTTGAGGGAGATCAAGTGACGGGGCTGCAGCAAGGAAGGGCCGACATCAAAGGGTAGAGAAGAGGTTGCTGCATGCCGTGAGGGACTTGGAGCGCTACAGAGAGGGTCCTGGAACGGGCACGCAGGGAAGAAGAGCCGCGAAAGGCAAGCTGTTGCAAGGTAGAGGTTGAGTGGGAGTACGGGTTGCTAGAAGGACGGGGGGCGGCGCTGCAAAGGAGGGAGGCCACCTACACACCGAGGGGGCAGCCTGGCTCAAAGCAAAGAAAGGTGCCATCTGCAGGGTTGGTGATAGGTGAGGAGTTGTCAAGAGGAGGAAGGTCGACCAGGGTTTGTAAAGCGGAGTTGGGGTGCCATTGGGCAGCCGAGCATAGCTTGGAGCAAGTGAAGGGAGCCGAGGCCTTCAATTGAAGTGGCGGCCAAGGGTTTCTACAGAGAATGAAGGTGCCGCCCTTGACGGGCTTAGAGAAAGAGAGGGAGAGAGATTGTGTGGGGCAAATTGTATATGTGGTCGAGGCGTGTGTTGCCTCCTTGTGTCAGTGTGTTTACAGTATTGGGATGGGTGTATGCATCAGTGGGTACAAGTGTGGGATGGTGTTTTGTTGACAAGTGTTTGCGGTTATGGTCGAGTTTGTGTAGCCGTGATTGCTCGTAGGTGAGTCCGTGGTGTGAAGGTTGGCAGATAGTGTGCATGTGTAAGTGATTTTGTGTGGTTAGGGGTGCTCGATATTCCCTGGGCTATAGAGAGGCAGTTATTTTGTGTGCCGGGTGTTGTTCCACTTCCCCCTTTCCAACATAATAGGGCAATAAGCGGTCAAGGAGCATTTTTTCTGGAATGTCATCTCATGCAGTGCATTGATAGCGGGGTATGATGGCAAAATCGTGCTTGGCACTACCGTGGTCGAGATATATGTCTAATGTGGTGATTTGGTGATGCATGTTCCAAAATAATTGAGATTGGCAACTATCCTTTGCCTAATATGGAAGCCAAATGTTATGCCAAGCAGTGCCCTAGTTGATGTGCATGCCAAATAATGTGCACTTAAGAGTGCAACAAGTGCTTGAGGAGCTATTGAGTGTGATATTATGCCAGCCAGATAGGGCAAGGTCAAGCGGATCTATAAGGGAAAAATGCCATTTTTAGCATTGCCTTGGTCGTTATGTACGAAATCACATAAAGTTATTCATGGGCTTTAAGTTCAAAATATCGTCCATTGGGACACCTTGATTATAAATATTCCCATTGTGGATTGTGGTAGTGAAGCGTTGGCTTTGGTAATTGAATGCGAAGGGAAGGCCTTCCGTGCAATGCATTCCCCTATGCTTGCTTCTTGAAGGCATGCGGCTATTTGGGAGTCTCTATAATGGGCAAAAGATCTTACAATGATATCATTAGACGAGGGCTATTGACGTCATCTTTGGGACAACCTAGGTTGACAAGTATTCCGGACAAGGTGGCCACCCAATGTCCCCTTGGAGGAGGGCCGCCCAAGGAAAGTGGCTCTATAGCCGGCTGTTTAATGAAATAAGGCTTTTTCTTTTATACAATGTGAATGCGGGCAGGAGGAAACGACATCCAGCGAGTAGAAGTGTGGGGGGGAAAGAGCAGGGCTTGCGAAGTGCCCATGCGCACCGCGTTACTATCATGTTGCAGAATTTTGACACTCTTCAGAGGCTACGCTTCCGCTACGATGGGCTGCTTCGGCCAGCATCTATCCGGGATAGTAGAACCATGGATATTCTTAACATCCCCCCTCTCCATCCTCGTGCACGACAGACAGAGACTTCTAGGGCTGGATTAAACAGCAGGACATGATCACGGGTGGAGAGGAATGACACAGATGGGCAGGCTAAGCCAACCAATGAGGAGCATGAGCAGGCCAGGGTGGACCCTGAGGCGATCATTGAAGAAACAGAGCTAGTTATGGAGGAACCAGTTATGAAGCAAAATGAGCAAAGCATGGAGGATCTAGAGCCTATGCCTGTACGGGAGAATCTTGTGTCTGTAAGGGAGGAGCATGTGCCTGTTAGGGAGGAGCCTGTGCCATTAAGGGAGGAGAATGAGACAGCCATGGATAAATCTCAAGAAAGGCAAGGGAAAGGCTCTGCTTCACAAGGGCCATCCAATGAGGAGCCTTTATCAGAGGAGTTGATTATTTTAGAGCAAATCAACGAAGAGAACAAAGAGGAGTTGCAAGTTTTGATCAGCGCATCGTCTCTGTATGCACAGATACTATTGCTTGGAAGGTCAGAGGAGGCCTGCATTTTCAATTTCGATCAACAAGACTTCCTGTGCATGCGTAGCTTCTCCAACTCTAACGCAATGGATGCGGTCGTCAACATTGCTTTGTGGTACTTCTTAAGATCTTTATAAGTCACGCTTGGTTCATTAAATGGCTCAATTTTACTAAGACATGGGTCAATACCAAGCGAGTCAGTGGCTTTTGGAATTGGATAGTGATACCACTCGCTCGGTATTGACCCATGTCTTCGCGGCAGTCGTCAACGTTGCTATGTGTTACGTCTCAAGTTTAAGTCACGCTTGATTCATTAGATGGCTCACTACCACTAAGACATGGGTCAATACCAAGCGAGTCAGTGGCTTATGAAATATGATAGCTGCCCCAACTGCTCGGTATTGACTCATGGATTTGTGGTAGTGACAGCCCGCTGAAATATTTTAAGTCTAATCTTTTCTATTGATTCATGTTAGACACGCTATCTCGCTTCTGCCCGTTGAGGTTCGGAACAAAATATACTTAATAGATCCGTTGATCTCGCCTATGCTATAGAACAACGGAGTTTCCTTTTTGGCTCTGATGGGCTGGTTTAGCAGAGTCAATTTTGATCTAGCGCATTTTTTGGTCACTGCATACAATCAATCGTGAGTTTTTTCTTGCCTTGTAAAAACCATGTTGGATTTAGGATCTTTCTCCTCATCTTTGATGATTTTGGTGTAGTGATCATTGGAGTCTGTTGTTATTTGACATTGAAGATAAGATTATCTACTACGCAAACTTCGGGCAAAGCAGGTTGTTTCACAATCGTGTAAAAAACGTAAGGCACATCTGGGTACATTTGGAAGTAGTGTCTCTTTGTAATGTGTTACTGACTCAAGTGGTTACGTATGTAGTGTCGCGAAAAAACTTGGATGCTGTGTAGAGCATGTTTTGTTAGAACATGACCTAGGGACTACCATCTGGCACGAAGATTGATGACTATAGCTGTGGCTGGCAAACTTATTTGAATGCCTTGTTGCTCCTCAGTCAAATTTTGGATGTACCAAACGTAAGTAATCCATGCCCACGCGGGTTGATGACTATAGCTGTGGCTCGCGAACATGTTTGAATGTCTTGTTGCTCCTCAGTCAAATTTTGGATGTACCAAATATAAGTAATCGTGTTGTTTCATTGTTTTTTTGCTGCAACGTTTGTATTAAAAGAAGAAACATCTTTACCTACTTTCCTATTATCACGCTTCTACAGGAACTTCAATTACATAACTACACCCCCAACGATGTGCAACATTTTTCTGTAATGGCCATCCAGCATATTATAATCTCGGTAAACAGACGTACAAGAGAGGAAGGGGCAAGAGCTGAGGAGTTTGAACAGGCTCGCATTGACGAAATGATGCAGCGCTACAATCAGACTCAAGAGGAGGTTCGAAATATGCAAGAAGCAATAAATCAATATTATGCGGATGCCGCAGAAGTAGAGGAATGGACTACACGTCAGCGGCAAGAGCAAGAATAGAGGGAAGCTTCACAGGTGCAAGATGCATGGGAAGCCATGGAAGAGGCCCATGATTTTGAACGACGGGAAAGGATGCCTGAGATCAGCGTCCCCCGAGGCAGAAGTAGCAGCAAGCGGGGAAGAGGGCAGGGGAGCAATGGCAGCAACCGGAGGAGAGGGCAAGGGAGTAGTGGCAGCAACCGGGGGAGAGGACAGGGGACCAGTGGCACCAACCGGGGGAGAGGACATGGGAGCAGTAGTAGGGTAAGGGAGCAATAACTTGTATACATCTTGACAGAAACAACACAATTTGTAAAGTTTTGAGACAATGAAAAGTGTACATTTTTTAAACATTGTTTGAGCGGCACAAAATGTCTCTGTGTTAGTCATTTTCAAGAGTACATCATGGTTTGCATGGCATCAAAGCTCATTGCGTGCACATGGTATGTGACCTAGCTTCCGGTGGAAGCAATTAAGTGAAGTGTATTTGAGAGTGACTCCTTGCACAATGTTGTTTTCTCCTTGCGTCTTGGAATCTGAGAAGAAGAAGGAGTTAGATTCTATGTCTTAAAGTATTAAAGACAATCAAAATTCATCCATTTAGTAAGCACCTTTCTATTGTTGAAACTAAATGCATACAATTCCGGCAAAAATGAAAGTTCTTCACATGTAAGATCTACCCTGAGCTGTGGAAGAGTTGTGCTTGACATTGTCTCCATCACAGTAAGTAGGTTGTCTCGAAAGAAGAGCTCCATTGATAAAGGTTTGTTCTCGAAGCTAGACTCTGTATCTTGGTCGAGTGGAATAATCTGCCCACTAAGAAGATAATAGTAAAACGACACTATGCAATTTTGAGAGCTTATAATGAACTTGCAAATTATGGACTTCTTTTGCAAAATACAGATTTTGCCTTGTGACTGTTTCCTACCCCAATTATCATCTAAAAAGTCAAAACTGCTCTCAAACTTGCAAATGAAAATTGTTGCGGTAGTTCTTATTTGCTCATCGAAGAAGAAATCTACAAACACTTCAAGAGGCATAAATAGTGCGAGCCGAACTATTTTTGTGGCAATTGAATACTTGAGGGACTTTTGTATATCCTGAAACAACCTATTTCTAAAGCTTTCACTAGTTTGCGAAGCTGGCAGAGACCAATCCTTGCTGTCAAAGGATGGAAGTGACAAAGGAGCTACACGACCCCAACCAAAGGAAGTTCTCGGTTCCAAATATGACATATAATAAAAGAATATTCCATTATCTACAAGTTCCTTGTGTTGTCTTCCTCGGTACATTTTCTCACCAATAAATGCATGGAAAGCATAAAAAATCCCAACTATGCTCTCAACTGGTTGCCAATCCATCCTATTTGATGGATAAATATCTGAAACATACCAAAGATGATATTTACCACTTAACCTTCAAATATAATCATGCACTAAGTGAGATGCTCAAAATAACTTACAGTTGGGTCGATGCCGTGGAAAACTTGGAGGAGATGTTTGCAACCTTAAGTTTGCATACTGGAAAGCATGTTGTATGAGGACCTCTTTCACCCACTTGCTTTGTGCACACACTTTAAACTGTTTAACTTGTCCCTTGAAAGCCTCCACGAAATCATTGCGTTGCCTCCTCTTCCTCCTCCTAGTTTGCAGTATAGACATGCATCATTTTTCATCAATATTCCATTTTGGGTCACTGTTCTTGCAATTTGACAACGACGTCCGTCCGTTTCTATTTTTGGTAGTTTTTGTTTGCATAGAGCTTGTAGGTGATGTATGTACACTGCAATGATCCAAACACACTTTCTATATTCTAAAACCATATTATGCATATTCTAGAAGCATTTAGAATTAAAGGCTCGACACCCAGGTCTCCAACTCCCTAGTCAGATATGTTCATGTAATGGCTACCACATAGAAGCATATGCACATCAGGTACTCTTTGGCACTTGGTCCCATGCATATAAATCATTGCTAACTAAGATCATACACATCCTTTCAAATTATGGACGTGCCACGGCACGACACCCCTCAAGAGACAAATCCCAAGACATAAGTCCTTATGATTATGCAAAAAATCAACACTCCACACTCACAAGAGGTTAAAACAAAATCCATTCATATCGATAACTATAGGCTTCAACCTCCATGTTTTGCACAACAAGTGTTTCCCCAAGGGTTGAACCTACTATTAAACAAGCTAAGTATGAATAGGTTTCCAAGGCTTCATTGACTACTTCTTCATCTAGTTCAAAAAAGAAGCCTCATAAAAAGAGCAACCAGACTCACAATCTTAAGGTTACTTTGCGTTGGATACCTAAAGCATTGCAAGAAGCCCAAGGCTACTATGATAAAAATTGTCAAATATAGGTGCCTTAACATAGGTTGATTTATTCTCCATCACTTGTGAGAGACCGCCAATCAACTTCTACATTTCCAATATGTGTTGATGAACGGGGTAAAGTGAACATTGTGGATCATGTGACACCAGACCCCAAGTTAATGTCGTTACCCAAAAGCAATCATTTTCTTCCATCAAGCTAAAAAAAAAAGGGGAGTCAATTGAAGCTTCTAGCTCTTCATTTTCTCAGATGTCAAAGCTTCTACAACATCACTCTCTACCACTTTACTTTCTTCTACAAACATAGAACAACACACATTGCCTACTGTAAATTCATCATCCGATCAATATTTCATGTTTGTTCATGGGAGAGTACCTTACTTCCCTTGTAGCTTGCTATTGCACCTAGGGTCATTAAAACACCTTTACCCAAGTCACTACTTGTTATCAATTGGACCAATTGATTTCAACAAGTGAAGAATTCATTTCAAAAAGTATGATATACCCAAGGAAGGGGGGGGGGGGGTTCCTTCATTCACATGCTTCATTGGGTTGCTTCCCTCTTGGCCTTCCTTCCTTTACCTCGTAACTTTCGGCTTTCAGGGAATGTGTATGTATATTCTTATACTCAAACATACCAACAACAAAAATTAGAAAACTAGTAAAAGGAGAAAGAGCGACATAACCACGAGGGGTTATCACACTCTGAAACAAAATGTTAGTGTCGTCTATGCACCTACTAATGCTACATGTGTGCTTGCATATATGTCATTTATGTCTATAGATTAGATGAGTCCTTTTGTTTTTCCCACTCATGTAGTGCTTTGTTGTGACTCATTATGCAGCAATGGTGAATGTGGGAATGGCTTTCAAATTTACCTACGTTGCTTCCTAGGGCAGCTTGGTTGTCATTGTCATTGTATATCTCGACGATCTTATCTTCAGAGGTTCTTGGACTGACACGATCCATTACATCATGCAGTTTTGGAGAAGACATTTGAGATGACGGATCTTGGGTTGCTACATTTCTTGCTAGGTCTTGAGATATATCAGACCCCGAGGCGCATCTTCTTCTCTCAACGGAAGTATGCCAAGGACATTTTGGACATACACAGAATGGGACAGTGCGTACATATTGGCACTCCACTAGAGCCTAGGGAGATTATTTCTTTGCATGATCCATCATCACAGGTTGACTAGACTCAGTACCGCAATGTTGTGGGATGTTTAGTGTGGCTCACCTATTCACGTCCAGACATCTGCTACGTTGTTTCTACACTCAGTTCCTTTTCCACCAAGCCTAGACAGCGACATTGGAGATGTGCACTTCACACGATGCGGTATGTTTCTCACACAGTTGATTACGGGATCTTCTATTGTTGTTGTGGCGGTTCTACCTTGCTCGGTTGGTGCGATTCGGAGTGGGCCGGCAATCCTGACACTCGGTGTTCTATGACAAGAGTGGTTTTCACACTCGGCTCGAGACCTATTTCATGAAGCAGTAAGTCGCAACCTAGCATTGCGCTATCATCTACAAAGGCGGAGTACCGCGCGGCTTGCTACGTTGTGTGTGAAGGCATATGGTTACGTAGACTTCTAGGAGAGCTAGCGTTTCCACAAACTGCTGTGACACTTCTTTTAGCTATAGTCAGAGTTGCATTGCCATCACTTCCATGCGAGGACCAAGTACATCGAGGTCGAATTTCACTATGTTCGGGAGCGGATTTTGGCAGACTACATCATATTGGAGTATTGTCCTACAGTAGACAATACGGTGGACATCTTAACCAAATCTACATCACAGCAGACTTTGGCCTCACTACCAGCATCAGGTGCTGAGAGGGGGTGTTACATCTCCTGTTGCTCTCTCTCTCTCTCTCTCTCTCTCTCTCTCTCTCTCTCTCTCTCTCTCTCTCTCTCTCTCTCTCTCTCTCTCTCTCTCTCTCTCTCTCTATGGTTGTATGGCTAGTTGTCCAAGGTTGGTAATCACACATGCTTGTATTTTAGGTTTAGTCCTGTTTTGTCTGGCGACCCAGTTCTAAGGCTGGGCTTCCACGTCACTTATATTCCATTTTTTTGGGTCTAGAATTCAGTGGGTCATGCAATTTGGCTTGACCAGCCCCTTGAGAGGTATTTATACGTGGCCTGGGGGCACCCCTTGTACATATCATTCAAGTGTATGCATACTGTATAGTGTGACCAGGTAGCCACAATGCATCTAGTGTTGGTTCTCTCTCTCTCTCTCTCTCTCTCTCTCTCTCTCTCTCTCTCTCTCTCTCTCTCTCTCTCTCTCTCTCTCTCTCTCTCTCTCTCTCTCTCTCTCTCTCTCTCTCTCTCTCTCTCTCTCTCACACACACACACACACACACACACACACACACACACACACACACATAATCCGCCATTGATTGAATGAGCGTCCACGAAGAATCTCAGCTCTTAAAGACTAGAATGGTAAAGTAAAGGAAGAGTTGGCAATCAAGAAAACAAAGCCATGTGCCGGTCTTGTTCCAGATATTTGGGGGACTGGTGACGCAGATGCTAACACAAAGCTTTGTCGAGCTTGGGGAAAGATCAAAGATTATCATGCTTGATCTTCTTTGATACAGCCAATTGCATTTCCCTAGAACTTGCAAAGAAGCTAGGCATCAAGATCGTGTTGACTCTCTTTCTCTCTCTATTAAAGTTTAGTGATGAAGTTTTTGTTCGTGTGTTGCTTTTGATTTCTCGCTTGGAGTGCACAAGCCTGTTAGAGTGGTATTAGAGCACAGAAAGATTCTTCTTCTACGGAGGATCCGATCCTTTTTACAGCACACGTAGTTCTTTTGTGAAAGAATCTTCGTGCCTCGACTCCGGACTCATTAGCCACTCCCACCCTTGCTACATTGCATGTGGGGTGCACTCTCGTCTTCATCGCTCTGTCTTACAAGGTATAGAGAATTCCAAATTACTCATAGGTTCTCTCGGAAAATCTGACAGAGATAACGCCTTTAGGTGGGCAGGCAAAAGAAAAGTTGAAATCTAGTGTGGAAATTGAAGAAAAGAATGAAGATTTGGATAGATTCTTGGTGGAAAATTTTACCAGAGCAGAGTACAAACGTCAATTGTAGGTTGGCACGTGTGAAACTATTGATCAAGTACTCCAGAGACCTGAGACTTGCAAAACACGTGAAGAATTACCTGATTGATGAGATTTACTCGAGATACCGTTAGGGCATTGCTTCTCCTCTCAGATCGGGAGGAAAGTTGAAAGGACATACGAGTGCAGAAAAGTAGAACCTATGCTCGCAAGAAGAGCCAGACATAACTCTTGAACAGAAGGCGAACCAGAGGACCACCAGAAGATAAGCCAAAAGGTTACAGAGTAGCCGCCAAGCGTTGAAAACAAAAGGTGAAAGCATAACTAGTACCACATTGCGTGGAGACCAATCCGAACCAGATGAACGAAAGCACAAAACTCTGCCGCACATGGGGCAAAGTGAAAGATCAAGAAGCCCTCGTTTTCTTTGATGGAGGAGCCAAGGCCAACTTCATTGACGGCTCGACTTGGAATTACGCTCGTTAGGCTAAGGCCATAGACGAAGGCAGTTCTAGTGGCACCCGAACGGGATGTTGCCATTACACCTGTCATTTGTAATGTTCGTTTGCATTGTCAGGGGTATTTAGGGCATGAGGGATTTTATATCATTCCTTTGGAGGGGGGTGATGTCCTCTTAGGAATCCCTTGGTACCACACAACGCCGTGGTTGACTATCGGGCTAAGAAAGCGACTTTGAGGAATGAGAAGAGCAAATAGATTGTACTTGATGGAGAAAAAAAAAACCTGAAAGGTCGAATATGTTTGACGTCGAAAAGCAACGATAAGATTTTCTGCAAGCTGAGGTTGACTATTTCTCTGCGGACGTACTAGGCGAGTTGCCTCCTTTACGTCCCGAAGATCACATGATTGATTCCTGGTAGTACACCACCGAAATGACCACCTTACAGAGTTAGCCAATGCCAAAATAAAGAAACAATGAACCAGAATAGATTTCCACATTACGAGGATTGGTGATATACTCGAGAGACTTCAGGGTTCTACTTGATATGAAGAGTGGTTATTATCAGATCTAAATTGCTCATGGAGCCGTTTACAAGACAACTTTCAGGATGACTTTTGGGATTTTCAAAGAGTTTTACAGGCAGTGCGGAAGCATAAATTGGTTATAAATGCGAAAAAGAGCAAATTTTTCTTCCCTGAGATACTCTTCCTTGGACATATCGCCTCCAGTAGGGGTAAAGATGGACTCAGCCAAAATTGAGACTATTCGTTATTGGCGTGATTTTAAGAATGTTCATGAGCTTCGAAGCTTATTTGGGCTTGTGCTCATATTATCGGTGGTTCATTCAGAAATTTGCGGAGATAGTTTCTCCTTTGCATATGCTAACTCAGAAAGGAGCTCCTTTTATTTGGGACCGATAGAGATTGTAGCCTTTGATACTCTCAAAGAAAAGTTGACTATTGGACTCATGTTGGCCTTACTAGACTTGCAAGAGCCATCGAAATTTACTGTGATGCTTATGGTCGCAATTTGGGAGCAATCTTGATGCAAGAAGGCCATGTAATTGCTTATGAGAGCAGAATGTTTTCACGTCCTAAAATAGTTGCATAAATTTATAAAAAAGAGCTATTAGCAGTGATCCATACTCGTACTCAGTGGCGAAACTATTTACTCGGAAATGATCATATAGTCTTTATGGATCATCAGAGTTTATGCTACTTCTTGTCATAGAAGCAGCGTGTGGAAAAGCAGATGCGATGGGCTATCCTCCTGTCACATTTTCACTTCCAGATTGTCCATGTTCAAGGACAAAAGAATTTAGTAACAAATGCATTGTCTCGGAAGCCCGCTATTTCCACGATTCATCACAAAAGCTTCGAGGATATGGTTGATCAGTACACCACGAATCCTGACTTGGTTGATATTAGGATACACGATGCGGAGACAATTTTAGGCTATTCTATATGGGATGGCTATTTGATGGGGAAAATGATCTTGTGTGTTACACAGCCCTTGAGGGAAAAGGTTTTAGAGGCCACCGCAGCATAGATACCACCTTGAAGGGTGTGAAGCGTTACTTCTATTGGACGAGGCTTAAAAAGGATGTAGATGACTTTGTTTGCAGTTGTTTAGTATGCTAAAAGGTTAGGTTTTGACAAACATAAGACACATGGACTCTTACAGCCTTTACCCATTCTCGCGCACCCCTTGGAAAGCATTGCTATGGATTTCATCTTTGATCTCCCCATGAATCAAAGTAGGCATGATGGCATTCGGACAGTCATCGACAGATTCAATAAACAGACCCAACTTCATTCGGATAAAGAAGAGAGTTAAGCTCGATCGTTTGGCGAAAGTGTTTGTCTCACAGATTTTCCGAATATATGGCATGCCTGAGTCCATTGCTTTGGAGAGGATCCCCGGTTTACTAGTTTATTTTGGAGGGATATCTGGGAGAACATTAGCACGCAGTTGCATCTCTCTTCCTCATTCCACCCGAAGATTGATGGGCAATTTGAGATAGCCAATTCAATGCAATTGGATTTGTTGAAGTCTTATAGTTCGAATCGGAAGGCTTAATGGAAAAAGTATTTGCCCTTGATAGAGTTTGCCTACAACAACACACAGGGAAGGCGCCATTTGAAGTATTCGAGAGTGCTAAGAAGGTTCCTCAATCTCTAAGCACCTAAGAAAAGATTCTTTTAAAGTAGATTTTTGAAAAATTAAAAAAGTCTAGAAGGCATGGAAGGCCATCCAACCATTCAGAGGAGGAGAGCTCGTCCTCTTTTAACAATGACCAGATCAACAAGAAAACCAAGGCGTTGTCAGCTTTGAGACGTTTTCAGGCTACCAGGACACCCATCGAGCCCTTGAGCTGGTACAACGGTTTGACGTCGCCTTCTTTGGAGGACGGTTCTTAGAACATTCTAGGGTGCGAAAGGCTGCATCTTATTTGAAAGAAACTGTACAGACACGGTGGTCTACTCTGTTGTTACGTATGGTTGATGAATACTCTACAGATCCTCACTTGGTTGATATTTTTATTAGGATACACGATGGGGAGACAATTTTAGGCTATTCTATACGGGATGGCTATTTGATGTGGAAAATGATCTTGTGTGTTACACAACCCTTGAGGGAAAAGGTTTTGAGAAAGTGCCATTGTCCATATTTTATAGGCCACCGCGGCATAGATACCACCTTGAAGAGTGTGGAGCGTTACCTCTATTGGACGAGGCTTAAAAAGGATGTAGATGACTTTGTTCGCAGTTGTTTAGTATGCGAAAAGGTTAGGTTTTGACAAAGATAAGACACACGGACTCTTACAGCCTTTACCCATTCTCACGCACCCCTTGGAAAGCATTGCTGTGGATTTCATCTTTGATCTCCCCATGACTCAATGTGGGCATGATGGCATTTGGACAGTCATCGACAAATTAGGTAAACAGACCCAACTTCATTCGGATAAAGACAAGAGTTAAGCTTGACCATTTGGCGAAAGTGTTTGTCTCACAGATTTTTCGAATATATGGCGTGCCTGAGTCCTTGCTTTATAGAGAGATCCCCGGTTTACTAGTTTATTTTGGAGGGCAATGTGGGAGAACATTGGCACGCAGAAAAGATAGTTTCTCCTTTGCATATGCTAACTCAAAAAGGAGCTCCTTTTATTTGGGACCAACAAAGATTGTAGCCTTTGAGACTCTCAAAATAAAGTTGACTATTGGACTCGTGTTGGCCTTACTAGACTTTCAAAAGCCATTCCAAAATTTATTTTTATGCTTATGGTCGCAATTTGGGAGCAATTTTGATGCAAGAAGACCGTGTATTAGCTTATGAGAGCAGAATGTTTTCACGTCCTGAAATAGTTGCACAAATTTATGAAAAAGAGCTATTAGTAGTGATCCATACTCGTACTCAATGGCGACACTATTTACTCGGAACTGATTATACAGTCTTTATGGATCATCAAAGTTTACGCTACTCTAGTCATAGAAGCAACGTTTGGAAAAGCAGATGCGATGGGCTACCCTACTGTCACAGTTTCACTTCCAGGTTGTCCATGTTCAAGGACAGAAGAATTTAGTGACAGATGCATTGTCTCGGAATCCCTTGGTTCTGGCTATTTTCGCGATTTATCATAGAAGCTTCGAGAATATGGTTGATCAGTGCGCCATGGATCCTGACTTTGTTGATATTTTTACTAGGATACAGGACGGGGAGACAATTTCACGCTATTCCATACGGGATGGCTATTTGATGCGGAAAACGATAATGTGTGTTACACAGCCCTTGAGGGAAAAGTGACCGAGGCTTAAAAAGGATGTGGATGACTTTGTTTGCAGTGGTTTAGTATGCTATAAGGTTAAGTTTTGACATGCATAAGGCACATGAACTCTTACAACCTTTAACCGTTCCCACCTGCCCCTGGGAAAGCATTGCTATGGATTTCATTTTTTGATCTCCCCAAGACTCAAAGGGGCATGATGGCATTTGGATAGGCATTGATAGATTTAGTAAACATGCCCACTTCATTCCGGCAAGGAAGATAGTTAAGCCCGATCATCTGGCAAAACTGTTTGTCTCACAGATTTTCCACATATATGGCATGCCTGAGTCCATTTCTTTGGACATCGATCTCCGGTTTTACTAGGTTGTTTTGGAGGGAAATCTGGAAGAACATTGGCACGTAGTTGCAGTTCTTGTCCTCGTTCCACCCGCAGACAGATGGGAAATATGAGATATCCAATTCAATGCACAATGGAAAATCCGTGTAATCTAACACAGGTAAGTAGAAAAAATGATGAAGTGTTTTCATTCCCTTCTGGAGAATATGCCCTAGCTGGCTATGGCACAACTCAGTAGACGGTAGCTCGACAACATAAATAGAGTGTTCGTCGACACTTGATACAAACATAGAGTACAGGGATCCGTTTAACGACCTTTCATCATGACATGGTTGTTCTTGCGGATTAGCCAAGAACTATTACCAAATACTGTAGTGTAACCAAGGTCATCCAATTGCCCTATAGAAAGAAAACTCTTTGTCAGAACAAGGATCCTAAGGAGCAAGGCTCGACCTAGGTGTTCACGGACTTGAGCTAGGGGCTCGAACTAGACCAGTGTGGACTGGGGATCCGTATTATGGCTAGGGCTAGGAGCCGGCCTATATATAGGGTGGTGGATCCGACATCTTAGTCTCCTAGGTCTTATATCAGTATCAGAGCTCAGGACAAGGGGACAGTGTAACAGGGGAACACAACCGAAATGTTCCGAAACGGCGTTCCGACGAGTCCCGTTCCCGAAACGGGGTGTAACCGGAACGATGTTCTGGAATGGGGGGGACGAGGCGGAACGGGCAAAAGTAGGCATTTGGGGGAAAAAAAGTGGGCTTTTGGGGGCAGATTTGGGGATCTTCGGGGAACATATTTGGTGCAGTTTAAGGGGAGGTTAGGGGGCAGATTTGGAGTTGTTTAGGAGTTTATTTGGGACTAAGCTGAATGGAGGTAATTCAAGCCTTACTCTAGGTGGACCGTTCCGGCCCCGTTCCCGTTCCGGTCTCCCCTCCTCCTCCCCGTTCTCGTCTCGTTCCGGACCCTCCCGATCCCATTCCCCGTTCCCGTTCCGGGTAACTATGCAAGGGGATCATGGAGGAGCCTCTTCCTTGCATGGCTTGAAGCGGCTCTCTCTCTCTCTCTCTCTCTCTCTCTCTCTCTCTCTCTCTCTCTCTCTCTCTTTCTTTTGCGTGCTCCATGACTACGAGAAAGATGCTGTCGACTGTGGGAGCAGTGGCTTGCAACCGAGATAAGTCGACGACCACCATGGGAGCAAATTCCCTGTACACAAGGGAGGGTCAAGCTTGACCAACACAAAACTGTGCACACGAGCTCGTTGCGAGCATGCGGGTAAGAGGAGCAAGTGTCGTCATTGAAGCCAGGGCAAAGGCCGCTCCTGTAGAGCGCCATCGTCTTCCTCCTCTCTCGTTTCATCGTCGGCTCTGAAGCAGCAGCATGTTACCCACGATTTTTTATTTTTAGCTTTTTGGGGCCCTAATTTGGGCCATCCCCCTACATTATATGAAGCCGGTCACACAGTGGCAAGCGATGACCAAGCCTGAGACCTCCGGAGGCCACCATTCGGGTGCCTTGGCACGACACTCGATAACAACAGGCAACCGATAAGGTCATGAGCAGGTATACACTCATGCAAACTTTGAATGTCTTAAACTCGTAAGGGCTTATCTCTACCAAGGAATATAGATGAAGCCAGCATTTTCGATTGCACGGTTGTTCACAAAAACCCACGATTATGGATTTTTGGGTTTAGAAAAGATCCAATTGTGAATATGATTCCAACTTGAGTGGATCTCCTATTTCATCTACAACACTAAGAGTGTCTATACAATTATAATTTTGGAGTAAAACCCATCTCATGATTACTAAATCACTTATTAAGTGTGGTGATGGTCATCTCTTGGAACCTTCACACTTGCACTTTCAAGGAAAAGAAGTCCATAAGCTACCAAGGGTAGGACCAGGCAGGACCAAGGGCTAAGACGAACATGCAGTCAAGGGGGTCCCTATGTTTAGCAGGCAAAGGGTCTATATAGGACATGGTTGGGTGGTGATGAGCATGCTCCAGTCCCCTTTGTCTTACATAAGCATAAATGGCTATGAGCCACGCTCACACGATGATCACTCAAGTTATGCTTGTTTTTTCTCTGTTTTACTTTTCGTTTTGCAAAAGATTTCTCTCCTGTGTAAAGAAACATGCTTTGGCAGAATCCATGAGAAGAACACTATGCAAAGAAAAGTTCTTTGACAGACTTCATGTGAAGCAAGGCTTCTATTATGTGCCACGATACTATCCATTGACTTCAGATCTAGGATAATGGTACCTATCTTTTGGCAGTAAGTGGATATAAGCTCATAGTTTATGTTTGGCAATGACAAACTGTGATGTATCTATGCCAGCGAAATCGTACAAGGCATGTATGCCATCGGCTCCAAGCCGTCACTAAAGCCACTGGCTTTTTACAATATTCTTCTTATGTGCATGCATGGCATGCCAGTACGATGGGTTCCACTACATTATTGTTTACGCTCCCATAATAATATTAGCTACTCTATTCACGATGAATTGAGACTGTTGGATGGGCTTGTGATCGTTGTATATGTATACACTCACGAGCACTTCACATCTTTGGCAATTTGCACAATGTGCAGCCAATAAATTTGATGCTTCATGAGGATAGTAAGTAGGTATGGCCTTGCTATCAAGCCAATCATTCATTGAAAGACATGCATAGATTAAGAGAGCCTTCATGTAGGTAATATCTCTTCATTGAGGAAGAAGCTTCCTTCACGACTTACTTGTGGATAAGATTCCAGCTCAAGAAGATCTGCTGCTTAGTTGCAACATTGGTTATGTATCTAATAGTGGTATTTTCAGGGAATGACCCAACTAATACACAATCACTTCATAGGTGTTGAAAGTCGTGATTTGACCTCATCACAATTGTACTCTCAAGGAAAGAAGTTTGCAATCAGCTAAGGGGTAGTAGACAAGTTCAACTTTCAAAGTTGCTTTTCATCACTATTAGACACGATAGACTGTGTTGGTCATCGTCGACTACTAGTTTGCGTAGTTTCCATGCAACGTCTAACCAAGGGGTTTGACAATGATGGTTCTAACCAAGGCGTTTGGATTGCGAAGGCAACATCCAGGGTTATAACCAAGGGGTTTGGATTGCAAAGGCAACCCCTAGGGTTACATGTGCAATACTACTTGCATTTCACTAATTTTCAATAAGTGATCCTAGGCACTTTGCAGATAGGAAATTTGGGCAGGTCCCTTTGACTACAAGTAAGTGAACAATATGTTTCACCTCCAGGTACGCATTTGATTTGGTTCCATAGTCTTGAGTATTCTTTGTTTTATTTTTTTAAGTCGGATGAAGAAGCTTAAATGCTTTCATCCATTTTTGCTCTTCAAAGACATGACAAGGTCATGCAAGAGCAAAGTATTTTGGACCATACTGTCCACTATGCATTGCTGCATTATGTAGTTTTGGCACATGTTGTCACACGGGATACAACATGGTCTAGGAACTCAAGGAGTTTGGTTTAGCCAGTTTGGAGCAAGACTAATGAGGGTCGTCATGTTTGCAATTACCTCCACACACAAGTACGGATCTTCTCTTTTCAGACATCCTTACATGAGACATATTCTACATTGAGAATATGAGTCTCTGGGACTGGCACTGGTGCCCACTATTTTAATTATGTGCCGCGACAAAGTCCCTAGGTACTGGTCGAATCCGTTTTCTAAACCATTTTCAGCACGATGTATCAAGAACTATTTCAATGGCCAAAAACAATCGGATACTTAGAACGACTTGTTAAGGTACAAGTTTTGCTAAACAACATTAACGGATGATTGTTTATGCGTATAACAAGGCTATGAGTTTTTAATGAAAAGGTTTCATTGTCTATACCTAGAAGTGATTTATATTTCACCTTCTATTATGGTTCAAATGTTTCAGCAAGGCTTGCAAATGATTGCAGTACATAGTATTTAGTCTTTCTTGGACTATTGACACTTCTTTTTCATGTGTGCTACGAGCATCACATTTGCCATAAGTATTGGCAAGTATGATCATAGACATGCAGGTTCCAATCTATTTTTGCTAAATGCATGCACACTAGGTGTTATGGGCCCATTAGCAAAGACTGATTTGGAGCGGCATGCATATTCATCGCATTAGTTGCTTATGAAGCATTTTGCACTCTATATGCAGTATCTCTATGAGACTAATTTTGGATCTACCAATCACCAATAGAGGTCATGGCTCGGTTGAGGCTCGGTTTGGGTGCTTGTGGATCTTTCAAGTTAACCAAGATGGTTATCCAAGACATTGTTGATTCCTCAGCAATGTTGTACGACATTTTGCTCTCTGTTTACCAATCATTTGGGAAGACTATATGTACCGTGGGGAAACACACATCAGTTATCCAAAGAGGATAGCCAGATTACAAAGTGTAATCTTGTGATAAAAGATATGCGAAGTGCGTACATTAGCACCAAGCAATTCGATTAGAAAGCATGTATTGCTCTAGTTGGAGTTTGCCTACCATAAGTTAAAGCATGGTTGAGACTAGGTTTAGTCTCTTCATGTTTAAGTCAGGTTCTCAACTTTGAACACTAGTTATGGTGGGGTCGTTTATTGATGAAAATTGAGAACAAGTCAAGGACTTATATTTTGTTGATAAGTTACGTCAGCCAGTTACTTTCATGGAAAATGAAAAGAGGTACTCTTTTGGGTGCATCTTTGTTGTGATAACTTGTTTAGCATCCTCGTATGTGTTCTAAATGGAGTCTACACACTATGTTGGATAGAAGCCGGTAATTCATGGCGATTGCAAATGGACAACAATGTGGAAAATCAATATGTTACTTTTGGTTTCATTGAAACTAAACTGTACCAATGCGGACACAAAACTGGCCTACCTAGGTAGCGTCCTTCTCTTTTTCATCATCTTGAAACCATTGTTCTTTTACTCCTTCACCAACAAATTGATAAAGTTGTTGTAAAGCACTCTCTTTTTCATCTGTATAATGGTAAGAAGGCCCTCCTTGACTTGTTAGCTTTTGGTAGTCCATCTTTAAGGCGAACATAAGTACTTGTGTTAGGGGATTCCACACACGGGCTTTGTTTTGCTGGCTTTTGCTTATGTCAACTTCTGAAAAGCTACTAATGTTAAGTTCAAACGAGGACTCACACCGTACAAAACTGCTTAATTCAGCTTATAACCTACACAACACATCTTCTCCCAAAGTTCCAAAGAGTTTTGAGATCCTTCTTGCTTCACAACCCAATTCATGAACACAACATATATGTGACAATTTCCGAAATGCATCCCCCACGGCCTCCTTCACTTCATTAGCGTTCAACAGGGTGATATCAGTACAGGGCGATGCATTCCTTCTTCTGCACCTTACAGGCCGTCAATCAGGCTAACAATGCTTCTCCATCTCAACTAGTGGCATAAGTGCCTCGTTGATTTCGTTGACCTTCAATAGGTCATTTATGTATCATGCTGTTGTAGGTGATCGTGCATCCCCTCTTCTTCATCTCATGCAACAAGCTAGGTCTTGTCGGCTTCCATAGCCTTCGACAGTCCATCTATCACACTGCTTTATGTGATCATTTTTGGGGTGCATCCTCTCTTTTCCATGTCAAGGCCTCTATCAACTTTATTAACTACACCTTCTCCTGCTGTTCTTTACGATTGACGCCCTGTAACAACAACGCGAAATACTATCAACGTTGAGCTTTATCTTGAAGCTGTCGACGTTGACCAGCTGCTATGGCGCCTTGTCATGGTTGATTATGCTGAAGTTGATGATGATGATGATGGTGCTGAGGACCTGTTGCAATATTGGAGCAAAAAAAACTGACGTGTAGCCCACCAAGCTAAGCCAACTATCGAAAAGAAAATGCGACTCCAAGTTCCAACGCACCTGCTCAATCAAGACAAAGCACCTGCTTGAAATCTATGTCGCCCTGCTTGAACTCGAGAAGGAATCGTATGCGCAACATTTGCCGGAGGTGCTGGGAGGTACAAGATCAGCAGACCATTAAACCCCAATCCAAATCAAATCCCCAACCCGAAAGCTGGTTTGCCAAGTGGCATGGCTGAACAGTTCGTGGCCCTCTTAAGGTATGCTCTCGTGGGTCCTTTCACACTCCCAAAAAAGAAACTAGAGTGCTTTACTAGCTGCATTTGTATTGAATTGAAGTGAGTCCGAGGGAAAACATTTTGTATTTACCGTTTTGTTGTCATCCAAACATTCAACAAGAGTATATGTCAAAGAGTATGCATCCATAAACAAGAACTAAGAAGAGGAAAGCCTAGAGAGAGAGAGACAGAGAGAGAGAGAGAGAAGTATCAACATGAATGACAATCCACAATGAGATTGCCAATAGAAGCAGACAAGCATCATGTTGGCAATGCTTTAGCCCAACATCATCGTGCTTGTTTACGACAATTGACAAATGAATGTCGAAGCAAAAGGGTATGTAAAATACTCTAAATTCCATACTCATTACTACCGATGGAGTGAAACAAACACACTCAAAATTGCACGCTGCATTGGGATGGCACATTCTCTCATATTATAAAAGTTGGGGAGGGCTGTGCAATTTCCCCCATGCAAGGAGACTTGCATGTTTTCTTTTTTTTTTTCCCCCAAAACATGAAAAGGGGACAACATCTAAAAGTGAACATATTTCAAATGATCCGTATCGTCACTGTATATAAATTCTAACTCTTCTTATTGCTCTTTTGCGAGGTGCATATATCAAAATTGGGGCATCACGATCGTAACCTACTAGAGACCATACCAATTAAGAAACAACAGAACTTGCTGTGGTGAAAGGTAAGAATCTCTCTCTCTCTCTCTCTCTCTCTCTCTCTCTCTCTCTCTCTCTCTCTCTCTCTCTCTCTCTCTCTCTCTCTTCATTTTCTTCCCCGGGGATGTATACACTTGTTGAATCTTTGAATGATACGACCACACTTACACAAATGACAAGAATGTACACAATAGAGCGAGATTCAATCAAAGAATTACTACAATCCAAAAGCTAAGGACAGGTTTAGACATATCAAAATTGGGATGTGAAGAGCGTAGCGTTCTAAACACAGGACCATGTCAACTTAAGGTAACAGGATTTGTGGAAAACAAAGCAACCCCTCTCTTGTCTGCATTTGAGGATTTAAGTTTAGCATATACATCATCTGATCTTGAATGGATGTCGTCTCTTACTAGGAAGAAATATAGCTGATTCTCAACCTCAATGTAAGCCTTGGTTGGCTTTTTCCATACTCTTGAGAACCTTCCTCAAGAAACAGAAGGACAGGGAAAAGTTTCTCCCAAAGCTTCGTTTAAGATATTATAGACCTTTTTGGGTTACTTAGGTCATAAATGAAGTATCTTACCGATTGAGTTTGCGTGCTTCTTGGACGATTCACAATGCTTTCCATGTGAGTCTTCTTCGACCGTATATGGGAGATGTGTTAGAACAGTAGGCAGATGTAGAACTGCCCAAAGTTGAGGAGCTCTACGAGGTTTAACAGCCTGAGCAGATTCTTGCACATAAAGAAAGGTAGATAGGAGGTAGACTTATTCGACGATATTTGGTCAAGTTTAAGAATTACTCGGCCATGGAATTCGAAATGGATGGAGGAGGTTGACTTAGCAGATTCACCTCAATTGTTAGAACTCTACCTCGAGGCCTTTTCTTTATAGCCGACTATTTCTGGGGCTAGAAAAGTTCAGCATTAAGGTCTAGGGCATTACCTCTGGCTTGAGAAGGGAGTCCACTCCAGCTCCCTGTATCACAGACTGGTGTTGGGTACTGGGCACCGGCTGACAGTACATCTGCCAAAGGTTTCTATGAAGGATAGGACATGTCAATGAATCCGACTAAAATAGTTGGGGACGCCTAAATATAGCTAGTCTATTTGTAACATTTATTGGGAGATAATGTTGCATCTGATTTGTGTAACTCTCACCTGTGTGTGCAAAATGTATGTGTATGCATCGTAGCATGGTTTGAGAAGTGGTTACTAATCATTCTAAGTGTTATTTTTATGTAAATGTGTGAGTCCAATCCTAATCTTCACACCTGAGAGGGTTATTAGAGAAGAATTTATGTGGAGTTACATCTGAGAATGGTCTTGCTGTATTCTACGGAAGATAATCGGATTATTTTCAGTGTAGAGCAGAGGATACATTAGGGATACTTAACTTGCATTCCTTCTTATGAGTACCTTAGGTGTGTGCTAGATAAGAGAGGAATGTGTCTTGCTCATTTTGCACGTGGATGGATTTAGTCTGACAGTTCACTTGTATGTTCTTTGATGTTGCCTTGTGCAGGACCATCTTTGAGACCGTCTTTGGAGAATTTGTTTATGTCAATCGAGCACGCTTGGCTTTTGAAAAAGGGAAGGGTATGTCACTAATTGATGACATCGCATCATAAATCTTAATTTCTACTGATGTGACCCTAATTTCAAAAACTCTAATTTTTTAAAATTGTTAGAATGAAATCCCGTTCACGTCAAAAGATTGCCCTTGTGAAGTAGACAAACTTTGTCTTCTACGGCATCATCAATCCCAAGCAGTTTTGTAAGATTTTTAAAGTCTTCTGTTGAGGGCTAAAAAGGCCAAAAGTAGCTAAAAAGCAATGTTTTTGATCAAAAACAGCTAAAAAGCAAGCTTTCTAGTTTTTTGAAGTTGTTTTTTAGCACTAGAAGTGACTAGTTTAAAAGAGAGGTCTTGGGCCCGATTGTAATCAGTTCAGAGCGCGCACTCTCATGTTAAGAGGGTTTGTGGCTAGCTTTGTCCTTGACGTGCCACGCATGAGTTTGAAGAAATAAAAAGAAATACTGAAAGGGGCGCCAGTTTCGGGGCCAATCTTCTCTTCACCCTTGATGGACTCCACTCAGCCATGCACTGGCAAAGTGTACGAGGCAATGGATTGCATTAGAAAGAAGCTCAAAGCAATATTCAAAGTGGTCAAATCCCTATGTTTGAAAAGGTGACAAAGCCTACCACTCTCCCCTCCATGCTGCCACCTACATTTTTTATCCCGAGTTTCAAGGCAAAGGGTAACACAAGGACAAAGAGGTGAGCAAAGGCCTTCAACAAAACTTGGATCGCCTTTACGAGGATGAGGAGGATCGCTGCACAATCAAGGACTAGTTGCATATTAACAAAGAGAAGAGGGGTCTTTTGGTTTGGTAGATGCACAGGCGGACTGCTTCAAGATAGGGTCTACACTTTGCTGAGAGGAATGGTGCGGATACTCCAGAGTTGCAGAATTTGTTGTGCACATACTCTCGCAGACTTGAAGTAGCGGTTGCTTAGAGCAACTCTGGTCAGATTACAACCACATTACCTCTAAGAAGAGGAACTGCCTTGGTGTACAACATGCAAATGATTTGGTATTTGTCAGTGTCAACTTGCGAATGCTTTGCAAGGGCCTAGCAAAGAAGGAAAATTCTTTCATGGAATGGAAGCAGTCACAATAGGACCCAGATCTCTCTGAGAAACAACAGTGTCATGTGCACAATCGCCCTATTTGCCACATGGACATGTACCATCCTAGGGCTTAGCTAAGTTAAGTCTCAGACTAAGGGAATCCTTCTGGCACCCTTGTGAGCCTTTTCTTAGGATGTTCATGCCCAAAAGGTTCCATTAGTTAGGTAGCATACCCTCTGCCGCACACATTTTTGTATAGAGGCGTTATTACGTGTTTGCGGGCATCTGAAACTATCATCATGTGGGTCTCTATGAGGGCAACGAGCCTGCAAAGTCTTGTCCCAATCAAATTAGTCATCCATGAGTTAAGTCAATTCCTAGGCCTTATTAGTGGTCCTGATATTATTATCTCTCATTTATTGAGGGGTCTTAATTGAAGGGTCACTCTAGGAACAAAATCTCTACACAATTCACTTGAGTCAAGTCAACATAAAAGAAGGCCTAGGGAGTAGGGCCATCATTTTCCAAAGATCACATTGGGCACCCAAGAGGCAAGGAGACCCAGCGAAGGCACACGCCCTCTCCCTCTCCTCTAGCATTTCTCCTTCGCCCCCATCTGCTAGAGTTGACAATCTCTCTCACCCTAGCGTTTCTACCATCACCATCTGCATCAGCAGCTTCTTCAATGTTTGCCCACAGCAACCATCGCCATCAGCACATACATAGTGTTTTCAACTTGGAGGCTTGGAGTTTACCAGAATTTCCTCTCCCATTGCTGCCCACACATTCAGCCCCTTTCCGTCCCAATCGGCCATCCATTGCCTTCCCAGAAGTGGCCTGATTTCAGCTTATCTGCAGCCAGCCAATTGGAGGACATTTCCATCGCGAAGAAACCATTCAGCTTGCTGTCCATCCGCTGTCTATAACAATTGTTCGCTGTCCAGCCATCAAAACAGTCCATTTTCAGCCCATACAGGTCCCATTCCATCGCATCATCGTATAGGGAATCACTTCCCGACATTGTACACTCATTTGTGCAATTCATAAAGCAAATACCATTCCGGTAATGGAGTGGGGGCCCCTCAGAGGGTAGTTGGGACCCCATCGGTGTCTTGTGTCTTCTCTCTCATTCTCTCCATCTCCATTCAAATCAAGGTTGTGCTAATATGCTAAAGCATAGATTTTGAGCTACGTTTAAATATTTATTCTGCTGCACCTTACAAGATGGAAAAGATTTTAGAGGAGATTGAGGTTGTGCCTGAGGCATTGTGTTGTACCCACAACACCCACAGTCACCGGTTTTGAAGGATTCTTCATTGGTTGTACATCCATTGAACCAGAAGCATTCATCATTCAGCAGAAGCAGTAGCTCGGTCTAGTACCTCACCTTTATAAGGGGATGTAGTGCACAACTAGCCCTACATGCACATGGACAAGCTGTATCTTACTTCTAGGGTTTATGTAAGCCTAGGAACTGATCTGACACCCTTGTGAGCTTGTGCGCACAACGTGCATGTCCAAACAATTTAGCTAGTTACATACCCTCTACTTGCACAAGCTAGTTTTCAGGTGTGATAACACGGTTGTGGGCGTTTGAAAATGTCATCATGTAGAGCCTTGTAAGGGGCGCGGGACTACCAAGTCCCATGCCTAACAAGCTAGACATCTAGCGGTTAAGAGCCGACAGAAAGGCTCAAATTGCGACCATTTTTCAGTTATGTCACTTATTATTATTATTAGTGACTTATTAATAACTAATAAAAGACAGGATTTCTAGGCAAGTCACTTTAGTAAGGCCCTATTAAAGAGCACCTAGGTCATTCATTTTAACTGTGATCACAAGAAGTTGGAATATGATGCGACTCTTTTTCATCCATTGCCGTACGATCATACAAGTGAACTTCCTCCAACTCTCTTGAAATGTATGGCATATCAAATTGTTGAGTATCATGTTGCAATGTTTTTGTGCGAGCATTCACATCTCCAACGACAATAACATCACCTTTGCCTTTAAAATAAACAATGTCCTCATCTAAATCCACAAATGATCGATCTCTATTTATGAAAGCATAAAAAGGGGAATCATGATGAGAAATGTAGCAACCGGCTACAAAAATGGGTGCTCTTTTTGTGTCATAATTTTCAGCTATACATAACGTTTATGCTTGTCATCTTTCACAATTGATACAAAATCTTCCAATCCTCTCTTAACCATACATGCTACCCCTCCTTGTCCTCTTCGTTGCTTGAGATTCTTTGACCACATCAATGAATGCACATTGTAATCCTTCAATCGGTTAATCCTTTGTGTATCATGCTTCCAAGTTTCAGCAAGAAGTACAACATTGGCTTTCCTTGTTAGTTCATCTATACCAACTCCCATATTCGTGTTAGCTTTACACCACTTTGCTGCTTCACACAGGTCTAGGGTACATCCTTGTATGGCTAGTGTCTCTGGGCTGGCCACCCATAGTCTAGGTTGTACTGTGTCCGGCCGCCCAAGTTTGGGACGGCCGTCCGTCTAGTATGGACTCTCTTTGGGCACTCATATATATGGGGCCAGGGGGGTACCCATTTCACATAGTTTGACATCTCATTGTACAGGTTTTATGTTGTGGTAGTCAGGGGGGTTGATCGGCCCCTCTTCCCCTACACCAGCGTCTGGTTTGTCTATTGTCTCTCTTTCCTCTCTCACGCTTCCGCACACGCGCACTCACATGGTATATGTTGCCAGCGTTGACAACGCATCATCTAGATGAGGTTTTCCTCCCAAGAAGAAAAATCTGGGAGCGTTTCTGCAAAATCAGCCAGCGTTTTACACCGGGGGGGGGGTTGGTTCCATAAGTTGGAGGACATCCCTCGCGAAGACCTCAACCCTCCCCTTGCGTTCTTGCTGAAGAACTGCAGATCTGCAAAAGGAACACAAATCTGTCAGCGTTTTGCAAAAATCGAGGCATGCAATGAAATTCTGAGCGTTTTTTTGTCGTGGAGGATCCCACCTCCACCTACGTTGTTGCTCCCACACCTGGCGATCACCTTCTGGCTCCCAATGCTGACCCTTTTGGGCATTTTCGTCGCCGGGAAACCCCTCCTTACAACTTGCGTTTTCAGCCAGATCTCGCGTTTTTGGCAAACAACAGCGTTTTCAACAGAGGGGGGACAACATTAGCCTTGGCCTTCTATAGATCTTGCCCTCCTACCCGGCTTGGCATCCGGTGCCTTGCTGTCTTGATTCCTCTTCATCTGCTACAGATATCAACCATACTTACCTGCTATTTTTCTCTGTTGCCAGCCCTCTCGGGGTTGCTACATTGATTCACCACCCTCCCTACACCCTCTGCACCGTTCCGGACCCTGTTGGGAGCGTACGAGCACGCTGAAAATCGCTGGACAGCAGCGTTTTCATCACCTCACAGTTGTGTTTTTGGGTGGATAGGAGCCTCTTCGTTTTTGTTTTTCATAAAGAATGAAGTTACCTCTTGCCAGGACACCGTCTGATGGTGGTCCATGCGGTCTCTCAGTGACTACTGCTGTACACGGTATCTTCGACATCGGCTTGATCATCGGCGTACGATCCTTGGGAGATCCATTCATTCATACCATCATTCAACGGTTGCGCACTCCAGAGGGGTGGTGTAACATTTAATGGCCTAATAACTTGTGTGTAGCGGAAATGAGCATGAACATAGTGGGCATTTCATTAGAATAGATTCCTAATGAGAATTACAAGAGTGCTTGGGTGGAGAGAGCAACAAAAAGCATAACACCTAATTAGATAGCATCGACAATACTTTCAAAAGAGAGAGAAATTAAGCTATTGACAACAGTTGAGGACCAGATTTTCATGGAGCCGGTCCCCCTCCAAAAGGCTTTGTATTATGGTTTCTCCCATCAAGAGAGACATTGTACAATACAATTCTTTGTGTTCCTTCAAGACTAGCTAGTGCAATGAAGATGAAAGCTTCATGCACTAAGCAAAACACTTAACAAACACAACTTTAATTATCCCCGTTCTCAAACCCAAGACCTCACACACCTTCGAAGATGGTGAGAGCTAGCAGGGTATGAGAGTAGATTGAGAGGAAGAAGGAGTATCTTACGAGAAAGATGTACATCTCCTCACATAATCACTCATATTAGCATAGCTTTAGCTTAGTAGTTAGCTTGGTAGAGGATATGAGCATGCATTGAAGCTTGGCTCTTGGTTGGATTTGCATCCACATGCCAAGAGTGTGTTGATGTAGGCTTCTATCTCACAAGCTTGGAGTAGGTGATGAGCTCTCCATTAAAGCTTGGGAAGAGATAGTCTTCCTTGCTTCACACATAGACTGTGTGTGTAATAATGCCTTGCAAAAATCAGCCCCCTCTCTCTCTCTTGGGCGAGCCCTCTTGCTAATTGCTCTTGCTGAAGCCTCATTGGCCCTCCCCAAGTCAAGCCAATTACAATTAAGTAGCATAAGTGATAGCCTTCTGACATGTGTCCCCCTTTCCCCTTTTGTGAGAGCTTTAGGTAATTAAATAATTAAACTAAACTCTCATTGGACCCCTTTGCCTCTTGGCCAATAGGAATCAGGCAAGCCATGGGGCTCCTGAATGCTCATTGGACCCCTTGGGAGACTGCCCAATAGTCTTCTAGGAGACTTAATTCTCATTGGTTTCTTTTATTAAATGTTTTTAAATTAATTAAACTAGATTTACTCTAGATTAATTCTCATTGGTCCACTTCAAGGGTCATCCAATAGAAATTGGGCACACCTTGTGGGCATCTGGCCTAGGGAGCTGACATGTGTCCCTCATTCCCTTTGTGTAAAGGGAGCCTGTGTGTGTGTGTGTGTGTGTGGCTTTCTCTCGCATCCCCTACCTTTAGGGCTCGCCCCCTCCCATGTAGGGATGTGCAAAGACTTTTAGGGCACACACAAAGAATCCAATTTTCCCTAGGGTTGACCTTTGGACACAACCTTTGAATTTTGGAACCTTAGCATTTTGGAAGTCTTAATGGGCTGAACCTTAAAGTCTTTTTAGCCCATTGTACACATGGCTCTTTTGCAGATGGCCCCCCCCCTTTGGATCCCTATTTTCCCTCCTTTGGATCCCTACTGTGGCCGGTCTGCTAGCTTAACCAATATTCTAGCTTTTTCTCCCCTGGCCTTCCCCACATTAAATGATCAGTTTAATATGAGAAAATCATTTAGGAGAATTAGATATTGATTATTATGACAGGTGGTGACTTGTGGTTTGCTATGGACACACCTATGCACTCATCAGAGGAGTTCACATGAGATATGGCCATGCTCATGGCATAGGGGATCACGAAATTCCCAAAGAAGACACCACCATCTTGGGTGGACAACACTTAGCACTTGACCTCGACACGTCAGATCGCTTGCTTACACGAGCATCTACATGGACTCAAGGAGAGGATCTTGGATCTCCTCTAGGACAGGTTCATTGCTTGGATCTATAGACTGGAGTGGGACTTCAAAGTACTCTCTTGGAGAGTTTATCCGCAAGATGGGGGAGATCAAGCATATCACGCGACTACATCCGGAGTCACCCGAAGCGGCTTGGATGGTAGTGCAGTTGCTCTTCTATACTCCTGATCATTTGGATTGCTACCTTCACAGTTGCTTACACTCACCCTCGGTAACCTTACAACAACAGACTTATACCCCGACTTGGGTAGTAGGCCACTCCCAACTCACTCACATTGAGAGCCACACTGAGCTGCGGTTTGGTGGCGTTGTTGGCGCAGATTCTGTTTTGGTTGACTCCGGAGGATTGGAGGACAAGCAAGACGACGCAGACAGATTGTCTGGCCTTTCCTCTTCTCAGAGGATCTTCACAGCGCATACTACTTAGTTTGGCTTCCCTACTTATATATGATGATTATGGTGCAGACAGCTTGGTCTGACCACACCTCTTCTCAGAGGCCCTTCATAGCGCAAACCAAGATGAAAAGATACGTAGTGTACCGCATGTTTTAGGTACGTACGGAACATACTACTGTACTGAACCACCTTTCAGGTACGTAATAGGTACGTACCATTTGTAAAAAACTCATGTTTTAGTGAAAACCCATAGACTCATAAACAAATTTACATTACAAATTACAATGAACATCTTGACAATTGGACATAAAACTCAAATGCCTCAAATTTCAATGATAAATCATAAAACCAAGTTCGATCACAAGCATATTGTCTTTGGTGTTAGCCAAAATCCGGCACTGTAAATGCTATACAAACTGAAACAAAACAATGAAACACAGGTACAATCGTACAAACTCAACTACAAGCATAATGTCTATGGCATCAGCCACAAGCTGACACTGTAAATGCCATACTGTATCTGAAGCTGATCATCCTCTGAAAACATGAGCCCAACATACTCAGATTGTTTTGTGCTGAGGAAGGTATCACTCCATAGCTCTGGCGACCTGTGGAGAGGATACAGCATGGCGGCCATCGCATGGATGGGATGGCTCATGAAAGTCCACCGTCTCTGCACACACTCCAATATATCGGATCGGCTGAAAATTAAGTTGAGCATAGTAATTAGAGTCCATAGTGTACACTCAATCATTGATAGATAATATCGTAGTATTACATAAAGGAGGAATCTCTTACCGATCAGCAGTCAACAAGGAGGATTTGGAGATATGGTCTTTCATCTACAAAAACAGATGAAAGACTAGACCCAAGGTTGATCCCTCCATATTGGTAAACAGGCTGAAGTGCCACTGAAAGAGCATGCTCCTCCTGCCAAAAACTCTCATCAAGGATCCGCCTCTGCACGTGCTTTGTAGGCTCCTGTTGGGATTTAGACATGTGCTGCCATTTTGGATCCACAACTGTCTGAAGGAGTGGATCTTTAAGCTTGTAGAGCCTCTGCAGAACCAAGTAAATGTATGCAAACCTGGTTTTGGAAGGTCGCACCATATCCAAAGTGCTATGGCTGCAAAAAATAGGAAGAGAGTAATGCTTTTTGTGGAAGAACGTCGTGACCTTTGTAGCATCTGCAACTATGGGCTGCACCCATGAAAGTTTTCCCAATATCCTCCATAAGAAAACCTAAACAATGTGCAGCACATGGAGTCCACACTATGCCGGGAAACGTTTCCTCAACCATCATTCCCATTGCCTTGCAATTAGCCGCATTATCTGTCACTACTTGCACAACATTCTCCTTGCCAACCTCCTCTATCGCTGCTTTGATGGGACCATATATAATGTAACACACTTCGAAACCCCAAGTCAATATTCTACCGGGACACAACAGAGATTCATCTCAAAACAGTTCACACAGATGACACGTCGGCCCGGCGTAGTTCCGTGCCCAAAGGTATTGGCCCCAAAGATTGGCGCCCTTTTCAGTATTTCTTTTTATATTAATCTTGTTGCAAAGTACAAAGAGGGCCTGCGGGTGCTCACTCTCAGACTCTATGTCTAGATGCTCTGAGAAGTGAGCCCCTAAGGACACTTATAAAGGTTACATAGGGTTGCTAAAAGCAGAGCCCCCAAAAGCTTCTCAAGCTCAAAAGCACTAATCTCCAAAAGCTTTAATGCTAAAAACAATAATCACCATAAAGCAACTGACTCCAAAAACTGTCAAAAAGCAGCCAGTGCAATTTACAGAAATCCGTACAATTATGCCACGTCAGCAGCTGTCAGTGCGTTCCACGGAATTGTCCATACAGTCAGCCTATCAGCGCGTCGATGCAATATTCGAGCAGCAGGGTGTGTAACAAACTGCTGACGTGTCAAAGCCCTGAGGAATGGAGTCAACTTGCATGTCGGCTGAGGAGCCTAAACCCTAAGAAGAACAAGTAACAGAAGAAATCCACCCAACTTATGGGGACCCCGTCCGATGGGGCCCCAAGTGACATAAAGGATTAAAATAAAGCAGGACTCACACACACGCAAAAATTGATGGCGTGGCAGATTTTCAAGAATTGCGCTGACATGATGATGTGGCATGCTCTATGGATTTTTGCATTTTGCGTTGGCTGATGACGTGGCAGGTTGTACGGATTTCCGTGATTTACACTGGCAGCTTTTGAGCATTGCTTTTGGACCAGATGCTTTTGAGTTTTGAAGGCTTTTCACTGTAATTGCTTTTTCAGGCCAAGGGCCTTTAAATATGAGGTTAGGGCTCATTCTCTGGCATGCTTCCTAGAGAAGGTGCAAAGTCTGGAGTACCGGCTTGTACTGTGTTGATGCAATATAAAGAAATACCGAAAGGGGTGCCAAGGTTTGGGGCCAATACTCTCTGAGGTGGAATCCCGCTACTCCGTGTCGCATGTCGTCTCTCTCTTTCAGTCCAGTTGTTATTGAAGTGTTAAAAGTCTGTTCAGTATGTTCTTTTCTATTGGCATGTGGTGCCCGTCTTGTGACAGTGGTATCAGAGCATCAAGCGTGTGCTTTTCTGAAAGCATACCGGTTCTACAAAAGAGCAGACAGAGCTTTCGGAATTTTATTCGAGGTATCTTCGCCTTCCAACCCAGACTTATTAGCCACTCCCACCCTTACTTCATCGCGCATCGAGCGCGCTCCCGTCTTCACCGTAGTGTCTTACAGGGCATAAGCCAATTAAGAACCCAATACTTGGAATACATGGATTCAACAGAATATTTGCAGTTCCTGCTCAACGAACTCCAGGACATTCTTTCGCGACATCCTCAGCAGAATCTTCCAATGCTGCAAAGTTTTCAACAATTTTTGAACTACATGTTACCTCCTCTGATGCCCTAGGTGTACCTCCTCCTCCGGCACTAGAAAGTACGAGAGCTTCCAACCGGCAACCTTCTCAGCCGTCTGTTCCAATCGGGGGAGTCTTCAGGAATATGGTGTAGCCATCTGACCCTGATACAATGCAACCGCCTTTGCCACCGCCATTGCCCCCACCTCCACCACCACCGCCACCAGGGTACAATTATTGGAGCCCATATGGATACCCTTATTATCTATACCCGGGATATGCGCCTAACCAACCCAAAGATTTCAAAGATGGTGGCACGACTGTCAAATTTTTTACTTTTTCCGGGGTGAAAGATCACAAGAAAGCATTGCAGTTCCTACAGCAATTCGACAACATCTATGCTTTGGGGAACTATACAGAAGAATCCAAGATTTCTCGAGCAGCGGGATTTCTTAAAGATAATGCTATGCAATGGTGGAGTTCAATCGTGACACAACAACATGCTCCAAGGACCTTGCAAGCTTTCAAGATAGTTTTTGCACGTAGTTACATGACTTCGATATTTGAAGTCCGGATTTTGGTAGAGTGGGGCAACTTGAAAATGCTTGCCACCGAAACCATGGACGAATATAACCAAAGGTTTCTCGATGTGTACCTTCTGGTGTCTTTTTTTAGACCTGTTCCCTTGGAGGCCCAGTGCAAGCGATACACCATTGGACTACCATCACCATTGCAAGAATATTGTCTATCCAAGCAAGTCTCTACCATGCAAGAACTTATGGACCATGCCGCGGTCGGCTACAAACTCATGAAGGGAAAGCTAGATTTTACCACAGCAGAATCTCCGGCCACTAACCACAACTCTCGGCAACAACAAACAAAATTCTCGAGAGTCTCGTGAAGGTCAACCAAAAAGGCCTCGTTTGACACCTCAACAACGAGACACCTTACTACAAGAAGGCCGATGTTTTGGATGCTTTCAAACAGGACATAACTATTTTGGTTGTCCCCAACGCACTAACAGACCTGTGGAGCCGATTCCCGTGTCGACGATCGAAAGAAACCTAGGACCATCTCCAACCAAACGAGCTAAATCGGCCATTGGATTAGTACCTGACATCTATGGCATACGCCTTGAAAGTACAAATGAATTGTGTCGAGCATATGGCAAAGTCAACGGTTTGAAAGCCCTAATTTTCTTTGACCTAGGAGCTACAGAGAACTTCGTCCATCCACAATTCTTGAAGCAGATGGACTTTGATTATGATGCAGAGGGTGGAGAAATTGAAGCTGAGCTAGCCACATGGCAAACTCAGAAAGTGGTACCACTCATTGGTGCTCTTCCAGTGACTATCCAAGATTATCATGGAAAAGCCAATTTCCACATTATGAAGTTGGGAAATTGTGACGTTCTATTAGGCATGCCTTGGCATGACAAGAACGATGCGACTCTCCAAGTTTGCAACCGAACCATCACCGTGATGCAGAAGGGCACGCCAGTCGTCCTCAAAATTCAGTTGTCCAAACAAAAACTGAATGAACTCTCTAGTTGTTCTATAGTTAGATACTTTTGAACTTTGTTTGAGAAAGTATTGTTTCAAGCTTTGTTTGAAACGGATGGTATCTGTTTTGAACCTGTCTTGGTGCCGATTTGAATTGTTTGACTCTGGTTTTAATACTGGTTTCAATGATTGGTGGTTTTACTCCCGGGTGGAGTAGTGAGAAAAGATGTTTGAGAATGCTCGTTCATACTCATGGCCCGGACTCTTGTGGTTATTTGCGCGGGGAGTATTGAATGATTGGAAAGTGTTGTTTTTACTCATGGCCTGGATCCTTGTGGTTATTTATGGGGGGAGTATTGTTGTTGTTACTCATAGCCCGGCCCTGCATGGTTATTTACCGGGGGAGTATCAAGAAGTCCGAGCAGTGGTTACTCTCAGCACCTCCAAACGACGCAGGCTGCGGTCTAGGGGGCGTTTGGTTGTAAAAAGCCTCTATATCTCATGGCTCAGACCTTTTTAGGTTATTTGCGGAAGGAGTGATGAGGGAGTCGTTGAACAACTCATGGCCCGGACCTGGATGGTTATTTGCGGGGGGAGTGTTCATCGGCGGCTTTATGTTTCTATGTGTTGTAACATGCATATGTGAGCATTTGTGTTGCATTGTGATGTGCCAATTACTGAATATTCCTAATTGGATGAGATTGCCTGGGTATATAATTTTAGTGCATCAAGACACCCATGGAAGATCAGTACGGTGGTCTGGGTGTGATGGCTAATTTTACTACGCCGGAATATCAAGAGTTCCGATGTGGACGAAAGGAGAAGCTAACTCCTTGATCAGAACAGCCAAAAGAAGAAGCTAACTCCTTGATCAAAAGAGCAGAAAGGAGAAGCTAACTCCTTAATAAAAAAGAGCAAACTGATTGTCCCTCGGAATGTCCCTCGGAATTTTTTTTAGCTAACTTGAGTTGTTTTGCAGATATGATGTAATCGCGGACGATTACTCTCTTTCAAGAAGGGGAGATGTAACAAACTGCCGACGTGTGAAAGCCCTGAAGAATGGATTCAACTTGCACATGTCGACCGAGGGGCATAAACCCTAAGAAGAACAAGTAACAGAAGAAATCCACCCAACTTATGGGGACCCCGTCCAATGGGGCCCTAAGTGACATTAAGGATTAAAATAAAGTAGGATCCGCACACACGCAAAAATTGATGATGTGGCAGATTTCCAAAAATTGGGCTGACATGATGACGTGGCATGCTGTATGGATTTTTGCGTTTTACGTTGGTTGATGACGTGGCAAGCTGTACGGATTTTCGTGATTTACGTAGGCAGCTTTTGAGCATTGCTTTTGGACTAGATGTTTTTAGGTTTTGAAGACTTTTCACTGTAATTGCTTTTTAGGCCAAGGGCCTTTAAATAGAAGGTTAGGGCTCATTCTCTGGCATGCTTCCTGGAGAAGGTGCAGAGTCTGGGGTACCGGCTTGTACTATGTTGATGCATATAAAGAAATACCAAAAGGGGCGCCAAGGTTTGGGGCCAATACTCTCTAGGGTGGAATTCCGCCACTCCGTGTCGCGTGTCGTCTCTCTCTTTCAGTTCAATTGTTATTGAAGTGTTAAAAGTCTGTTCAGTCTGTTCTTTTCTATTGGCACGTGGTGCCCGTCTTGTGATAGGGTGTGTGAGTGTGTGTCCGGGCTGCCACGTCACCAGTTTGTGACATACCCCCCTCTTGAAAGAATTGTAATCGCTCTCGATTACGCCTGCAAAACAGAGAGGCCATAAACTGTCTTAGTAGACACTGACTGTTAGTATCGACGCACTAGACACAACACATCTAGCACTTGTACTAATCGACTCATACATCACCGGGCATCATAGGACATCACAGGACATCACATGACAAATCACGTTCAAATTCATTCCAAATCTCAGACCATGATTAATCGGCAACGTATTTAGTAATTGCATCTAGATCCAGTTGGGACCTCACAGATACCCGATTAACTAATCCTTATTGCAATCATGTCTATAGAGATTTATGAGACCGAAATGTTGTAGTCATTTCTTCTTTCAGTTCCTGCACTCAAACAAGTCAAGTACAAATCAATCAGTTTCATTTTCGGGAATTCCCGTTCATAAAGTCATATAGTAGAATACTGTCAGCCCAACAGTATCTTTGAAACCCAAAGGGACATCAGTGACTCTATATCAAAAATCACGTAGGATGTCTGATAGGTTTTTGCAGGTCGCCGTTTCTAAAAACTAAGGTGCCTAATGTGTAGCTCTACTCAATGCGAACGCGTGGATATGCTGAAATGCAAAAACAGACATCGTTTGCTTACCGAATCCCTAGAAATAGCTCGTGGGTCAATCTCGCGAAGCCGGGCCGTACACGCGCAGTGTAGGTATTGACGCGTAGCTCTCTCCGGGGGCAACACGTTGCACTTCTCCGTACTCGATTCCGACCACAAGTGTGTGTGTAGCGCCAAGATAAGCTCACTCTCTCTCGTACACAGAATACGCTTCTCACAGATACTTCATAGAATGAACAAAAGGGTTTTTTCATTAAGGTTAGAATTTGGTATATATACCTTTCAAATACAAAACCTCATGTTCCAAAGTGAAGTCCTACTTAGTCTAATGGCAAAGATAATATACAAAATTGGAAAGTTCTGCAAGCTCCAAGTATTTACAAGTGAAATTAAGGGTTTTCTTAATCAGGGAATGACTACATAGGCTTTCCTTCTTTTATCATTTCGCTAGTCTTCAGTTGAGTGTGCCCGCTATTCTTTAGCTAACAATCCCCTTTATCACCGGTGCTCCTCTCTCTTTCTTTCTATCACTCTTTCTATCTTGCAGAAGTTCAACATGTAGATGAGCGCTAGCGCTCACCTTTCATGTTGGCATTTAAGGATATAGAGAGAAAGAGAGACTAGGAAGAGAGAGTTAAACACTGGTGTGGAAACATAGAATTGAGATAGAGACGATTTAGAGAGAGAGGGTGAATTTGTAAAAGCTTGGAAGAGAGAGAAGCTAGACACCATTTTGACAAGAAAGAATAAGAGAGCTTAGGTAGGGAGAGATATGCAAGAGATGATTGAGATAGAGTGAGGGAAAATTCCTTTAACAAGGCTTCGATGTAGCATGGAAGTTTCTTAACTTACGTCAATAGGTTACAAATGACACTTTGTAAGGTTATAATCACCTTGTTTGCTAGAGCATGTGTTTATATTCAAAGACTCTCTTCCTCCCTCTATCAGACTCTTGTCTGAATGTCCTTCTATATCTCTCTCTCTTCATTTCTCACTCTCCCACTCTCTTCCTTCCTCAAGCTCTACATTAAGGCTGAGCTTGAGGAAGTAAGAGAGAGGGAGAGCGAGCGATAGAGAGAAAGATAATTATGGTTTCTTCTTTTGGTTGATTCTGCAGAGTTTTTTGTCTTTGCAGTAACGTCTAAAGTGGAAGATGGCCAAGAAAAGTTATGTTGATGCATACGTCGAATTTATTTATAATGGAGAAGCTATTGGCATTGGAAAAATAGACAAGACTTCAAATTTGGCCAAGCTTCATGGAAGCAGATTGCCGGCTGGATGCTTTTTTGTTGTTGTGCTAGAGGTATATGAAGGGAAAGATGCTTCTCTGTCTCATGTCCGTTCTGGAAATGAGGAGATGACTACTTTGAAGAAGGCAGAGGATAGTTTTGTTGCATGGCCTAGAAGTGAATTGGTAATTTCTAGTTTCATTTCACTAATGGCTTGTCATTGATATCCTCTGAGTGGACTCATGTTGTGTGTACATCTGCAATGGGTTAAGTTGTTGAGTGATCTTTGCTTCACACTTTGTTAAATAGCGGGTCACCAAGACTGCAAGGACAAAACCAACACAAATGTCACCATCCGCTGTTGTCGGCCACTACACTAGTAGCCAATCAGTTAGTGTTGTCCCATCTCTACCTATTTCATCGGTGGAGAAATCTAAAAAGGGTGCAAAGGGTAAGACAAAAGTGCAGAAAGGGACATCTTCAGGGTTTGTGAGAGATGTTGTCAGCTTGGATGAGGATATCGATGATAGAGAGATGGAGGCTTACATGACAGCAAGGGAAAATTTCGGGGGGGAGCTTCCCTCTAACAAGGATGTCACTGTACGACAGGATATGTTGTGTAATCCTTTGTATTGAAATTATGCAATGACTTATGCAGATTGAGGTTTTTGACATAATTTGGTTGTTGCAAATAGAGCATGAAACCCCATTGCCATGGGTCCCTCTATGCCAATTGCTGACACTTGAGAAAGCACGACAAGTAAGTTGGGATTCCCAGCATCTCCAGCCACTCGCAGATACCTTTTTGTTGGAGGGATATTATGAGCCCAGGGGATCCTTCATCTGCTCTATCAATGCACCGGTCTATCCTAGCGTTGATGTTGATGACGCTATCATTCAAACATGAGATCCATTGTGGCGAATGATCAATGAAGAGTTTGAGGCCAAAATCAAAGATACATGGATGGGAACCATAGGTTAGCCGCTTGGATGGAAGTTCTTAAACAGAGTGAGTTTGGTTCTCTATGTGGTTAACTTGAATGCGCGTTTTGGGGTGAATTGGGGAGTAATCTTTTCTATGATTGTAGGTGTAGCCGAGAAAGATATCGATTTATATCCAAGGGTTAGTCTCGAGGCGGTACTCTTCAAACGAGGCTACCATGTTGAGCATAGTGATGTGTATAAACAAGTAAGTACCTTTAGGCAGGTTTGAATCAAGTGTTGCCTTTATAATCAAATAATACTGTCATTTTATGATTGTCAATGCAATGTAGATTGAATGAGACGGGATACGTTGCAACATCCTACACTGATATGTTATGGATGGTGCGGGCTATGGGGCTTGCTTAAAAGGAGGCAATCATGGAGAAATTGTCATGTGTGATCTATAGCTGGATGCAAGTAGACATCGACAAGAGGGTAGGGAGGAAAGCATGGTATAATGTGCCTGTGGGTCTCAACTACTACACCTGTGAGTACCATTGTAGTTTTTTTACAGAAGTTTGCGTCAGATATTGCATCTCGCAACATGTATTTATCAATAATGCCATACATGCAGGAAAAGTAGACTCTTGCATTGAAGGATAGAATGCTTCCTTTAGAGCTTCAAAGAAATTAGAAAAGTAATTCTTTGAAACAAATGCACCGTCCAAAAAAATAACAAAACATGCATTAGCCATTGTTGATCTAGCTTTAGGAGATGATTGGTGGAGGTATATTGTTTGACCTCTCATGTGCTAGATAATATGGAATTGATCCTTGTTGGCCTTTGTGCAGGACATTGCAAAAAATCGAGTAGATCATCCGACCAAAGTGGCTAATGGAAGAAAGATTATACGTGTTGGCATGTGCAGATCTTCTGCCTATGAAGAAAACATTCATTCTCCGTGCAATGGCTTCTAATGACCAGGCAAACATTAAGAGTTTAGACATACCACAAACATGTGAGCACATTTAGCCATTTCCTTAACAATCTACCTCTCTAGCTTGGCATGGAATCCAATTTTCATGACAGATGTTTTCACAATCGAGGAGAATCAGCTGTGTTTAGGGAGTGGCTACAGGTTGAGGTTTTCTGGGCATGAATTACAAGAGAAGCAAGGAAAGTACACAACAACATTCGAAGTATAAATTTGACATCCATTCCTGGTCTCAACCTTGATTCATTCATCGATGATGCCAAGATACCCATAGAGGAAAGATCTTCACATGAGATGGCACTAATCAAAAGGGTAACTCAATCAGAGGTGGCCAACGCGCTGGCGGATACAGAAAAAAGATGTCTTTGCAGGTTAGATCACTTTATATTACTGCTAGAAAGAAATGAAACATATTTTTGAGTGCTTGTGATTCTGTAAAATGTATTAGATGGTTGTATTAGATGTATGCCTGGTCTAGACCTTGATTCGTTCATTGATGATGCCAAGCTTACTCTTAGATAAAAGAGATTCGCTTATGAGCTGGCACTAATGAAAAGGGGAACTCAATTCGAGGTGGCCAAAGCGTTTGCGGACGTAGAAAAAATATGCCTTTGCATGTTATATCACTTTATATTACTGCTAGAAAAAAACAAAACATATTTTTGAGTGCTTGTGATTCTGTAAAATGTATAAGATGGTTGCGAAAGCGTAAGTTCAACATCAGAGGTCTTGCAAGCTTGCAAAAAATGCTTGAGATCAATAAACCAGAGCAAGTGTTCAACCCTTTGCAAGTGGCCCGCAACTTCAAGGGAAGAGTATACCAAGACCTGCCTTGGTTCTTAGAGTATGATGAGGGATGTTTCCCTATAAGTGAGGAAAAGAACACAACAACACAGTGAGTGAAAGAGAAGAAAGAGCACGTGCATGTACAAAAATGTCCACAACAGCAAAGTCTAGTGTGCAATTTCCTCGTGGAGAAGTATTTGATACAACTTCACAGGTACCATCATTTCGTGAATTAAAAACTCTTCAATTATGAGCACCGTCACCGTGGTGGCATTTCATTTTCACTAAGCAATTTAGCTAAGTTATGCAGATCGAACAGTTTGGTTGCTCTTCCAGCTCACAACGAGAGGCTAGTATGAAAGAAAAACGTGAGTTCTATTGATGTTTGCAAGAATCACAGTCTTGATTGTTTAGCTTGTTAATATGGTCTTGTTGTTCAGGAAAAAGAAGTGAGATGTCTGCAGAGGAGGTGGTAGACTTCACCATGAGTCTGGAAGCAGAAATGTTGCATGTCTTAGACTTTCCACTAGTTACAATACCATCTACTGGTAATTTCTAATCTCGGGTGAATGGTTGTTCAAGTGTGATTCAAGACTTGCTTGCTTAGTATATGTTTTGGTTTTGCAGCTGGCGGTGGCAAGTGTGTCCAGATTCTGCATCTTGGCTGGGACAAGACAGAGGATGACTTGAAAAATGCATTGTTGAGCAATGACAGGCCTCACGTGGTGGAGAAGTGTCTGATTCCAATGCGAGATGGGTCGGCCACTGATTTATCGGTGAGCGTATCTATTCTTTTCCTACCATCAAACGTGCCTGTGTATGGGCTGTCTGAAATAGAAGTCCCTGATTGGAGCAAGATGGAAGCATGCCATTTTGGACAACTCATCCTAGTTGCATTAGCAACAGCCGATGATAGAGGTGAGTTTTTGGTTGTTTTTTCGTCAGATAATTATGGAATGGTGCATGCTATGGCATCAAATGTTGGTTGGCAAGAATATCACTTGAGTTGCATGTAAGACACTTGTGTGCAAGACAAAAAGTAGAACCGTGTGCACGTTGTTAGTGTCAGCTATGAGAAAAGAGCAGACTTAGACTTCAGCAGCCATTGACATTCCATCAGATGATGCTTGGTATGATTCACTGCAAGAGGATGATTGGACACGAGAGGAGGATGGGACACTAATGCGAGGTATAGTTCGTCTTTCATTGGCTCTAAGTATAATTTTCCTTTGTCTTGTTACTAAATCCTTTGACAAATATTTGTTGTGTAGGGGGGATGGAATTTGGGAATTGGTTCCTTTGGCAGTTGCTTGCACAATACACCAATGAGAACGACGTTGTTATTCAATTCGGGGGTGATTGCGAACAATGTTTTAGAGATGCAACCCCATCAACTGCGAGAGATTCAGGAGTGAGACAAGAGACTAGCAGATGGGGTCGAGTGTTTTTTCAAGGCAGCGTCTCTTAGCCGCATCCAAACATTGTGGAACTAGATCCACCAGCCCATCCCATAGAGTACACTAACAACAAGATACCTCACATTTTGTAGACGATGCTTTGAACATTCTGTGAATAAATAGATGTGTTTTGTTTGCTCGCAAATACTTATAAAGATGGCTTTCTCTTGTTGTCGTAAACCAGATCATTTACAGTGAAAAAGGATGTACAAACTTGTATGTTTGTTGTCTCTTGCGTACTACGTGTATTTTTGGTTATTTTGTAAGCTCGATTAAACACTATGGTTGTCCTAAGTAGGGTTTATGTAAAGCAAAGAGAGAGCTTTTTCGTCTTTTTGACCCAATCCACTAAAACGAGCATAGAGAAAGCTTTTTCAAAAAAATAAACAATTGTTCTATTTTTAAAGAAAATCTTTCTCAAAATCTCCTTCAAAAATCTTCCTCCAATCCCCTACTCCAAAGAGACAAATCTGATTGCCCAAGTTATGTGAACACATTTTCTTGCCCATTGTAAGTGCACACATTCTTATCAGTCGAGATGTCTATTGTCATGTGTGTGTTTTTTAGGGTTTTTTGTTGGGGTGGGGGGGGGGTGTTTTATAAAGTTAGTGTGCTTATTTTTGTTTTGTTTTGTGTGTGTGTGTGGGTGGGTATGGTTTAAAGGAAATCACAACCAAATAATAATATCAATTAGGATAGAGATGAAGACTGATTATGATAAAAAATTAAAGAGAGAAAAACTCTTGGGCAAAGTGAAGCAGCTCCCCCCCCCCCTACCCAATTTTTTTTTCGTTGCTCGGAGATAGAAAGTTTGAAGATCGTGAAGGAGAAGAATGCAATTGAAGTAGGAATTCATCTTCAAGAAACCAATTCAAGAGACCCAATAGGGCCCATCCAAACCTCTCTTTTTGCTTCTACACTTGGTATTCATCTTGCTTCTGACACTTTACGCGTCATTCACAAATCTACTATGAGCTTGGAGTCTTGTTCTTCGGCTTGCAAAGTGGTGGGAAGCATATGTTCTGCTAGGCTATTGAAGTACTATTTTCAGGCTTCATCAACTAGGCTATTGAAGGACTACTTTTAGGCTTCACTATTGTATGTCTATTTTAATATTGTGAATGTCTCCTCTCTCAGGAGAAGGTTCTTCAGAGTGCAGTTCAAGTCCACAGATCAAGCTATGGAGGTCTTAGCACAAAGCCCTGTGGGATTTCATTTTGCTAAAGATTTTCTCGCCAGATGGGCATAGGGGATGGATCTTAATGGACTTGATGGTGGGATTGCAATTACATCTAGATTTCCTGGTCTTCTTTCAATGTATGCTCCACGTGTAGCTGAAATTGGGAGATGTATGGGCTTTGTGGTTGGTGATGTTGTGAGTCCCAAAGACGAGGATCACACAATCTCCATTCGAATGTTTCTTTGCCCATCCTTAGCAAAGAATCCTACGCAATTCATTTCTCTCCTAACTATCCATGGGAGAGAAATCTTGCGAAGAGTATTCTTCATTGGTCTTTGTGGCCACTACTTTATTGTTACCATATACATGTGGTAGTGATGTGTGTGAACACACTAGGATCGCAGGGGCATTTTTTCCCTCTTTAGGAGGTTTTTCCCCCCGAGCATTGTATATATGCCCATCACTCTAGGGCTATCGATCTTTCCATTGTAAACTAAGTAACACACTCTCTATTGTGTGCCTTGAGCTTCCTTCGTCTTCTCCAAGATGCGTGCATTTCTCTGAAACCCTAATTCCAACAATTGGTATCAGAGCAGATTGCATCCTTCCGAGCTTAGTCGCCAGCTACTCCTGCACACGCTTGCTCACTTTCTGCGATTTCAGTGAGCTTTGGAAAGCGTTTGCAGGTCTGCTCAGATTTTTGATTCGGGCTCATTTCGGCCTCCGTTTCCACTACAGGCACCTAGGTCTGCACAGGCTATTTCGTCATTTTGTGCAGAGTTTTTGTCTGTGCCATTTTTTGCATAACAAGTGCCTTATAGTCTTCTACGGTTTGTGCTATATAGCACGTATTGTTCCCGCTCCATTTCTTCTATTTTCGGGCAGTTTTCACATCAGGTGCAGCATTTACCATGGCTGACAACAACAACACAGATGTGTTCAAGATGTTTGCTGATGAGGACAGGTTGGATGGGGACAATTACCCTATGTGGGCTTATATGATGCAACACGTTCTTGTGTCAAAGGGCGTATGGAATATTGTGCAGGGCATTGATGTACGTCCTGGTTCTGAGGATGTAGGCGATGTTGAGGATGTTGCAGGTCTTACTGCAAGGATTGCAGCTATTCCAGTTGTTTTGCCTATGGCAGAACAAGCTCGTTGGGATGTAAAGGATGCACAGGCTCCTGCACTGATTGTGTTGTCTGTGAAGCGCACCATTGTTCCTCACATCCGTTCAGCAAAATCTGCAAAACAGGCTTGGGATATTTTGGCTGGTCTTTATGCAAGTAGCGATGAGGCTAAAATTTCTTTGTTGCGTAAAGAGTTGGAGTCAAAGATTATGCATGAGGAGGATGATATGGACACTTTCCTTGCTAGTGTCAAGGATATCAATGAGCAACTCATTTCTGCAGGTGAAGTCATTTCAGACAGTTCCCTTGTGCAGACTGCTCTTGATGCCTTACCAGATTCTTACCAGACTTTTGCTAGTACTTGGAGACTTATGACCCAAGGGAATCCAGAAGTTGTCAAGTTTGATGCATTATGCACATTCCTGTTGCAAGAGTCACTTTCCAAAAAAAACAGGACTAGGCAGCGTGTAGTTGAACAGGCTTTTATTGCTTCTCAAAGAAAGGGTGGTAACAGTAATGCAACCACTTCTTATGGTTTTGCTGCGAGTGGCAAAACTTCTGTCCCTAATGCTTCTGTTGGCAGCACTTCATCTGGCAATTCTAGTGATAAGGGCAAAAAGAAGATGCGTTGCGATTATTGTAAAGCTAATGATCACTTGATCAAGTCGTGTCCTAAGTTGAAGGCCAAAGAGGCTAAGAAGAAAGAGGGTGGTTCCACTACAAATGTAGCCATTGTTGAGTCTTCTGTAAAAGGAGACTATAATGCTGATGTTGCTACAAAATAGCTTTTAGCGCAGAGTGCACTTACAATCCTATTGTCCATGATGCATGCTTGTCAGTTGCTGCAGATTCACATGTGTGGTATTTTGATAGTGGTGCTACAAAGCACATTATCTCACATCGTGAATTGTTCACCTCTCTCGAGTCTGTCCCTCATGGGAATTCAGTCACTTGTGCCAACAATGCCTCTTATCGGGTTCACGGAATTGGAAAGATTGTGCTTACTGCTGCTAATGGCAGTTCTTTCACACTTGTTGATGCACTTTATGTACCTGGGATCAAGAAGAATCTTTTGTCTGTATCCGCACTTGCTAGACTTGGACTTGTAGTCAAATTTGTGGATGACAGATGTACAGTTCATGATCTCAGTTTTGGTGATGAAATTGTTGCATCTGGCCTTTTGTGCCGTGGGCTGTATAAGCTCACTTTGTATGACAAGTGTGGACAAAATTTTGCAAATGCAGTTGCAGATTCAAGGGCTATTTCAGATGCAAAAATTTGGCATGTACGTTTTGGTCATCTGAATTTTGCCAGTTTGTTGCATTTGCAGAAATCTAATATGGTTGCTTCTTTGCCACCTCTTGAAGCACCTGTCAAACATGTTTGTGAAGGTTGTATTTTGTTTAAGATGCAGCGTTTTAAGTTTCCAAAGGATGGTTCAGTTAGGGCCACATGCAGGTTGCAGCTTGTGCATAGTGATGTTTGTGGGTCCATGCAAACTCCGTCCTTGGGCAATTACCTGTACTTCGTGACTTTCATTGATGATTACTCCTGGCATGCATGGGTATTTCCGCTTAAAGCGAAGTTCGAAGTTTTTATGTGCTTCAAACAATTTCTGGCTATGGCTGAAAATGTCTCGAAATGTACTATGGGCACCGTCCGTTCCGATCAAGGGGGGGAGTATATGTCTCATGAATTCAATGCATTTCTGGCTACTCGTGGGATAAAACACCAATGTACAGTGCCTTATACACCTCAACAAAATGGTGTTGCTGAGAGGAAAAACAGGTCACTTACGGAAATGGCACCATGTATGGTCAAAAGTCAAGCTTTGCCGCATTCTTTTTGGCTTGAGGCCATCATGTGTGCCACTTATGTACTAAACAAGTGTCCTACGAAAGCTTTGCAGTCTATTACTCCATATGAAGCTTAGCATGATAGAAAGCTTTCTATTGAGCACATGCGTGTTTTTGGCTGTTTGGCATATGCTTTGGTGCCACAAACACAGCGAAGAAAATTGGATGATAAGGCTGTCAAATGTATTTTTGTTGATTATAGTGTTGAAAGCGATGGTTACAGGTTATATCATCCGCAAACAAAGCGTATTCTGGTTTCACGAGATGTAGTGTTTGTGGAAAATTCTGTTCAGCCCTTGCTGTCATGTACTAGAGACAGTAATGTAAGCTCACATGACATTTATGACACTTTGTTGCCTCTTTTCAGTGGTGGAAATACGAATGTAATTTCCAATGAGGCAAATGTAGAGCCTATGGGGGTTTCTGAAAATGTTACAGATCATCCTATTACTGATGCAGATGTACATGATGTACTTGATGAGGAAAGGGCTGAAAATGAGTAGGCTAGAGGTATGCCAAAATGGATGGTGCACACTTTGCGTGACAGTAAATTGGATGCACCTTTGTCCAGTTGTACTCGTTCAAGCTCTCACCATGCATCTTATGCATGAGATTGTTATGCTTTGGCTGTGTCTAGCTTACATGATGTTGAGGAGCCTCTATCTTTTGATGAAGCACAAAATTCAAAAAATTGGATGGCTGCCATGCAATCAGAATATGATGCACTTATAGAAAATGACACATGGACTTTATGTGATTTGTCTCCTGGCAAAAAGGCCATTGGTACAAAGTGGGTTTACAAGTTGAAACGCAAGCCGGATGCTGAGATTGATTGACATAAGGCTCGACTTGTTGCAAAGGGTTATGCACAGCAAAAAGGCATAGATTATGAAGAGACTTTTGCTCCCACTTGTCGTATGACTACTGTGCGTTTTCTATGTGCATTGGCAGCTCATTTTGGTTGGGATGTACATCAATCAGACATTGTTACTGCTTTCTTGAATGGTGACATATTTGAGGAAGTTTATGTAACGCAACCTCGCGGTTTTGTCATAAAAGGACAAGAAGACAAAGTGTGCAGATGTAAGAAGGCTTTGTATGGGTTGAAGCAATCTCCTCCTGCTTGGTATGAGAAAGCTGATACTCATTTGGTTAAACGAGGCTTTCGTAACAGTCCAACAGAAAGCACATTGTATGTAAAGCGTGAGGGTGATGTACTTCTCATTGTGGTTCTTTATGTTGATGTTTTGCTGATCACTAGACCAAATGAGAGACATATTTCTGAATTTAAGGCTGATTTGAATGCTACTTTCAAGATGAAAGATTTGGGGCTGTTGCATCATTACTTGGGTATACAGTTTAAGCAGTGTGATGGTGGTATTGCCTTGTGTCAGAAAAGTTACATACAGACATTGCTATGTAAGTTTGGACTTGAGGATTGCAAACCTATTGCCACTCCCATGGAAACATGTTTGAAGTTGAGTCTACATGATGCTGGCGATCCTGCTGATGTCACTCTTTACCAAAAAGCTGTTGGCTGGCTCATTTATGTATGCAACACAAGGCCAGATATTCAGTTTGCAGTCTCACAGGTCAGGAGTTTATGCATAGCCCAGGGTCTAAGCATTGGCAGGCTATCAAGAGGATTTTCCGCTACCTTAGTGGCACTTTACATCTTGGCTTGTTTTATCCCAAGGGGGGATCATTTCTGCCAGACTTACATGCTTTTTCGGACTCAAATTGGGCTAGTTGTTTTGACACGTTAGTGTCCACAAGTGGTTTTTGTTTCATGCTTGGCAGTTCATGTATATCATGGTTGAGAAAGAAGCAACCTACTGTGGCTTCTATGTTGTATTACTTTGGTGTAATTTTACCTTAGGATATGTGCACTTAAGGTGATTTTTTAATGGAAAGCTTCACTTTTCTAGAAAAAATTTTGATTCTAATCCCATTGATGAAAGTTAATCCACAATATACTGACTTATAATTAAGTTGCAATGTTAGAATAATATCTAATTAGTAAGTGGACAAATTCTATCTTGAGCAAGTGGATTCAACGTGTATGGACTTTTCCCCTAGGATTTCTCAAGCTTTATGAGATTTCATTTCCTCAACAAGGATGCTCTTTTTTAGGTAGTATGTGTCGTTGGTTTTCTGTTTCCACTATTCTTCACCCTTGTCCTTGGCCTAAGGTTTTCAACTTGGCTCATCTTGGTGGCTCTCTTGGAAGTGGAAGAATATGAACATTGCCAGCTATTATTCGCTTGCTTTTTATGGATGGTACTTGGTATCTATGTTTTAGAGCCAAAATAGGGTTCCCTCCCTCACTATGTTTAGTGTTTTACTCACTTTTGACCCTCTTCAACAAGGGATTTCTCCTTTGCTTGTTTCAATACTTTGGCTCTTGGATGAATTGTTTTATTTATATTTTGCCTCAAAGTTGTATCAAGTACGTGCTTTTTGGCCCCATCTTGTTTGTCACTCTTGGAATCTTCCCCTCTTGTGATAGCTTTACCTTTGGAGCATCCCATGAAAGGGTGCACACATGAAAGCTCCGCTTCATCAAAGGTTTCACATCCCCAAACACAGTGTGGTGCCACTCAACACAAAAATTAGACGCTACGGTACAAAGATTCCTACCAAATCACCTATTTTCGCCACTGTGGTTGATTTTACTCTCCATGTGTGCAGCCTTTGAGGGTTTCTTGTCCTACAATGTTACTACTTAAGAGAGAGAGAGAGAGAGAGAGAGAGAGAGAGAGAGAGAGAGAGAGAGAGAGAGAGAGAGAGAGAGAGAATAGGAAGAAGAAGAAGAAGAGAATCCCAAAGATCTATTCGACTATCTTGAACTCAAGACCAAATTGGAGAGAGAGAGAGAGAGAGAGAGAGAGAGAGAGAGAGAGAGAGAGAGAGAGAGAGAGAGAGAGAGAGAGAGCATGTAGTGTACACATTATATGCCTTTGGTCGTCTCCTATAGGATCTTTGTCTTGAATTAATATATGTATGTCTTTGCGCATGTGTGACATACATAGATGGTTTGCATGAGTATATTTTTGTACGACAGAATTCATGTCTTCATATGCTTTCTCATAGCATGTGTGCATGCTCATGCTTCACATGTGTTGTGTGTATGTCTTCATATGTCTCCCATATTATGTTATATCACACATGTGCATACACATGAGTACACACATAAGTGTGTATGTGCATTGCCCTATGCAAACTCTCTATGGATCACAGTCATGTATGAGAGTGTGCTTGCACACACATTTTTTGTGCGGGTTATCAAAGATACATATGCCTGTCTTAGAATGATAAATATATTAATAGACACCGTGGATTAATTTCTTTGAAGAATCAAAGACAACATTGAGCACAGAGATTTCTTTCAATTTTAAAATTGAAAGGGAAAAAAACTTTCTATTTCTTAAAACAAAAGGTTCCTAGCTGGTTGCTACGAGTTCTCTCCATCGTTCTCAGCACGTGGTGCATCAATTCGGTGGGCATGGTGATGCCTACGCGTGGCTCTTGCCCGATGGTATGCGGCCTTTGCCCGACAATGTTTCATGGCTAATATTTGGAAGGGATAAGCTCTGGAACGTTGAAAAAAAAGAAGAAAAGTTCCCCCAAAAATTTAACCCACCCCACTCTCTCTCTTATCTCGTGCTTGCACACCCCTTTTGGTTGCATCTTGTGCATAGTGATGTTTGTGGGCCTATGCAAACTTCGTCCTTGGGTAATTACCTTTACTTCATGACTTTCATTGATGATTACTCCAGGCATGCATGGGTATTTCCACTTAAAATCGAAGTCCGAAGTATTTATGTGCTTCAAACAATTTCTGGCTATGGCTGAAAATGTCTCAAATGTACTATGGACACCCTCCGTTCCGATCGAGTAGGGTTGTATATGTCTCATGAATTTAATGCATTTTTGGCTAGTCGTGGGATAAAACACCAATGTACATTGCCTTAAACGCCTCAGCAAAATGGTGTTGCTGAGAGGAAAAACAGGTCACTTACGGAAATAGCAAGATGTATGGTCAAAAGTCAAGCTTTTTCGCATTCGTTTTGGCTTGAGGTCATCATGTGTGTCACTTATATACATAATAGGTGTCCTACAAAAGCATTGCAGTCTATGAATCCATATGAAGCATGGCATGATAGAAAGCCTTCTATTGAGCACATGCGTGTTTTTGGTTGTTTGGCATATGCTTTGGTGCCACAAACACAGCGCAAAAAATTGGATGATAAAGCTATCAAATGTATTTTTGTTGGTTATAGTGCTGAAAGTAAAGGTTACAGGTTGTAGCATCCACAAACAAAATGTATTCTGGTTTCACGAGATGTTGTGTTTGTGAAAGATTTTGTTCAACCCTTGCTGTCATGTACTAGAGACAGTAATGTAAGCTCACATGACATTTATGACACTTTGTTACATCTTTTCAATGGTGGAAGTTTGAATGTAAATGCCAATGAGGCAAATGTACAGCTTGTGGGGGTTTCTAAAAATGTTACAAATCAGCCTATTATTGATGCAAATGTACATGATGTGCTTGATGAGGAAAGGGTTGAAAATGAGCAGCTAGAGGTATGCCAAAATGGTTGGTGCTGCATACATTGCGAGACGGTAAATTGGATGCATCTTTGTCTAGTTGCACTCATTCAGGCTCTCGCCATGCATCTTATGCATCAAATTGTTATGATTTGGCTGTGTCTAGCTTACATGATGTTGAGGAACCTGTCTTTTGATGAAGCACAAAATTCAAAAAATTGGATGGCTTCCATGCAATCAGAATATGATGCACTTATAGAAAATGACACATGGACGTTATGTGATTTGCCTCCTAGCAAAAAGGCCATTGGTATGAAGTGGGTTTACAAGTTGAAACGCAAGCCAGATGGTGAGATTGATTGCTATAAGACTTGACTTGTTGCAAAGGGTTATGCACATAAAAAAGACATAGATTATAAAGAGACTTCTGCTCCCACTTTTTGTATGACTACCGTGCGTTTTCTATGTGCATTGGCATCTCATTTTGGTTGGGATGTACATCGGTCAGACATTGTTACTGCTTTCTTGACTGGAGACATATTTGAGGAAGTCTATGGAACTCAGCCTCGCAATTTTGTCAAGAAAGGACAAGAGGATAAGGTGTGAAAATGTAACAAAGCTTTGTATGGGTTGAAGCAATCTCCTCGTGCTTGGTATGAGAAGGTTGGTCAAACGAGGGTCTCGTAACAGTCCAACAAAAAGCACATTGTACGTAAAGCGTGAGGGTGATGTACTTCTCATTGTGGTTCTCTATGTAGATGATTTGCTAATCATTGGACCAAATGAGAGATATATTGCTGAATTTAAGGCCGATTTGAATGCTACTTTCAAGGTGAAAGATTTGGGGCTGTTGCATCATTACTTAGGTATACAATTTAAACAGTGTGATGGTAGTATTACCTTGTGTTAGAAAAGTTACATAGAGACATTGCTATGTAAGTTTGGACTTGAGGATTGCAAACCTATTGCCACTCCCATGGAGACAGGTTTGAAATTGAGTCTTCATGATGCTAGTGATCCTGCAGATGTCACTCTTTACCAAATTGCTGTTGGATGCCTCATTTATGTATGCAACATGAGGCCAAATATTTAGTTTGCAGTCTCACAGGTCAGGAGATTTATGCATAGCCCAGGGTCTAAGCATTGGCAGGCTTTCTAGAGTATTTTCTGCTACTTGAGTGGCACTTTACATCTTGGCTTGTTTTATCCCAAGGAGGGATCATTGCCGCCAGACTTACATGCTTTTCGGACTCAAATTGTGCCGGTTGTTTTGACACGCGAGTGTCCACAAGTGGTTTTTGTTTCATGCTTGGCACTTCATGTATATCATGGTTGAGCAAGAAGAAACCTACTGTGGCCACTTCTAGTTGTGAGGTTGAGTACATGGCAGTCTTCACAGCTATGGTTGAGTGTGTATGGCTCAGACGCCTTAAATACAACTTACAAGAAAAGGCTAGTCATCCTTGGCATTTTTGATATATGACACATTCCAATCCCCCTGTGTTGACAAGGGACTATATTAAACCAAGCTGGATGCCAAAGCATAGGTCACACAACAAGAGTAAAACCTTAAACTTGAAAATGTGTATGAGAGCTCACAAGACAATGGTTCAATTTAAGTATCGAGCAAGCATGTTCTCATTGCCAATGATCAGGCACATTGTCTTACATGATTACCATATCCAAGAATGGTTGGATGCTTAGGGGATTAAGTTAGTGTGTGTCCCTTGATAGAAAATAGGCTCACACAGTCTCTATTACGAGAATATCACTTCTTGCTAAAATTAATGTTAGTATTTATGGCTGTGATGATTGTCCCTGAAGTAAGATATGGACTTGAAAGAATAGAAGGTGAGTGATCAAACTCTCACGAGTCTTCCCAAAACAAACACAAGTCTTCCTAACTTAAGACAAACAACAAACACAAACACCACACACCTACACACACACATGCTCACAAACACAAAACATAAGGTATAAACCTCTCTCTGCCTCTCTCTCTCTCTCTCTCTCTCTGTCTCTCTCTCTAACCTATAGCTAATGAAGTAATACACAATGTATTGTGAAATAATTGGTAAGCTGAAAACATGGAACCACACATGAACAAAGCTAATGAACTACCTAGCAAGCACAGTTAAAACACTCAATACATAGCAGCGACGACCGATGGCGAATGCTAGCAAATACCGATCACGAATGAGCAGAAGCACTAAAACATGGAGTGCCAACATAAATTGAAGATGGATCAACACCTATAGATGGCGAACACGTTAATACCAAGCGCATTAATCAACACCTGATAGGATATATTGAATTTTTTGTTTGACTATGCATGAGTTTATAGGTTCACAAACACGGATTCTTTTGTTAATTTCACTTTTGTTTTCTTACCTTTATTACTTAATTTAGGCTCATTCATCCAATCCAACTGCTACCGAAAATTACTATCAATAACTTCATGCCAAGTGGCCTTCCTCACCTTGCACGCTTTCTTGTGACTCCATTAGAGGTCATCAAGGTTCACTAGTGTGCCTTGATTAATTTTGTGTAGCTCTTGAGAGATATTTTCTTGTGGGAGGATATGTGTATTTTGCAATCAACATTTTTATGTTAGACAACTTTTGGAAGATAGGCTTTTGTAGGTTAGCGAGCATGCTTTCTTCTCTTTGTTGTCAAGCACAAACGAGCAAGATTATTTTGCATAATAGAAGTGGCTAAGGAAACGACACCAACAAGGGCTCTTGCCAACATAATATTGTGCCTTGATTGGTTTGTGAGTCTTTGACTGGCAATATTTTTCTAATATGATTTCATGTGGTTTTAGAGGTGGATTTTTAATAATAGACGTTTTGTTATTATATCCAGTTTTGAGATCTAAGAAAGCAATACGAATTTGGAATGCTATTATATCTTTAGTATTGTGTTATTGCTTGTGCTTGAGAATTCGTAATGCTTCTTCTTGAATTTGCTTCAAAACCTCAACCACCCCGCGCACGATTGAAATTAGGAGTTAGATGATACTTTAAGTAAAAGCAATTCCAGATTATATACTTTCTAGATGCATAGAGATGCAAACGTGTCCTTCCCTCGTATACTTGTTATCTTCTCCAATGTTGGAGGGAAACTTATGCTTCCCCTCCAGTGTTGGAGGGTCAGTTTTTAAAACTCTAATGCATGGGGAAGAATTCATACCTTTGAGTTTAGTATTGTGTTATTGCTAATGCTCAAGAATCTATAGCGCCTCTTCTTGAATTTGCTTCAAAACCTCCACACGATTGAAATAGAAGTTAGCTGATATTTTAAGTAGAAGCAATTTCAAATTATATAGTTTATAGATGCATTGTCTATGGGATTCTTGCGTCCCCAAAAAAGAAAAAACCATACATTCATATGGTGTGGAGGTGACACCATCCTCACCCACGTTCTATAAATTGTAAGGTACATGCTGAGAACGTGCTTCTCCTCCTAGTGTTGGAGGGTCACTTTGTTTTAAATCTCTAATGTATGGGGAAGAATTCATTACCTTTGAGTTTAAATAGACTTGATAAGTGTTCCCTCCTCTAGCAAAGGCCATCCCTGCATTTGTTGGATTGGCAACTCGTGGTTTTTTCTCTCCTATGTCTGTCTCGTCATCTGGCTGATCATCGGTAACATTGCTCATATTTAGTGTTTGCCTTTTTTAAAGGCTGTCCATACCAAGTGTATCTATTGGTGACATGAATTGGTCCTATTCGTCTCCTCTTTTGTTATTGAAAGATCCAAGTAGTGAGCTGAAAGCTCTTATCTAGCACATCTCATGCCTCTCCTTGCTTCATTTGCTTCCATGCACCAGTGCTGCTTTCGCAACTTTATTTCTATTAAGTAAATTAATCATGGTCAAAATGGGCATTTCGTGTAGTCCAGACTGCACTGTATCAATGCGTACACAAAATCGTCCTACCTAGGTAGCGTCCTCTCTTTTGCATCATCTAGAAACCCTTGTTCTTTTACTCCTTCACCAACAAACTGATAAAGTTGTTGTAAGGCACGCTCTTTTCCATCTGTTTCATGGTAAGAAGGCCCCCTCCTTGAATTTGTTAGCTTTTGGTAGTCCTTTACGGCAAACATAAGTAGTTGTGCTAGGGGGTTCTATACACGGGCTTTGTTTTGTTGGTCTTTGCTTATGCCAACTTCTGAAAAGCTATACATCCATGAAAAAAAGTTGCACGTGCACTTTTGTTTGTTTCATTCAAGCAAGAGCAATGCATGCTAACTTCACTAAAAATGGTAGAGTTGGCTTGCACCAATCCTTGTTGATTGCTAAGCAACAAGGGAAGCTTCCAAGATTGGTGTCTGTTAACCTTTTTGCAGGTCGAAACAACAAAACTACTCACATTAAGTTCAACCCAGTACTCACACCGTGCAAAAATGTTCTTAATTCAGCTTGTAACTCACACAACACATCTTCTCCCAAAGTTCCAAAGAGTTTTCATATCCTTCTTGCTTCACAACCCAATTCATGAACACATTTGAGTAAGTATCACGAGGGCCTTCTTCACTTCATTAGCATTTAATAGGGTGTTGTAGATGATCATATTTGCGATGCATTCCCTCTTCTCCAGCATCCTCTCTTCTTGTCGGCTAGATCTTTAAGGTCTCTTGAGATAGTTTCCTCCGACGTTAAAACTCTCTTCTTCTTCTATCTCGCCTTCAATAGGTCATTTATCATGCTGTCGTAGGTGATGGTGCACGAAGTGCATCCCCAGCTCTTCGTCATCTCATGCAACAAGCTAGGTCTTGTCGGCTTCCTTAGCCTTGTCAATCCATCTATCACACTGCTTTATGTGATCATTTTTGGGGTGCATCCTCTCTTTTCCATCTCAGTCAGTACAATAAGCCGTTATCAACTTTAACTACACCTTCTCTTCTTCTCCTGCTGGTTCTTAACGAGTGACGCCCTACAACAACAACAACAACGCGATTATGTTGAAGTTGACGACGATGATGATGGTGCTGAGCACCTGTTCCAGCTTTCGGGTTGGGGATTTGATTTGGATTGGTGGTTTAATGGTCTGTTGATCTTATACCCCCAATGCCTCCAGCAAATGATGCGCACGCTCTTCCTTCTTGAGTTCAAGCAAGGCGACATAGATCTCAAGCAATTGCTTTGTCTTAATTGAGCAGGTGCGTATCATTTGCTATATTAGCCGCATTTGTATTGAATTGAAGTGAGTCCGAGGGAAAGCATTTTTATTTACCATTTTGTTGTCATTCAAACATTCAACAAGAGTATATGTCAAGAGTATGCATCTGTAAACAAGAACCTAGAAGAGGAAAGGTTGGAGAGAGAGAGCTTATGCTTTGTTTTCCATAAATCATGTTACCTTAAGTTGACATGGTTCTGTGTTTAAAATGGCTACGCTTTTCACATCCCAATTTTGATGTGTTTAAATCTGTTCTTAGCTTTTGGATTGTATAATTCTTTGATTCAATCTTGCTCTATTGTGTATATTCTTGTCATTTGTGTAAGTGTGGTTGTGTCATATAAAAATTCAACAAGAGTATATATCCTCGGAGAAGAAAATGGAGGGAGAGAGAGAGAGAGAGTTAGTTTCTTACTTTCCACCAAAGCAAGTTATGTTGTTTCTTAATTGGTACTGTCTCTAGTAGCTTATTATCTTGATACTCCAATTTTGATTCATGTACCTTGCAAAAGAGCCATAAGAAGAGTTAGAATTTATATACAATGATGATATGAATCATTTGAAATATGTTCACTTAGATGTTGTTTCCTTTTTATGTTTGAAAAAAAAAAAGAAAACATGCAAGTCTTCTTACATGGGGGAGTTTGCATAGTCCTCCTGAATTTTTATAATATGAGGGAACGCACCATTTCCATTGCAGGGTGCAATTTTCAATGTATTCGTTTCACTACGTCGCTAGTAATGAGTATGAAATTTAGAGTATTTTACATATCCTTCTGTTTCAACATTCATTTGTCAATTGTTGTAAATGAGCATGATGTTGTTGGGCTAAAGCATTACCGACATGATGCTTGTATGCTTCTATTGGTATATCTTACAATCTCATTGTGGATTCTCATTTATGTTGATACTTAGCCTCTCTCTTGGTTACATTTAAGGATTTAAGTTTAGCATAGACATCATCAGATCGTGGATGACTGTCATCTCTAACCGGAAAGGAATGTACTTGATTCTCAACCTCAATGTAAGCCTTGGCTAGCATTTTCCATACTCCTGAGAACCTTCTCATGTGTTGTACTCTAGCTGCATTTTCCATGCACTGGCATAGATGCTAGACATCAATGTATAAGCAATTGTACAACCGCCTTTATCAAGCACCTGATTAAAGCAGTGCTCTCATAATGTCACATCATTATGTGTATCACAAGATCCAAGCAAGGAGGTCCATCCGATAATATCTAGAAAAGTGGTATACATTCCATTAGATCCTCTGCCTCCTTCAAAATTCCTGCTCTACCAAGGACATCTACCATAGAATTATAGTGCTCTAGGATAGGTTCTAAGTTATGGTCCCTCGCCTGCATGACTGTAAGCAGAGAACAAACTGATGAAAGTCGGATCATTTGGCTTGAGCACTGAATCTAGCGTGCTCTGAAAATAACCAGAAGAAGTTGCTCTGTAGAGCATAGTGTCACGTGACACATCCAACCCTATGTGTCCGTGGACAAGCTACAGCGTGACCAGGGTTCGATTCAGTTCAGTCAAGTCAGTCTGGCACTTTTGTGAGTCTGTTCGCAGACCGTGTATGTCTAGACACTTAGATTAGATGCATATCCTTTGGTTGCACACAACATGATCACTAGATTTCCATACGAACCCATCAGGAGCATTTTATAGTGCATAGATCTATTTTTCCTATTTTTTGATATTTTTCACTTATTATTTTGAAGTGACTTTTGTTGGAAACTCGGTAGGGCAAATTAGCAAGTCTAGTATATAAGAAAACCTAGCGCTAGCACTTTCTAGTAGAAGAGGCTGCAGGAGCTTCGGTTCAACAAGCACCTTCTCAGCAGGACACACCCCCCTCCCAAGCAAGACCTAGCGTTTTGCAACCACAGATCAACCTTGGCAATTTTGCATGGCAGATCAGCCTTGGCGACCACAAGACACAGCAGATCAGCCCTAGCGTTAGCAGTTTCCTCAGCAAAGACAGATTTCAGTCCCTAGCGTTTTTGGTTTGCAGATCAATCTCAGCGTTTTTGCAGATCTTCGTGACAAAATCAGTCCTAGACTCAGCGTTTTCAGTTTTCAGCAATCAGTCAGAATCCCCAAACCTCGCAGATCTCACCTTCCCGCAGCAGATCCTCACCGCACGGTCAGATCCCGCGAAGTTTGCAGATTCAGCCCGGAAAACGCAGATTTCAGCATCTGCGTTTTCAGCGCGTCGTCGTCGTACCGTCGTCATCGACATCGTCACCGACATAGAGTCAGAATTCAACAGATAAAGATTTGCAGATTTCAGCCATTAGCATTTTCAGATTTCAGCCCGTCTCGTCGTCGTCCTCATTGTCGTCGACATCATCGGCAAGTCCAAAGCATTGTAGAGATTTGTGCAATCAATAGTAGACCACTCTCGCCATAGAGAGTGGGGCCTTCGGAGGAGGATTTGACAACATTGTGGTGTCGTATTCTTCTCTCTTATCTCTCAGTCTCAGCACTTTCATTCACAATGTTCACTTTGTTTGTGTCCATTACACTCTCTCACTAAAGGAACGAAAGGCTATCCCTTCCGTAAGTAAAAGGAATCCTTGAGCACAGTTTGGAGCACTCATCTTGAGCAAAGTTCAACATTCACTTCCGCTGCACCTCTCACATAGCCAACAATTATCGTATTCCAAGTAGCAACAGTTCTTACTGGCAACCTTTGTAATAGCATGTGAGCGTCCTCTAGACTCCCGCAACTTGTGTACATACTTATAAGTGCGTTGCCTTTGTGGAACAACCTCTGACTAACAATATAATTGTGAATTTTTGTGCCCGTATCAACATCTTGCGTAGAGCTACATGCCTTCAAGATGCATGCGTAGGTGAGTGTATCTGGAGAGAGGCCCTCGCGTCGCATATGTTGAAAACAGACTAGAGCTTTTTGGCCCTACCTCTCTGGGGCAAATCTTGCGATTAGTGTCCACACTCCGGACATAAAGCTCCTTGAGCACTTGTGTAGAGCCACATGCCTTCAGACGAAAGCATAGGTGAGTGAATTTGGAGAGATACACTTGCTTTGCATCCGTTGAAAATAGCCTAGAGCTTTGTGGCCCTGCTCTTGATGCGCAAATCCTGCAATCAATGCATTCCAAGAAGCGACATTCTGGACAGGAGGTTGGTCAAGCACTTTTTGTGCTTTCTCAAGCGCACCACAACCAACACAGTAGGTGCCTGTTTGAAAAAGTGGAGCTCGTGAGGATCCCTGTAGAGCCTCCTCACTCTCCAAACAAATCTCCCACATAGATGCGACCACCTTTATGTTTCAAATTGTCTTTAACTTGCTCTATGTTACTAGCTCAAATCCCAACAAGAAGTTTAGCAAAGGAAAAATTGTGCTTTCATGCACCAAAGAGTTCTTCTTACACGAGGTTAGCAAGAGGGTGCTCTCTTCAAGCTTACTGTTCTTCTTTCCCATGCCACGATATCTTCCTCATTGTGACAAGCTAGATTTAGCACATTAGCAATGGTGTCAGAAGTGTGCACAAAGTGAGGAAGAAGAGAGTTTTAACGTCGTAGGAAACTATCCCAAGAGACCTTAAAGATCTAGCCGACGAGAGAGAGAGAGAGAGAGAGAGAGAGAGAGAGAGAGAGAGAGAGAGAGAGAGAGAGGAAGAAGAAGAAGAAGAGGAAGAAAAAGAAAAAGAGAGTTTTAACATCGTAGGAAACTATCCAAGAGACCTTAAAGATCTAGCCGACGAGGAGAGTTGAACTCAAGACCTGTTATTCCAGAGGGAAATGGCATAACCAATCTACCACACTTGGATGATAAAAAGGTTATACCATTTTCCTCCTTTTATTAGCGCGCACACACACACCCGAGAAGAAGAAAGTTTTAATGTCGTAGGAAACCATTGAGAGAGAGAGAGAGAGAGAGAGAGAGAGAGAGAGAGAGAGAGAGAGAGAGAGAGAGAGAGAGAGAGAGAGAGAGAGTGAGAGTTGTAGGTGGGTAAGTGGGGCGATCAACCCCATGGTTGTCATAGACCCAGACCACCAGTACAAAGTACAATGTGTGTGTGAGATGTGTGGTAGACCCTCATATAAATAGGGGCCTGGCCTAATCTCGAGACAAGTGGAAAATAGGGCACCCCCCCTAGTGGAGGCTCAGTAATGTGGGCGTTGGACCAGAAAGTGGGCGGCCTGCCGAGAATGCGAGCCATACAATGATGTAGCCTCAATGAGATGCAATGGGTGGCCAACCCGGAGATATACTAGCCGTACATGTATGTCCTAAACCTGTGTGAAGCGGTGTAACACCCCCTCTCAGCACTTGATGTTGAACAAATCGCGTGAAGCCGAAGATGTGAGGCAAATGATGAAGATGGTTGCTCCGATGTCCATTGAAGGACAATACTTCGTGAGTGTAGCAACAATCTGAGGTATCCCAACCGCCGAGAAATCTCCGTAGTGAGATGCCGGTACGAGCACTGTAGCAAATTGCTGTACTCCGCCATGTGAAGGTATTGCGTGAAGTTCCCGAATTGAGTGTGAAAACAACTCCTTGTCGTGAAAGAAGTGTCAATAGGCCTGCAAGTGTCCTGCTCAATAGGATTTGTGGTGTCTGTAGTCAAAATTGGTTGGAGAAAAATGGGGAAGCCTAGGAACCCGTCATCAGCATGCACGGAAACCTGACAATTCATGAACCTGCAACCTGATGTGGCCAGGTGGTTAAAACTATGAAAAACTCCAGGAAGGTTAGATGTAGCAATTTGCGAGGTAGACGTCCTCCAAACAAGGGAAGCTAGACTAAGCAGTCTACATTGTAGAAGCTACAGTATACTGCAACAGTCATCGAGAGACCGCATGGACAACCATCGGATGGTGTCTTGTCAGGAGGTGGGGTAATCTAAGATGAGGGTAAAGCAGACTAAACAGTCTACATTGTGAAGGGCCTCTGAGAAGAGGTGTGGTCAGACCAAGTTGTGTGCACTGTGATATCCTCCAAGAGGAAGGGAAGCTAGACTAAGTAGTCTGCGTTGTGAAGAACCTCTGAGAAGAGGAGTGGCTAGACCAATTTGTATGTGCCGTCCTGCTAATATCTCTTGCCTCCACTCCACTCGTGTCAACCAAAACAAAATCCGTGCCAACAATGCCATTAAACCGCGACTTGGTGTGGCACTCGATGTGTATGAGCTGGGAGTGGCCTGCTGCTCAGGTCGGGAGATAAGTCTGCTGTGAGGTTACCAAGGGTGAGTGTAAGCAACTTTGAAGGTAGCAATCCAAATGATCGGGAGTGTAAAAGAGCAACTGCACTACCATCCAAGCCAAGCTCCAGGAGACTCCGGATGTAGTCATATGATGCTCGATCTCCCGCATCTCGCAGGTGAACTCCCCAAGAGAGTCCAAAGCTCTGAAGTCCCACTCTAATCGGCAATGAATCTGTCACAAAATAGATGATGTGGCATGACCACCCATGGACATGCAATACGGGCTGATGACGCGGACAGGCAGTACGGAATCTCCAAAAACGCGCTGACTGGCTGATGACGTGGCAACTGTACGGACGTCCGCAATTCGCGTTGACATGCTAACCTGGCAATTGTATGGAATTCTGCTTTGAGCGCTAGCTGCTTTTACTGGCAGATTTTGATCCAATTGATTTTGGGACAGTTTGCTTTTGAGTTTGATGATTTTTGGGGCTCTTCTTTTGGCATCCCTTGTAAGAATAAAAGAGCCCTAAGGGCCTCACTTCTCAGAGCATCTGGGCGCAGAGTCTGAGAGCGAGGACCCTGCAAGAGTTGTACTTAGCTCAAAGATTAATATAAAAGAAATACCGAAAGCGGCGCCAGTCTTTGGGGCCAATCTCCGTGGGCACGGAACTACGCCGGCCGTGTCAACCAAATTGAACTGTGATTTTTAAAAAGTTGTGAAGTGATTTAAGTGATTCTCTCTCATGTCGCTACAGATTCTAGACTTGGGGTGTCCAAGTGTCACAAGACAGGCACCACATGCCAATAGAAAAGAACAGACTTTTAGCACTTCAATAACAACTGAATTGAAAGAGAGAGACGACACGCGACACGGAGTGGCGGAATTCCACCCCAGAGAGTATTGGCCCCAAACCTTGGCACCCCTTTCTGTATTTCTTTATATTGCATCAACATTGTACAAGCCGGTACTCTAGACTCTGCACCTTCTCTAGGAAGCATGCCAGAGAATGAGCCCTTAGCACATATTTAAAGGCCCTAGGCCCCAAAAGCAGTTTACATGAAAAGCCTTCAAAACTCAAAAGCTTCTGGTCCAAAAGCAATACCAAAGAGCTGCCAGCGCGATTTGTGGAATTCTGTACAACTGTCACATCATCAGTCAGCGCAAAACGCGGAGCGTCTGTACAGTTGCCTCGTCATCAGTTTTGCGTGCGTGTGTGTGTGTGAGTTCCCTTTATGTCACTGGGACCCCATCGGACGGGGTCCCCATAAGTTGGTAGGACTTCTTCTTCTGCTACTTGTTCTTCTTAGGGTTTAGGCCCCTCGACCGGCATTTGCAAGTTGCTTTGACACGTCAGTAGTTTGTGACACCAAGTTGGTTACAAAACCTGTCCAAGAAGAGATCCAAGATCCTTCCCTAAGTCCATGTAGATGCTCCTGTGTAAGCAGGTGACCTTGCTAGAGTTTTGGCATCTCAAGTCAAGTGCCCAAAATGATCCCATTATTTATTTTGGCTTTTAGGTATTTATTTTACTTATTTGACAAAGTCTAGGTAAGGCAATTTACTGAGGTGGGTATATACGTGACCCCTTGCCCCCATTGTATTGTATTATTCAGTTATTCATTACCAAGGTTGATTGGTTCAGGAGACTCTCTCTCTCTCTCTCTCCCCCCCCCCCCCCCCCCCCGGTCTATACGCTTCCGCATCGTCGACTTTGACATGGTATCAGAGCCTAAGCGGAGGAGAAGATGCATAGGGTAGAAGACCTGTGAAGTGAGAAGGTCCATCTCCCCGCCCCCCCACCCCCCCACCCCAAACTTTGCTTCTAGCATTCTAAAACGCTGTTGTGTAGCGGCGCTGGAAACCTTTCTCGCTAGCGTTTTTAAACGCTTGCACCCGTAGCTCTTGGCGATCGTCAGTGGCTCCTTGTTCCCTGGGGATTGCGTTTTGAGTTGACGCTTTTGAATTTGATGCTTTTCATAGGACAAGGGCCTTTAAATATGTGCAAAGGGCTCAGTCTCTGGCACTCTTCTAGGTGAAGACACACAACGTGAGTACTGGCATTATACTGAGTTCAAGCAATATAAAGAAATACCGAAAGGGGCGCCAAGGTTTGGGGCCAGTGCTTTCTTGGGGTGGAATTCCGCCACTTCGTGTCTTGTGTATCTCTTTCAGCTGAGTTGTTATTTGAAGTCCTTAAAGTTGTTCAGTGTGTTCTTTTCCGTTGGCACGTGGTGCCTGTCTCGCGACAGTGGTATCAGAGCTTCGAGCGTGTGCTTTTTTGAAAGTATACTGGTCCCGCCAGAGAGCAGATTAGAGCATTTGGCACTTCCAAAGTTCACACGAAATTTTATCCAAGAATCTTCGTGTCCTAACCCCACACTTATTAGCCACTCCCACCCTTACTTCATCGCGCATCGGGCGCGCTCCAGTTTGCATCGCTCTGTCTTACAGGGTATAAGCCATCAGAAACCCAACAAAATACTTTCAGTTTCTTCTTGTCGAGCTTCGTGACATTCTTTCGCGGCCTCCTCAGCAGAATCTCTCGATGCTGCAAAGTTTTTAATAGTTTTTGAATTACATGTTACCCCCTTTGATGCCCCAAGTGGTACCTTCTCCTCTGGCACTAGAAAGTACAAGAGCTTCCAACTGCTAACTGTCCAAGCCGTCTGCTCGATCGGGAGAGTCTTCAAGAATATGGTGCAACTATTTGACCCTAACCCGACAAAGGCGGTTACCCCCACCTCCCCCACCACCACCGCCACCTGGTTACAATGGTTGGAGCCCGTATGGATACCCTTATTATTCATACCCGAGACACGCGCCCAACCAAGTGAAAGATTTCAAGAATGGTAGCTCGACAATCAAATTTTTCACCTTTTTCGGGATGAAAGATCGGAAGAAAGCATTGCAGTTGCTACATCAATTCAACAACATCTATGCTTTAGGGAACTATATAGAAGAATCCAAGATTTCTCGAGCAGTGGGATTTCTTAAAGATAATGCTATGCAATGGTGGAGTTCAATTGCGAAGCAACCGCATGCTCCAAGGACCTGGCAAGCTTTCAAGACAATATTTGCACGCAGTTATATGACTTCTCTCTTTGAGGTCTAGATCTTGGTAGAATGGGGCAACTTGAAAATGCTTGTCATAGAGACCATGGACGATTATAACCAAAGGTTTCTCGATGTCTACCTTTCGGTGTCTTTCTTTAAGTTCATTTCCTTGGAGGACTAGTGCGAGCGATACACCATTGGATTACCATCACCGTTGTAGGAATATTGTCTATCCACGCAAGTCTCAACCATGCAAGAACTTATGGACCATGCCGCGGTCGGCTACAAATTGATGAAGGGAAAGTTGGAGTTTACCACAGAACTAACTCCGGCCACCAACCAAAACTCTTGGCAACAACAAACAAATTCTCGGGAGTCTCGTGAAACCCAACCTCAAAGGCCTCGTCTAACACAGCGTCAACGAGAAACCCTTCTACAAGAAGGCCGATGCTTCGAATGTTTTCAAACAGGGCATACATTCACTACATGTCCTGAGCGAGCCTCGATGTCTTTAGAGCAACCTTTTGCTCCCACCACAGAAAGATCCCTAGGGCCACCTCCAACTAAGAGAGCTAGACCCGCTATTGGACTAATCCTTGATATCTATGGCATACGCCTTGAAAGTACAAATGAATTGTGTCGAGCATATGGCAAAGTCAACGGCTTGAAATCCCTTATTTTCTATGACCTTGGAGCTACAAAGAGCTTCATTTATCCATAATTCTTGAAGCAGATGCACTTTGATCATTATACAGAGGGTGGAGAAATTGAAGCCGAGCTAGCCACGGGTGTCACAAATTGATGACATGGCATTTCTACTGGACACACACACAGACAGAGTACGGATGCTGACTTGGCTAACTGTACGGACATTGACGTGGTAGGCTGTACGGGTCCCATAAATCACACTGACAGGTTGACGTGGCACAGCGTACAGATTTTGCCCTTTTTGTGCTCACATGCTGACGTGGCCTGTTGTACGGAATTTTGCTTTTTGCGCTCGCAGCTTTTAGTGGCAGATTTTGAGCTAGTTGCTTTTGGGACAGCTTCCTTTTAACTTTCACTACTTTTGGGGCTGCTTCCTTTTAAGTTTCACTGCTGTCACGTGACACATCCCAACCCTATGTGTCCGTGGACAAGCTACACCATAGCAGGGTTCAGTCAGTCAAGTCAAGTTTAGATTAGCAGTGATCTGGCACTTTTGTGAGTCTATTCGTAGACCGTGCATGCCCAATCACTTAGCATAGATGCATATCCTCCGGTTGCACACAGCATGATCATTGGAATTCCCATCAGAATCCATTAGCATCAGTTAGGGGAATTTTCTAGTGCATTTAGCCTATTTTCCTATTTATTGGTATTTTCACTTATTATTTTTAAGTGACTTTCCAACAAAAGTAGGTAGGGAAATTTTGCTAAGTTAATATAGAAGCAAACCCAAGTTAGCACTTTCTGGCAGAAGAGGCAGCAGGAGCACCTTGCTCAACAAGCAACTTCTCAGCAAGACCAACCCCCGCGACAACTCTGGCGTTTTCTCCACAGAAGACCTAGCGTTTTTGCATCAGATCAGCCTTGGCGATTTGTGCACAGCAGATCAGCCCCGGCGTCATCACGACACAGCAGATCAGCCTAGCATTTTTGCATTTGCAGAACCCCGGTGACAGAAGGACCAATTTCAGCCCCTGGTGTTTTTGGATTTCAGCAGCAAATTAAGACCGGCATTATTCACCTAAAGTCTAGCAGATTCAGCCCGTCAAGACCATCAGTTTTCAGCCCTAAGAAACCTCATTTTTCAGCCAAGAAAACGCAGCCAAAACAGTCATTTTCAGCCACCGAAACAGTCCCGAAATTCAGCGATTAGAAGATCTCAGATTTCAGCCATCGTCGTCGTCATCGGCATAGACCAAGTTGCATAGTCCTTTGCATACGCATTGTACACCTTTGTGCAATCAAAGAATAGACCACTCTCGTCGACGAGAGTGGGGCCTTCGGAGGAGGGTTTTACAACCTCTCGGGTGTCGTATCTCTTCTCTCTCCTTCTCTCAGTCTCATTCACTTGCACGCACAATATCCACTCATTGTGTTTGTGATCATAGCACTCTCCATAAGACGGAAAACTCTCTCTTTCCCTAAGAACTAAAAGGAACCTTGAGCAGTAAAGATCACTAATCTTGAGAAAATACAACATTCATTCCGCTGCACCTAACATTGTTATCAGAGCTTTGGAAGTGTTCCGCATTACTCAAGGAAAGAACCACAAGAACCACAAGAATTTTCCCCACTAGGAGGTTTTTCCGACCCTTTCCCATCTACGACAACGATTGCACTAACTCCAATGGAGGAGTTGAAGCTGTTGTTTATGGAACAGACTTTACAACGCAAAGAAAGACATGCTGCAAGAATGGCAGCCATAACGCGTGAGTACGAGCAAGCACGCTTGGAAGCCAAAGAATGACAAGCCAAATTTGATCGTGAATTCAAAGAAATAGAACGCAGACACGCAGAAGCTGAAGCAGAAAGACGAGCAGCGAACAAAGCAAGACAAGCAGAATTTGATCGCGAGATCAAAGCCAGAAGGGAAGAGCGTTTGTGACTCTTTTCTCCAGCTCAGGCACAGATGCACCAGAATCGGGAAAAGGAGACTCTCTCAGTCTCTTCTTCTCCCAAGCATGACACACAGGATTTGCATGATTGTGTGAAGCATGATGATGATTTGATTGACAATGACTTGCATGATGATTTGAAGCACAATGATAAGCATGATGATTTGGATGCCAATGATTTGCATAATGATTTGGATGACAATGACAAGCATGATGATTTGCATGATCAAGATGTGATTTCTCACAAGCATGATAATTTGCATGATCAAGATGTGATTTCTCACAAGCATGATGAGTTGCATGAAGAAGATGTGATTGTTCACAAGAATGATGTGTTAGTTGATGCTTTTTCTAGCGAAGCTAACCTTGTTGTAGATTCGATCAATCACCAAGAATCGATCTTGGCTTTCGAGTCGAGGTCCACAGACCCCCCCATAAGACGATTCGATAGATCCTGAAGAAGCGATCTTGGCTCTCAAGCCTTGGTCAAAAGCAACCTCACAGGAAGTATTATGTGTTTGCTTGATTGATACGCACGCATTGTTCGAGTGTTTCATTCGTGAAGGTTTCCTGTATTTTAGTCAGCATCATTATGTGATCCCTTTTCCTAGGCATGACATACTGTATGTTGAGCACGTTTCTCTCAAGGATGAACACGAATGTATGCGGATTGTTTATGAAAAGTTGAAAAGTTTGTATGTTAGGAAGGCGCATTCCATGTCTCTTCCTTGGCATGACACAGTTTCCGAAAGAGCACATGATTATATGAGCACCAAGCATGGGCATTTCCATTGTGATTTGCCACAGTTGATTGATTTCGATCAAACAGAAAAGATTCGAGCGCATTGTTTGCATGTGTTTGATGAACGGGTTGTCACTCCGTCTATATGTTCATCTACATTGCATCCACAGTCTTTCGAGAAGACAAGATTTTTTTCCTTCACTTTACATGGAATGGGTATGTTCATGGTTTTGTGTTGGAGATGGTTTCAGGAATTTTCAGCCATGGAGACTTTTGAAAACGAAAGAAGCAGGACTCTAGACAAAGTTGAAGCAAGAAAGGAGATTCAGAAGACTTTGTGTCGCTTTCGGCGCGGCCCAAAGAAGCAAGCGTTGCAGACCTTTATGAAGTTCAAGTACCGCACGACCCACACATCAGAGTGGGCTGGCGAAGAGTCCCTTCTAGGATTCCGGATGCTGTTGGCGATCTCCCTCGACGCCATACAGTTCGGTACCAGTACCTCACTTTGAAAAGGAGGGGATGTCACGGACACATCCCAACCCTATGTGTCCGTGGACAAGCTACACCATAGCAGGGTTCAATCAGTCAAGTCAAGTTTAGATTAGCAATGATTTGGCACTTTTGTGAGTCTATTCGTAGACCGTGCATGCCCAATCACTTAGCATAGATGCATATCCTCCGGTTGCACAGAGCATGATCATCGGAATTCCCATCAGAATCCATTAGCATCAGTTAGGGGAATTTTCGAGTGCATTTAGCCTATTTTCCTATTTATTAGTATTTTCACTTATTATTTTTAAGTGACTTTCCAACAAAAGTAGGTAGGGCAATTTTGCTAAGTTAATATATAAGCAAACCCAAGTTAGCACTTTCTGGCAGAAGAGGTAGCAGGAGCATCTTGCTCAACAGGCAACTTCTCAGCAAGACCAACCCCGCGACTACTCTGGCGTTTTCTCCATAGAAGACCTAGAGTTTTTGCATCAGATCAGCCTTGGCGATTTGTGCACAGTAGATCAGCCCCCGCGTCATCACGACATAGCAGATCAGCCTATCGTTTTTGCATTTGCAAAACCCCGGCGACAGAAGGACCAATTTCAATCCCTGGCGTTTTTGGATTTCAGCAGCAAATGAAGACCGGCATTATTCACCTAAAGTCTAGCAGATTCAGCCTGTAAAGACCATCAGTTTTCAGCCCTAAGAAACCTCATTTTTCAGCCAAGAAAACGCAGCCAAAACAGTCATTTTCAGCCACCGAAACAGTCCCGAAATTCAGCGATTAGAAGATCTCAGATTTCAGCCATCGTCGTCGTCGTCGTCATCGTCATCGTCGTCGTTGTCATCGGCATAGACCAAGTTGCATAGTCCATTGCATACGCATTGTACACCTTTGTGCAATCAAAGAATAGACCACTCTCGCCGACGAGAGTGGGGCCTTCGTAGGAGGGTTTTACAACCTCTCGGGTGTCGTATCTCTTCTCTCTCCTTCTCTCAGTCTCATTCACTTGCACGCACAATATCCACTCATTTTGTTCGTGATCATAGCACTCTCCATAAGACGGAAAGCTCTCTCTTTCCCTAAGGACTAAAGGGAACCTTGAGCAGTAAAGATCACTAATCTTGAGAAAATACCACATTCATTTCGCTGCACCTAACATTGGTATCAGAGCTTTGGAAGTGTTCCGCATTACTCAAGGAAAGAACCACAAGAACCACAAGGATTTTTTTTTGGCTTGTTGAGGTCGCATGAACCCAAGTTTACTTGGGCGTGGCGATTCCTAATCGTGTTTTGTTGAAGAGTGAAAGGAATCCCAAGAAAGAAGGGCTTGTCCAGCCTCCCCTTGTGTCTCTTTTCACTCATTGAGAGCGGACCGTGCAGTTAGCGGCCGGCCAATCGACGTGAGGTGGGAAAAAGCAACCTTGGTGTGAGCGCAAGGCCACCAAGGGGTGCGCCCGCAGAAAAGGGTAGAACTAGGGTGAAGAGAATATCCTTCTCCAACGCGATTTGCAAGCGAAAGAAAATCTCAAGACCCGCAGGGACCCAAGTTCCTCGTGAACTTAAGAAACCAAGACCCTCAAGAACCAAAGTTCCTCGTGAACTTAAGAACCCAAGACCCCCAAGAACCCACAAGAACCCACGACTTCAGAATGATCATCACTCGAAGCGGAATGGATACTTCGCTTGGAAGTGATGAGCATGAGAGAGGCGAAGAAGAATTTTCCCCACCAGGAGGTTTTTCCGACCCTTCCCCATCTACGACAACGAGTGCACTAACTCCAATGGAGGAGTTGAAGCTGTTGTTTATGGAACAGACTTTACAACGCAAAGCAAGACATGCTACAAGAATGGCAGCCATAGCGCGTGAGTACGAGCAAGCACGCTTGCAAGCCAAGGAACGACAAGCCAAATTTGATCGTGAATTCAAAGAAATGGAACGCAGACACGCAGAAGCCGAAGCAGAAAGACGAGCAGCGAACAAAGCAAGACAAGCAGAATTTGATCGCGAGATCAAAGCCAGAAGGGAAGAGCGCTTGCGACTCTTTTCTCCAGCTCAGGCACAGATGCACCAGAATCGGGAAAAGGAGACTCTATCAGTCTCTTCTTCTCCCAAGCATGACACACAGGATTTGCATGATTGTGTGAAGCATGATGATGATTTGATTGACAATGACTTGCATGATGATTTGAAGCACAATGATAAGCATGATGATTTGGATGCCAATGATTTGCATAATGATTTGGATGACAATGACAAGCATGATGATTTGCATGATCAAGATGTGATTTCTCACAAGCATGATAATTTGCATGATCAAGATGTGATTTCTCACAAGCATGATGAGTTGCATGAAGAAGATGTGATTGTTCACAAGAATGATGTGTTAGTTGATGCTTTTTCTAGCGAAGCTAACCTTGTTGTAGATTCGATCAATCACCAAGAATCGATCTTGGCTTTCGAGTCGAGGTCCACAGACCCCCCCACAAGACGATTCGATAGATCCCGAAGAAGCGATCTTGGCTCTCGAGCCTTGGTCAAAAGCAACCTCACAGGAAGTATTATGTGTTCGCTTGATTGATACACACGCATTGTTTGAGTGTTTCATTCGTGAAGGTTTCCTGTATTTTAGTCAACATCATTATGTGATCCCTTTTCCTAGGCATGACATACTGTATGTTGAGCACGTTTCTCTCAAGGATGAACACGAATGTATGCGGATTGTTTATGAAAAGTTGAAAAGTTTGTATGTTAGGAAGGCGCATTCCATGTCTCTTCCTTGGCATGACACAGTTTCCGAAAGAGCACATGATTATATGAGCACCAAGCATGGGCATTTCCATTGTGATTTGCCACAGTTGATTGATTTCGATCAAACAGAAAAGATTCGAGCGCATTGTTTGCATGTGTTTGATGAACGGGTTGTCACTCCGTCTATATGTTCATCTACATTGCATCCACAGTCTTTCGAGAAGACAAGATTTTTTTCCTTCACTTTACATGGAATGGGTATGTTCATGGTTTTGTGTTGGAGATGGTTTCAGGAATTTTCAGCCATGGAGATTCTTGAAAACGAAAGAAGCAGGACTCTAGACAAAGTTGAAGCAAGAAAGGAGATTCAAAAGACTTTGTGTCGCTTTCGGCGCGGCCCAAAGAAGCAAGCGTTGCAGACCTTTATGAAGTTCAAGTACCGCACGACCCACACATCAGAGTGGGCTGGCGAAGAGTCCCTTCTAGGATTCCGGATGCTGTTGGCGATCTCCCTCGACGCCATACAGTTCGGTACCAGTACCTCACTTTGAAAAGGAGGGGATGTCACGTGACACATCCCAACCCTATGTGTCCGTGGACAATCTACACCACAGCAGGGTTCAGTCAGTCAAGTCAAGTTTAGATGAGCAGTGATCTGGCACTTTTGTGAGTCTATTCGTAGACCGTGCATGCCCAATCACTTAGCATAGATGCATATCCTCCGGTTGCACAGAGCATGATCATTGGAATTCCCATCAGAATCCATTAGCATCAGTTAGGGGAATTTTCGAGTGCATTTAGCCTATTTTCCTATTTATTGGTATTTTCACTTATTATTTTTAAGTGACTTTCCAACAAAAGTAGGTAGGGCAATTTTGCTAAGTTAATATATAAGCAAACCCAAGTTAGCACTTTCTGGCAGAAGAGGTAGCAGGAGCACCTTGCTCAACAAGCAACTTCTCAGCAAGACCAACCGTCGCGACTACTCTGGCGTTTTCTCCATAGAAGACCTAGCGTTTTTGCATCAGATCAGCCTTGGCGATTTGTGCACAGTAGATCAGCCCCGGCGTCATCACGACACAGCAGATCAGCCTAGCATTTTTGCATTTGCAGAACCCCGGCGACAGAAGGACCAATTTCAGTCCCTGGCGTTTTTGGATTTCAGCAGAAAATTAAGACCGGCATTATTCACCTAAAGTCTAGCAGATTCAGCCCATAAAGACCATCAGTTTTCAGCCCTAAGAAACCTCATTTTTCAGCTAAGAAAACGCAGCCAAAACAGTCATTTTCAGCCATCGAAACAGTTCCGAAATTCAGCGATTAGAAGATCTCAGATTTCAGCCATCGTCGTCGTCGTCGTCATCGTCATCGTCGTCGTCGTCATCGGCATAGACCAAGTTGCATAGTCCATTGCATACGCATTGTACACCTTTGTGCAATCAAAGAATAGACCACTCTCGCCGACGAGAGTGGGGCCTTCGGAGGAGGGTTTTACAACCTCTCGGGTGTCGTATCTCTTCTCTCTCCTTCTCTCAGTCTCATTCACTTGCACGCACAATATCCACTCATTTTGTTCGTGATCTTAGCACTCTCCACAAGACGGAAAGCTCTCTCTGTCCCTAAGAACTAAAAGGAACGTTGAGCAGTAAAGATCACTAATCTTGAGAAAATACAACATTCATTCCGCTGTATCTTACAACTGCTTTGAGCATCCATTTGTAAGAATAAAAAGGGCCGAAGGGCTTCTCTTCTCAAGAGCATCTGGACGCAGAGTCTGAGAGATGAGGACCCGCGGGAGTTGTACTTTGCTCAAAGATTAATACAAAAAGGAATACCAAAAGGGACGCCAGTCTTTGGGGCTAGTCTCACTTGGTTGGTAGAAAGCCATTGAGACACCAATCAAACCGGCAATCATGAAACCTCCTACTCCGACGATGTTCACTAAAGAAGAACTCCATGATGTTGTCGAGACCCGAATCATTCAGCTTTGCTGCGGATTTACTGCGGACGCTCTACACAGATCCGAGATTACTGCCTTGAGCAAAAGTCTCAGTCCATACAACAAATGATGGGACATGCTAAGCGGGAATTCTCGATACATTCGGGTAACTTGACCTACCCCAGTGATGAAGTTTTGACTCAAAGGACCAGACAGACCTCGACAAACGACAATAGAAAGAAGAAGAACTCTTAGAAAAAGAAGGATGCACCACTCCGCTTGGCCGCGGAATAGAGAGTTGACTATCTCAAAGAGGGGAAGTGTTTTAGTTGCAGGGAACAAGGGCACATCTCTGCAAAGTGCCTAAAAAAGGCACAACGAGGACAAATTGAAGAAAGGCCTGAGAGTTCTAGAACAGCGGAAGAACGTGGCAGGAAAGGCAAGATGAAAGAGGGTTACGTGGGAATCGACCCAAGTCAGATGGATGAAAGTACAGAACTTTGCCGTGCAAGGGGCAAAGTAAAAGATCAGGATGCCCTCATTTCCCTCATTTTCTTTGATGAAGGAGCCAAGTCCAACTTTGTTTCACTTGAATTGGCGGCTCGACTTGAGATTACGCCCGATAGGATGGGGCCACTGGCGGAGGCAGTTCTAGCGGTGCCCAGACGGGATGTAGCCATTACACCTATCATCTACAAACTGTTTGCATTGTCAGGGATATTTTGTGCACAAGGACTTTCACATCATGCCTTTGGAAGGGTGTGACGTCCTCCTAGGAATCCCTTGGTACCATAAGAACAATGAAGTGGTTGACTGTGAGGATTCTAGGTACTAATCCTTAATTAAGTACTTAAACTCATGATTAATACTTAAAAAACTTGAACTGAACTCAGAAACAAGACTTAGAAGACTCTGTGTTGATTGATTGAATGTGTGATACAAGGGCTCCTTATATAGGAGACGAAGAGACATAAATGAAAAGACACTTCTCATGGTGAAGAGACGCGACTTTAGACGTAAAGACACATCCTTTCGGCGAAGAGCTGCAACCATTGGGCGAAGAGTCGCACCCGTAGAGCGAAGGGGTGTGACCAGTCGTCGAAGGAGTGTGGCTTTTGGCGAAGAGGCACGTCTCTTGGGCGAAGGGGTGTGACCATCCAAGCGTAGGGGTCCTCCTTGGCATGGCACTTCGTGTATTTGCAACTAGGAGTAGATGCAATGCTGTTAACATAGTCACAATCGTGACATCGACTATCGGGCCACCAAGAAAGCGACTTTGGCCAATGAGAAGGGCAGGAAATTTGTACTTGATGTAAAATTGAAGGGTGAGTGTGCCCCTATTGTATCTACTTCGGCTATTTCAAAATTAATGAAATCCAATCTTTTTGTTTACTCGATTTATTTGAAAGAATTGAATGATGAACAACGAACGAACATGTCTAAATTGGACAAAGAACAACAATAATTTCTGCACACACATGCTGACTATTTCTCAAAAGCCCTACCATCTCCATCTCGTCCTGAGGACCACACTATTGATTTGATCCCTGGACCCTGAACCACACCACCGAACTGGCCACCTTACCGTGTTAGCCGAGCCCAGAATGAAGAAATCATGAACCAAGTGAAAGACCTTCTTGAAAAGGGTCTCATCCAGCCTAATACTTCACCTTACTGTTCTCCGGTTTTACCAGTACTAAAGAAAGACGGATCTTGGAGAATGTGCATTGACTATAGAACTCTCAATAAAATCACCATCAAGAATAGATTCCCGTATCCAAGGATGATGAAATTCTTGACAGACTTCAGGGATCCTCTTGTTTCAGAAGGATTGATTTGAAAAGCGGATATCATCAGATCAGAATCGCTCCGGGAAATGTCTACAAGAGAGCCTTTCGGACAAGCTTTGGTTTGTACGAATTTTTGGTGATGCCCTTGGACTTAAAATGCTTCACAACTTTCAACCGAATGATGGATAGGATTTTCCGAGAGCATCTATTTTTTGTGGGCACTTTTTTTAATGACATTATAGTTTTCTCTAAGAATGAAGCAGAGAACCGACACGATCTGCTACAGGTCTTTTAGGCATTGCGCGATCATAGATTTGTTATCATTGCAAAAAGAGCGAGTTTTTCTTGCTAGAAATACATTTCTTGGGACACATCGTCTTAGCACCAGGAGTACAGATGGACCCGGCCAAAATTGACACTATCCGCGATTGGCCTTACTTAAAGAATGTTCATGAAGTTCGAAGCTTTTTGGGCTTGTGCTCTTACTACCGGCGGTTCATCCGAAAGTTTGCAGAGATAGCTTTGCCTTTGCACTTATTGACTCAGAAAGGAATCCCTTTCTCGTGGGGACCGACAGAGGTGATTGCTTTTTAGACACTTAAGGAAAAATTGACTACTTACCAGTGTTGGCTTTGCCAGACTTGCAAAAGCCATTCAAAGTTTATTGTGACGCTTGTGGTCGTAGTCTGGGAGCGGTCTTGATGCAAGAGGGCCATGTGATTGCTTATGAAAGTAGAATGTTTTTAAGGCCAGAATTGGTAGCCCAGATTTATGAGAAAGAGCTATTGGCAGTGATCCATGCTCTTACAGAGTGGCGACATTATCCACTCGGAGCCGACTTCACAGTTTTTACAGATCATCAGAGTCTGCGCTACTTCTTGTCACAGAAGCAGCTTTCGGAAAAGTAGATGCAGTAGGCTAATATCTTGTCACAGTTTCACTTCTAGACTGTCCATGTTCAGGGACAGAAAAATTTAGTGGCAGATGCATTGTCTCTGAAGCCCCTTGTCTTGGCTATTTCCGCGATCCATCGATACCACCTTGAAGGGGGCAGAGCGTTATTTCTATTGGCCGAGACTCAAGGAAGATGTGGACGACTTTGTTCGCAGTTGTTTAGTATCCCAAAAGGTCAAGTTTGACAGGCATAAGGCATAGGGATTACTACAGCCTTTACCCATTTCCACCTGTCCCTAGAAAAGTATTGCAATGGATTTCATCTTTGATCTCCCGAAGACACAGAGTGGACACGATGGCATTTGGATTGTCATTGACAGATTTAGCAAGCAAGCTCACTTTATTCCAGTAAAGAAAACAATCAAGCCGGACCATTTAGCGAGACTGTTCATTGCACATATATTTCGGTTACATGGCATGCCCGAGACATTACCTTTCTCAGCACCAAGGACAAGGTTTTTGAAGCCGACCAGTACACGAGGGACTTGGACAATGTTTTTGCCAAGGTCAGCGAGGCTCTAAAGAAGTCTCAAGAACGACACAAGAAGGCAGCCGATCGATATCGATGCAACTTGAAATTAAAGGAAGACGATTGGGTGCTCTTATGTTTTGAAAAGGCATGCCTAAGGAAACAAAAGGGAAAGGAGCAGCCTTTCCAAAGCTTAGCATGAGGTATTATGACCCTTACCTGATTAAAGAAAAGGTAAATGACATCTCCTTTCGACTCAAGCTGCCAGATACTCGGAAGTTTCACAATGCATTCCATGTGAGTCTCTTGAAACCATTTAAAGGTGAGGTGCCAGTTGATAGGGAGCCTGATGAGCAACCCGAAGTGGAAAAGAGTGAGGAGACACTCGTTCCTGAATAGATTTTGGTACACAAGGAAAGAAAACTGAAAGGTAAAGTGATTTGGCGGTTTTTAGTTAAATTCAAGAACTATCCGGCTTTGGATGCGAACTGGATGGAGGAGGAGGACCTAGCAGATACTCCTCCGATTTTGGAACTTTACCTTGAAGCATTCGGTTTAGCTGCGTCTACTTTGAGAGATCTTGCAGATCAGCAGGGTTGAATCTGGTGCAGAGAGATTGCACAAGAGGGGAGTCACTCCGCTCGTTTGATCCCTTTGGGTTTCAAGGATACTGCTGTGCTGACAGTATTCTGCTGTATGACTTTATGAAATGGAATTCTTGAAATTGAACATGAATGATTTGTACTCTCTCATGTGACTTGTTTGAGTGCAGGATCTGAAAGACAAAATGACTGCAGCATTTTGGTCTTAAGGATAGGTTAATCCGGCATCAGTGAGGTCTGGGATGGATCTAGATGGGGTAATTAAATACGTTGCTGGTAGTCATGGTCTGAGATTTGGAATGAATTTTTTTGTGATTGATTTGTCTTGTGATGTCATGTGCAGTGATGTGATTCTCGTCTTTGTAAAAGTGCTAGATGTGTTGTGTCGAGGTCGTATCTAGTGCGTCGATACTTAGAGTCAATGTCTGCTGAAGGTTTATGGCCTCTGTTTGTTTTGCAGGCATAATCGAGAGTAATTACAAATTGAAGACATGGCAGTTCTGCCCGGAGACACAAAGGTAGAGTACGGATGTTGATGTGGCAGTCCGTACGGATCTTGTAAATCGCGTTGACAGGCTGACGTGGCATAGCGTACGGATTTTCCACTTTTTGCATCGACATGCTGACGTGGTCTGCTGTACGGAATTTCGCTTTTTGCGCTGACAGATTTTGAGCGAGTTGCTTTTGGGACAGTTTGCTTTTAAGTTTCACTTCTTTTGGAGGCTCTGCTTTTAGCATCCCTTTGTAAGAATAAAAAGGACCCAAGGGCCTCACTACAGAGCATTTGGACGCAGAGTCTGAGAGCTGAGGAACCGCGGGAGTTGTACTTTGCTCAAAGATTTATACAAAAATAAATATCGAAAGGGGCGCCAGTCTCTCTTGGCACGGACTACGTCGGGCCGTGTCGACTCAATTAATTGTTAAGTGTTTTAAGTGAATCTCTCTTGTGTCATGACAGAACTTAGACTTGGGGTGCCTAAGTTTGTTACAACGGGGCAAACTCAGAGAGTGGTACCGCTCATTGGTGCTCTTCCAGTGACTATCCAAGATTATCATGGAAAAGCCGATTTCCACATTATGAAGTTGAGCAATTGCGACGTTCTCTTGGGCATGCCTTGGCACGACAAGAATGATGCGACTCTCCACATTGGAACCGAACTATTACCCTAATGCAGAAGGACAAGCCAGTCGTCCTCAAAGTTCGACTGTCCGAACAAAAATCTGAATGAGTTTTCTAGTTGTTTTGTAGTTACATACTTTTGAACTTTATTTGAGAAAGTTGTTAAAAATTTGTTTGCAATGGATGGTATCTGTTTTAAACCTGTCTTGGTGCCGATTTGAACTGTTTGACTCTAGTTTTAATATCGATTTCAATGCTTGGTGATTTACTCACGGGTAGAGTAGTGAGAAATGCTATTTTGGTATTGTCTGAACCTCAGAATGACACAGACGGGATGTCTAGGAGCGTTTCGTTGCATGCTTGAAAACCTCCGAACGACGTAGATCGGATGTCTGGGGAGCGTTTCTTTGTATGTGGGAAAACCTCCAAACGGGATGTCTGGGTAGTGTTTGGTTGTATGCTTGAATCTCCAAGCGACGCAGGCTGCAGCCTAGGGAGCGTTTGGTTGTACTAGTCCTTTGAGTTCATGGCCCGGACCTTTTAAGGTTATTTGCGGGGGGAGTGACGAGGAAGTCGTTGAGTAGCTTCATACTGCAAACCGTCTGTCTCGGGGGAGTGCTCAACGGCGCTGTTCGTCATGTTTTGTAACATGCATATGTGAGCATTTGTGTTGCATTGTGATGTGCCAGTCACTGAATATTCCTTATTGGATGAGATTTTCTGGGAAGCCAACGACCCAGGATATCAAGAGCTCAGTGAGACTCCTTATTGGATGAGATTTTTCTAGGAAGCCAACGACCCATGATACCAAGAGCTCCGATCTGGAATAAGACTTCTTATTAGATGATATTTTTATGGGAAGCCAAGGACCAGGATATCAAGAGCTCGAATCTGGAATGAGAAAATTGATTGTGACCCTCAGAAATTTTTGAGCTAACTTGACCCTCGATAATTTTTGAGCTAACTTGAGTTGTTTTGTAGGTATGCTTTAATCGCGGACAATTACTTTCTTTCAAGAAGGGGGGATGTCAAAAACTGATGACGTGTCAAGCCACAACGAACGGAGCCAACCTGCAGATTCCGGTCGAGGGCCTAAACCCTAAGAAGGAGCTGTAGAAGAAGAAGAAGTCCTACTAACTTATGGGACCTAAAGGCACTGAAACTAAAGCGGGACCAACACACACACATACAAAGCGTAGATGATGATGTGGCAATTGTACGGACAGTCTGAAAAACGCACTGACATGCTGACATGGCAGTCTGTACGGATTTTGTGATTTACGCTAGGTAGTTTTCAACTCCAGCTTTTGAGGCCAGATGCTTTTGAGTTTGATGCTTTCATAGGCCAAGGGCCTTTAAATATGTCCAGAGGTCTCAGTCTCTGGCACTCTTCCGGGTGAAGGTGCAGAGCGCGAGTACCGGCACTGTACTGAGTTCAAGCAATATAAGAAATATCGTAAGGGGCACCAAGGTTTGGGGCCAATGCTCTCTTGGGGTGGAACCCTGCCACTTCGTGTCTCGTGCATCTCTTTCAGTTGAGTTGTTATTTGAAGTGCTTAAAGTTGTTCAGTCTGTTTTTTTCTGTTGGCATGTGGTGCCTGTCCTGTGACACTGTGTCGGGGTGCGAGGAGCGGGGAAATTGGACTTTAAGGGAGGGCATCAAAGTACGTTTTTGCGGAGCAGCTTGGGAGAATTTAAGGGTAGAGCCTACTTCATGTGGAGCTCTCTGTGCAGAGTGTGTGGAGCAGCTTGGTTAGTGCGGCCACTCTTTGGAGTGCGAGAAGGTCAAATTTCTCCAAATCTTGCAACTTCAATATGCCCCCCCCTTGCTCAAGCGCGAGCGACAAACTGAACGGCGATAATTACGCCCATTGGAACTTGATTATGCGACTTTGGTTCTCACGGAAAGGCTTATGGGACATTGTTCGGCTCGGAGCCTCATCCTACGAGGGATCCTAACAATAGGTACACTCGCCTTCAAGATGAGTATCTCAAATCGTGTGTAGATTGGGTGCTGCTAATGCAAAGGCAATGTCGGCCATTGTGGAATCTCTGACAAAGGAAATTTCTCGAGCCATTCGAACTTTGAAGATTGCCAACGATATGTGGTTCAAGCTCGTTGGAATGTTTGATCGGGATTCTACAATGCGAGCAATCACCCTTCTTGGACAGTTATTTGTCATCTAGTTTCCACGAGGAAGTTCCATGCAATCATTTCTTATGAAGGCTAAAGTTATTCATGATCAACTATCGGCTATGAGAAGTGCACTGACCAATACTCAGTTACGTGCTTTGCTTTTCACGAAGTTGTTTGAGGCGTATGAAACGGTGTTTAGGACACTTCGCCTACAAATCATGAAGGAAAAGCTAGAATTTGATGATCTTAGCTCCTTTCTCATTGAGGAGGAAGCTATGTTGATAACTCAAGGCAAAAAATTCAGATTTCTAAGAAAGGTGTGGAAGCACTTGCTGCTTCGGATTCCAAAAAGAAGACCAAGAACCGTTGTTACAATTGTGGAAAGCATGGTCATTTGTCTAAAGATTGCAGATCCAAAGGCAAAGACAGAGGTTCTACAAAGGACAAAGGTAAAAGCAAGCATCATGAGGAAAGTAGTGATAGTAACTAGGGAAGGACAACAAAGAGGTTGCTGGTGTGGTGGTGACTACATTGGCACAGACTCCTGCCTTCTAGTCACATGGAGATTGGTGCCTCCACTAGTTTCAGCCAGAGAGAGGCTTATGAGTGGTAGAGAGGGGTAAGCAGTGCTTCGTATAATTCATTTGGACCCTTGTGTTGGAGTTCAAGTTAATCACACGTATCTAGGCTTGATTGCTCGGGCATCAATTACGTACCCTTAAGCGGGTTCTTTTAGATGACAGCCTAGCAGACATGGTGGAGAGGATTTGGGAGGTAGCTATGGTTGCAGATGGAGATATTGTAGAGCAGTGTGCTCAAGGGATCTCAAAGATTAGCAAACATTTTATCCACGAGACAGAGCTTTCAAGACTGTAAGAGATTCAAAATAGAAAGCGCGGACTGCGCTGTAGTCTGGTTTGGTTGTAGAGATTTCATGAGTAGAAGCTTAAGCGTTGCTCGATTAAGAATCGAGAGGAACGACGTTTTTTCTTTTCTCATAGATGTAGCTGGGGGATAGGGTGGCCAGTGGGTCCACGGTATTCGTGTGCAGGCGGTAGGTAGCTTCGGAGACAAGATGGCAGCATTTCTCCTGAGTGAGAGGAGTTGCGTGTCATAGCCGCTGATTTCTTTTGAAAGATCTTATCATAGACATAGCTGGGGGATAGGGACCGGGGTGGCTAGTGGGTCCACGGTATTCGTGTGCAAACGCTAGGTAGCTTCGGAGACAAGGTGGCAGCATTGCTCCCGAGCGAGAGGAGTTGCGTGCCATAGCCGCTGATTTCTTTTGCAAGATCTTATCGACTGCGGCTCCTTTAGATCATATCATAGGGATGTATGTAGAGTAGGGAGTGTGGACTTACATAGAGAGGAGAGTTACGGATGGCATGCGAGTTGTCTTAGTGCGGCCTTTGTCAAATTCAAAGCTATGGGATGCGTTGTTTGCACTGCGTTGTAGTAGTTGTCGGAATTGCCTCGTAGTAGTTGTCCTCAGGAGGATGGATTGTAATTTGTATCGGAATTGTTTTAAGGATTTAAGCTCAAAATATGTATGTTTCATACGATTCAAGGGTTCCTTGGTGTTTAATGCATGTTTCCTTGTTTACTTAGAGTAAATGTGCAAAGCAAGTGATGGAGTGAGATAGAGAGAGAGAGGTAGATTTAAAGACTAACGTTGTTTTGTAGGTCTTAGATTAGTCAGATTCATGGGTAAATCTTTATTGTCTTGGTCATTTTGGTTTGGGAGTTAGTATTTTTGTCATTAGTTTGTTAGTGTCCGCCGAGGTTTTTTAAGTTTAAGTTCAAGGATATTCACATCAACAAAGACTGTTGAAAAGTTTTGTATATCTTGGTATAGAGTCGTGTTGTGCATGTGTGTGGTTAGTTATAATAATTAAAATATATATTTTTTCTTTTTAGTCTCGTTTGGTTTAGTTTTTACTAAATAAGAATTTTCTTGGTTTGACATGCTTTGTTTTGTGATTTAATTGTTTTGTTTTGTTTTTGTTTTTGTGTGTGTTTTTATATAAATTATTTTATTTTATTTCGTTACGTTTTTTTTCATGTTTGATCTGTATATGCTTGGATTTAGTTTTTGTTTTGTTTGAGTTATCTTTGTGTATGTTTCTTTCTTCATCCTCTTTAGTTCACTAGTTTAGACCTTTCTGAACTAATGAAGATATATATAGAGAGAGAGGATGATGCCAGATAGGGTCCCAAACCTCCATCCAAGGCCCCCCCCCCCCCTGCTTCTGCTGAATGATGAATGCTTTTGGTTCTATGGATGCACAAACCAATGAAGACACCTTCAAAACTTGTGACTGTGGGTGTTGTAGGTACTGCACAATGCCTCAGGCACAACCTCAAGCTCCTCTAAAATCTCTGCCCTCTTGTAACGTGCAGCGGAATAAATATATAAACGTAGCTCAGGATCTATGCTTTAGCAGATTAAGACAACCTTGATTTGAATGGAGATGGAGAGAATGAGAGAGAAGACACAAGACACCGATGGGGTCCCTACCACCCTCTGAGGGCCCCCCACTCCATTACTGGAATGGTATTTGCTTTATGGATTGCACAAATGAGTGAACAATGTCGGGAAGTGATTCTCTATGCGATGATGTGATGGAATGGGACCTGTATGGGCTGAAAATGGACTGTTTTGATGGCTGGACAGCGAACAATCGATGTAGACAGCGGATGGACAGCAAGCTGAGTGGTTTCTTCGATGGAAATGTCCTCCAATTGGCTGGCTGCAGATAGGCTGAAATCAGGCCGCTTCTGGGACGGCAATGGATGGCCGACCGCGATGGAAAGGGGCTGAAATGATGGCGATGGATGCTGTGGGCAAACATTGAAGAAGTTGCTGATGCAGATGGTGATGGGGGAAACGCTATGGTGAGAGAGGGATTGTCAACCCTAGCAGATGGGGGCGAAGGGAAAACGCTAGAGGAATGAGGAAGAGGGCGTGGGTCTTCTTGCCTCTTGGGTGCCCAATGTGATCTTTGGAAAATGATGTCCCTAGGCCTTCTTTTATATTGACTTGACTCAAGTGATTTGTCTAGAGATTTTGTTCCTTCAGTGACCCTTCAATTATGACCCCTCAATAACTGAGAGATAATAATATCAGGACCACTAATAAGGCCTAGGAGTTGACCTAACTCATGGATGACTAATCTGATCGGGACGAGACTTTGCAGGCTTGTTGCCCTCACAAAGACCTACATGATGATAATTTCAGATGGCCTATACAAAAATGTGTGCAGCAGAGGGTATGCTACCTAACTAAATGGAATCGTTTGGGCATGCACGTCCTGAGAACAGGCTCGCAAGGGTGCCAGAAGGTTTCCCCTAGGCTAAGACTTAACCTAGCTAAGCCTGCAACTCTGGAGTATCCGCACCATTCCTCCCACCAAAGTGGAGAACCTATCTTGAAGCGGTCCGCCTGTGCATCTACCAAACCAAAAGACCCCCTCTTCTCTCTGTTAATTTGCAACTAGTCCTTGATTGTGTAGCGATCCTCCTCACCCTCGTAAAGGCGATCCAAGTTCTGCTGAAGGCCTTTGCTCACCTCTTATTCCTTGTGTTACCCTTTGCCTTGAAACTCAGGATAAAAAATGTAGGTGGCAGCATGGAGGGGAGAGTGGTAGGCTTGTCACCTTTTCAAAAATAGGGATCTGACTTGTTTATGGTGAGGCTTGACTTTGAACATTGCTTTCAGCTTCTTTGTCATGCAATCCATTGCCTCGTACACTTTACCAGTGCATGGCTTAGTGGAGTCCACTATCCTCAGGAGGGCTTCACCATCTCCGCAAGCGCCTTGGCCTCCTCCCATTGGAAACCGATCGGACAGAAGTCACATGCAGTGACACGTAGATGACAATACAAACCCACCGAACTAGAACACAGATCCACTCAGTATGCAAACACTTGGCGAGACCATCAAGTGTGCAGAGAAGATTGGCCCCGAAACTGGTGCCCCTTTCAGTATTTCTTTTTATTGCTAGCCAAAAACTCTCTTAACGTGAGTGCGCGCTCTGAACTGATTACAATTGGGCCCAAGACCTCTCTTTTAAACTAGTCACTTCGAGTGCTAAAAAACAGCTTCAAAAAGCTAAAAAGCTTGCTTTTTAGCTGTTTTTGGTCAAAAACATTGTTTTTTAGCTTATTTTGGCTTTTTTTCAGCCCTCAACAAAAGACACTAAAAATTTCACGATCCGCTTGGAATTTGATAATGCTGTAGAAGATAAAGTTTGTCTCCTTGACAAGGGCAATCTTTTGACGTGAACAGGAGTCCATTCTGACAATTTTGAAAATTAGAGCTTTTGAAATTAGGGTCGCATCAGTAGAAATTAGGATTTCTGCTGCAATGTCATCAATTGGTGACATACCCCTCTCTTTTCCAAAAGACAAGCTTGCTCGATTGACATAAACCAATTCTCCAAAGACGTTCTCAAAGATGGTCCTGCACAAGGCAACATCAGAGAAGAATACAAGTGAATTGTTAGACTAAATTCATCCACATGCAAAATGAGTAAGACACATTCCTCTCTTATCTAACACACACCTAAGGTACTCTTAAGAATGAATGCAGGTTAAGTATCCCTAATATATCCTCTGCTCTACGCTGAAAAATAATCCAATTATCTTTCGTAGAATACAGCAAGACCATTCTTAGATGTAACTCTACATAAATTCCTTTATAGTAACCCTCTCGTGTGTGAAAATTAGGATTGGACTCACACATTTACACGAAAATAACACTTAGAATGATCAGTAACCACTTCTCAAACCATGCTACAATGCACACATATACATTTTGCACACACAAGCAAGAGTTACACAAATCAGATGCAACATTATCTCCCAATAAATGTTATAAATTGACTAGCTATAGTTAGGCGTCCCCAACTTTTAGCCGGATTGACATGTCCTATCCTTCATAGAAACCTTTGGCAGATGTATTGTCAAACTAGTACCCTACATCGTGTTCGGAGTGACCAGTACCCAACATTAGTATGTGATATAGGGAGCTGGAGTGGACTCCCTTCTCGAGCCACAGGTAATGCCCCAGACTTTATTGCTGAACCTATCTAGCCCGAGAAATAGTCGGCTGTAAAGAAAAGGCCTCGAGGTAGAGTTCTAACATTTGAGGTGAATCTGCCAAGTCACATCCATTTCGAATCCATGGCTGAGTAATTCTTAAACTTGACCAAGTATTGTCGAATAAGTCTACCTCCTATCTGCCTTTCTTTATCTGCAAGAATCTGCCTAGGTTATAAAACCTTGTTGAGCTCCTCAACTTCGGGCTGTTCTATAGCTGCCTGCTGTTCTAACACATCTCCCACATACTGTCTAAGAAGACTCACATGGAGAGCATTGTGAATCCTCCAAGAAGCAGGCAAACTCAATCGATAAGATACATCATTTATGAACTGAGTAACCCGACAAGGTCCATAATATCTCATAAAAGAGCTTTGGAAAAAACTTTTTGTCACGTGCACATCTAACCCTATGTGCATGTGGACAAGCTATCTCAGGTCCAGGGTTCAGGTCAGCTTAGGAAGTGTTATGACACCCTTGTGAGCTTGTGCGCAGGCCGTGCATGTCCAGACACTTACGGTAGTTGCATATCCTCTGATTGCACATAGCAGGATCATTAGCATGAAATTCAGTATCCATCGTGAGCATTTTCCAGAGCATAGAACCCTTTTTCCTAAAATACACATTTTTCACTTATTTATTAATAAGTGACTTTTGTTGGAAAAGTAGGTAGGGCAAATTGCTAAGGGATTATAAAAGAAACCTAGCGCTAGCAGTTTTAGGTAGAAGAGACAGAAGAAGTTCCAGCAACTTGCAATGTTCTCTCCTCAGCAAGACCGACAGAAGACAGCCTAGCGTTTTCAGCCAACAGCAGCAGCTAGCGTTTTTCGAGCAGATCCTCTAGCGTTTTTTGCTACAGATCAGCCTGGCGTTCTTAGTTTGTAGATCAAGCCTAGCATTTGCAGATTCCGACGTCAGATCAGCCAAGCACATTAGCGTTCAGTTTTCAGCATGTAGCCATTGCAGATTTAACCCCTAGCCTCGCAGATCTCACCTACACGCAGAAAATCCTCGCCGTACCATCAAGTCAGCCAGCGTTTACAGTTTCAGCCCTCTGTTTTCAGATTTCAGCATCTGCGTTTTCAGCGCATCGTTGTCGAGTCGTCGCCATCGCCATCCTCGTCGACATAGTGTCAGCATTTAGCAGAAAGTCAGCAGTTTGCTTATTTCAACATTTCAGCCCTAGCGTTTTCAGTTTTCAGCCCGTCCTTGTCATCGTCATCATTGTCGTCGACATCGTCGGAAAGTCCGTTGCATCTAGACCATTGTACCAGATTTGTGCAATCTATAGCATAGACCTCTCTCGCCATAGAGAGGGGGGCCCTTGGAGGAGGGTTTGAGAACCACTAATGTCGTATTCTTCTCCTCTCTCTTCTCTCGGTCTCGCACTTTCATTCACAGTAGCATTCACTTTGTTTATGATCATTGCACTCCCTCTCTAAAGGAACGGATGGCTCTCCCTTCCGTAAGTAAAAGGAACCCTTGAGCACAGTTCGGAGCACTCATCTTGAGTAATATCAACATTCACTTCCGCTGCACCTTACATTGGTATCAGAGCTTTGACAGTGTATTGTATCACTCAAGGAAAGAACCACAAGAAATTTTTTGCTTGTTGCGGTCGCACGTAACCCATGTCCACTTGGGTGTGTCGATTCCTAATCGTGTTTTTGAAGAGTGACAAGCGGCCGGCCAATCGACGTGAGGTGGGAAAAAGCAACTTTGGTGTGAACGCAAGGCCGCCAAGGGGTGCGCTTGCAGGGAAGAGTCGAGCTCAGGTAAGAGAAAAGCCTTCTCAAACACCGATTGCAAGCTACAGAACTCAAGAACCCAAGAATCTCAAGAACCGATGAACTTCAAGAACCCAAGTTCCTCAAGAACTTAAGTATCCAAGATCTCAGTGTATGGTCATCACCCGAAGCAGAATGGATACTTTGGGTGAAGGTGATGAGAGTGGAGTTGGTGGCGAAGAATTTTCTCTAACTAGGAGGATTTTTTTTCCTACCCTCCCCCTTTCCCATCTATGCCACAAGTTGCACCAAATCCTATGGAGACTTTGGTCAAGACGATGATGGACATGATGCTACAACAAGAGGCGTAGCGCGCCACCTTGGCCGAAGAAAGAAAGCCAGCTATGGAGCTTAAGTGTGAGCAAGCACGCGAAGCTCAACGCATAGCGGCCGAAGAAAGACGAGCGGCCTTGGAGTTAGAGCGTGATGCGCAGAGAGACCAACGCATGCAAGAGTTGGTCCTACATGTACTCACTCGAAGCCCTAGCCGGTCAAAGATGTGGGCAGTTCATCAAGTAGCTCAAGCAGAGATTCGGACTCCAATAATCTAGTCACTGAGAAGCTGACATTCAGTAAGTATGATGGTAAGATGGATGCTAATGTTACTCGTTCTTGGTTACATCAATTTAATGCTTACTTTGCGACAACTAAGAAAACAGGAAATAGCAAAGTTTTGACGACAGCCATGTATTCTTGCCGGTGATGCCATTAATTGGTATCAAGCATGGCAAGAGACATAGTTGGCCGCGCACCTAGAGGAAGCCGAAGAAGGCCTGCCTCTTTCTTTTAATTGGGCCGACTTCCAAGACAAGCTCAAGGCGCAGTTTATGCCACCTCAGTACTTAGCGCGGTTGAAAGACGATTGGCGCAGTCTTAAGCAAAATGGTATGCCAGTTATGTCTTTCTCTAATCGTGTTTTGCAGCTCGACACCCAACTACGCAAATTGGATGATGAGCGCAAGGAGGCATTCCTTTTTGGATTGGACGAGTACATCAAGTTTGATGTCAAAGTACTCGACCCAATAGATCTCAACAAGGCGGTAGCAATTGCTCTTGCACAAGAGATGAAACACAACAAAGGAAAGCCTAAGGAGAACAAGTCTTCTCACAGTACCTCTCAAACTCCTCAGAACCCACAGAACGGTAAGAACGATAAGAATGGTAAGAATGGTAACTCTTCTAGCCAATCTTCCTCTAATCCTTTGGAAAAGAACTCTCAAAATGAATCTAAGGGTAAAGCTAACTCAACTGCTAAACCTAAGCTCACCCCATATGAAAAAGCTGCAAGAAATTATAGAAGGATACATAACGTCAGAAGACCAAGTCATTTATGCTAAGGAAGGAAGATGTTATCAATGTCACACTAAGGGTCACATAAGTACCTCACTTTGAAAAGGAGGGGATGTCACGTGCACATCTAACCCTATCTGCATGTGGACAAGCTATCTTAGGTCTAAGGTTTAGGTCAGCTTAGGAAGTGTTCTGGCACCTTTGTGAGCCTATGCGCAAGCCGTGCATGTCCAGGCACTTAGAGTAGTTTCATATCCTCTGGTTACACACAGCACGATCATCAACATAACATTCAGTACCCATCATGAGCATTTTACAGTGCATAGAACTCATTTTTTCTATTTACTCATGTTTCACTTATTATTTAATAAGTGACTTTGTTAGAAAAGTGAGTAGGGCAAATTTGCTACGCTACTATAAAACAAACCTAGCGCCAGCACTTTCTGGCAGAAGAGGCAGAAGAAGTTTCAGCAACTTGCAGTGCACCTTCTCAGCAAGACCGACAGGAGGCCTAGCGTTTCCAGTCAACAAAAACTGACAGTTTTTTTGGGATTTCCTCTCACTAGCGTTTTCAGCAGCAGATACAACATAGCGGTTTTCATCAGCAGAGTCAGTCTAGTGTTTTTGCTACAAATCAGCCTGGCATTTTCCAGTTTGCAGACTTAGCCTAGAGTTTGCAGATTCCTGCGTCAGATCAGCCTAGCACATCAGTGTTTTCAGTTTTCAGCACTTAGACACCGTAGATTCAGCCATTAGCCTCGCAGATTGTAAGGTGCAACGGAAGTGAATGTCGAACTTTGCTTAAGGTGAGTGATCCGAACTGTGCTCAAGGGTTCCTTTTACTTACGGAAGGGAGAGCCTTCCGTTCCTTTAGTGAGAGAGTGCAATGGACACAAACAAAGTGGATGAACACTGTGACTGAAGGTGAAACCGGCCCGTAGGGCGGTAGGCGTTGGCTTTCACCCGAAATTCTTTACTTGAGACACACACACAGAACACTTTGCAAAGAGAACATGCGACGGGAATTAACACTTGAATACACACAGCTCGAAAGCTAGAATGCTCCGAGCAGACAACGACAACCTGTAGGCCCCAAAATTGGCGCCCCTTCCGGTATTTCTTTATTCTTTAGGAGGGTAAATTACAAGGTAAGGTCCTAGGAATCCTTCACGTGTATCCACCTAGATACCATTTGATTTGGCCAAATTTCGGCAGTATAACAGCCCCAAAACTTGCGCGAAATCAATTCCCCTGCTAGAACTCACTTGCACTGGCGTATACCCTCTGATTCCTGCCCAAAAACAGTAAATTCAGCACGCTGTATTTACTGGTTTTTGCCCTGTTTTCAGCCCTAAACAGTCCCCGAACTGTCCTCTGCCAGTGGGGCACGATTCCCAATGGTCCTGGAGTCCGTATGGCTGAAAAATAGTAAAATTACAAAGTATACACAGCGCTGATTTTGCACCTGTACGGTGAGGTTATGACCCTCACTAGTGCCTGCTTTGGAGCAGCAGCTAGTTACCCCTGTTCTTGCTCAAGGAGGCTCTTGCCTTAGCACAAAAGCATGAACCCACACAACTATACATCAGTCAAATGAGTAGCCCTCTTGTGGGGCATCACATAACTGCACGTAGGGGAGAGAGAGAGAGCAGTGTGTAGTGTGCAGGGCATCACTCCTAGCACCACACTGTACATGAGAGGGAAAGGAAGCACTCCATAGCTCTTAACCTGTGACAGATTGCATAATGAGGCCTCTCCCAGCTTAAAAATCAGTGCCCATTTTTCTGCAAGAGGCAAGTGCATGAGAATTTGCCACTTGGCGCATTTTGAAGCATTTTCCCGTTTCGGGTTTGCCGCTTAAGAATATCGTGACCGGTTGCCCAGTTGACTTCGCGGCAGAGTTGTAAAATGTTCCCCTAGTCATACCAGAGGTAATGACGCGAACACATTTCACGGCCCAAAATAGCAGTTCCCTAAATTTTAGGAGATGCTTCCGTTGGGCTCCCACTGGTCTTCTGACCATCTATCCTCATTGGAACCGCATCCAAAAGTGCAATGTGGCCCAACTGTCGGATACTTTTTGTTGGTAGTCCCACCTTGACTTTACGCCTTAATTAAGTTCTCTTTCTAGTATCCACCAACTTGCTAAGTGCGACGGGGGGACCTATATGATCTTGCTCTGAGCCTAGACATCCTCTTACCATACGAATTCCAGTGCCGACCACTTCCCGTCTGCGGGTGAATCTACCGTTCACATTGGCCATACAATGTCCGACCGTTTGCTACTTCAAAAAGAGGGTCTCAAAACAAATAAAATAAACCCCATTGGAAAGAAACCAACAACCAAGGTTAGCAGTAGCCACATCCTTGTGACATGGTTAATAACTGCCACGTCCTAGTGACATACCCCCCTCTTGAAATCGCAAACGTCCTCGATTGCATACCATAAATACACGCCACTGATGATCTTGTGCTATCAACACTCTTTTATCATCGCATGTATCCGCAAGAAAGGTCGTAACATACATAGATACAAATGACTTAATGAGGCCTTCATACTTTTGCAATTTCCATCTATGGCACTGACTTCATATGTACATTTGATGTACTAGCTCTATCATTACCCCTTCTTTGCACACGTTGGGTTGGGGCATAAGTAGGCTGTAACCCAAAGGCGTCAAGGTAAAGCTGCAATACATTTGGTGACTCTGACAGTTCATGCTCTTCCATCCACTTTGCATCCATAGGCGGATAGTTCTTGAACTTCACCAAATAGCGTCTTACAACTTGTCCTTTAACTTTTCTGTCCTTATGTGCCAAAACTTGCTCAGGTACCAGGATCTCATCAAGTTCCTCAACTTCTGGCTGATCCTCATCTGGCATATCTTCTGGCACATCACCCACGAAGGGTCTTAGAAGACTCACGTGAAACGCATTATGAATCTTCCATGCATCAGGCAATTTCAGCCTGTAAGCCACATCGTTGATCTTGTCAAGCACTTGAAAAGGCCCATAGTAACGCATACTGAGCTTAGGAAACAGCCGTTCCTTGCCCTTCATCTTCTTTAACCTTGCCTTTTCGAACCTTAACAGAACCCAATCACCAGGTGATAGTAGCAATTCACGACGGTGACCATCAGCAGCCTTTTTCTGCTTTGCCTGAGTCTTCTCCAAGGCAACTTTAATCTTCTGATACATCTCATCCATGTTCTCAACATATCGATCTGCTTCAAAGATCTTGTCCTTTGTATGCAAAATGGGAGGAACCTTTTTGCCGCCTTCAACAATCTCAAAAGGTGCTTTGCCAGTAGACGAATGTACCGTATTATTGTACGCATACTCAAGCATAGGCAAATACTGTTCCCACTTGCCCTTATTATCTGACACATAGCATTTCAGCAGATCTAAGACAGTAAAATTAGCCTCTTCTGACTGTCCATTAGTTTGTGGATGAAACAAAGACGAAAATTTGAGCGTAGTGCACATGTTCTCAAGCAATCCTCTCCAGAACAAACTGGTCATGCGAGGATCACGATCACTAATAATCGATTGTGGCATACCATGGTACTTAAACACATTGTACATGAATAAGCGTGCCATCTGATCAGATTTTATCTTCTTCCTGACAGGGATAAAATGGGCCTGCTTGCTGAACCTGCAGATAATGGTCCATATACCATCACTCCCTGTTGGCGTTCTTGGAAGATCAAAGATAAAGTCCATAGCAATGCTTTCCCATGGCTTATCCGGAATCGGCAGTGGTTGTAAGAACCCGGGTGCCTTTTGCCTGTCAAACTTGACCTTTTGGCAAACTATGCATGCTTGCACAAAGGCATCCACATCTCTCCTCAAGGTAGGCCAATAGAAGAATGTCTCTACCGCTTTAACTGTCGCATCAATGCCACGATGCCCTGCATACGGTGGGACATGACTCTCTTCCATGACCTTATGTCGCAGTGGCCTAGTGACACAAAGTCTGCCATGCACCATCATAAAACCATCTCTGAGGAGGTAGTGCTCGTGATGTTGCCCCTCTTGTAACTGTTCAAAGATCCTTGCAAAATCTTCATCAGCAGTATACTGTTCCTTCATGTCATCTAACTCATGATGATAAGGAATTGACACAGCTGAAATTTGTGGCTTTCTTGATAACGCATCAGCCACAACATTCTTCTTGCCTTCCACATGCATAATCTGGAAGTGGAACATGGAAAGAATGTTTGCCCATCGCATATGCTTTTCGGATAACTTTGACTGTGTCAAGAAGTATCGCAAGGTCTGATGATCTGTTTGGACAACAAAATCAGCACCTAAGAGGTAGTGCTTTCAGCTAGAAAGCGCATGAATCACGGCTAAGAGCTCTTTCTCATAGACTTGCATAGTCCTCTCTGGCCCTTGCAAAATTCGGCTTTCATAAGCTACTAACCGTCCATCTTGCATTAGCACTGCTCCGATGCTACTGCCACATGCGTCACACTGGACCACAAATGACTTCCTAAGATCTGGCAAAACAATAACTGGATCTGAAGTCAACTTTTCTTTTAAGAGACTAAAAGCTGAAATTTCTTTTTGGGTCCATCTGAAAGTGACCTCTTTCTTTTGCAATGCGTGAAGAGATGATGCTATCTCTGCAAAATTTCTGATAAACCTTCTATAGTAGGAACACAATCCCAAGAAGCTTCTGACATCGTGCACAGTCTTCAAGTCTAGCCATGTCTTGATAGCTTCGACCTTTGCGGGATCCATTCTAACACCATCCTTTGAGACTATGTGGCCCAGAAAGTGGATCTCTTCGAGGAAGAATTCACTTTTCTTAGGATTGACAAGTAACCTGTGACTGTGCAGCTCTCCGAACACAATGGTCAAGTGACGCCTATGCTCCTCTTCATTGTTCGAATACACTATCATGTCATCGAAGAACGTTCCAACAAACTGTTGATGCGAGTGGAAAACCCGGTCATAAAGCCCTGTACTACTGGAGGGACATTCACGTTGAGAGGAGGTACAGACTGACGTGGCCGTGAGCTCTCGCCAATCTCAAAAACCATAGGAATCTCCTGCCTGTCCTTTGAAGAGGAACCCTCTTCCATAATTTCCTTCCCCTTGTTGGCCATAGTGTAATCCCCGTGTTCTTGCACTCTGTGTCTTTATCCTAAACAATCCAGGCTCACTCTTTAAGGAAAAAGTGATTGATGTCCCGGCAATGGAACCATGAAACCGGCCCGTAGGGTGGTAGGCGTTGGCTTTCACCCGAAATTCTTTACTTTAGACACACACAGAGCACTTTGCAAAGAGAACCTGCGACGGGAATTAACACTTGAATACACACAGCTCGAAAGCTAGAATGCTCCGAGTAGACACCGACAACCTGTAGGTCCCAAAATTGGCGCCCCTTTCGGTATTTCTTTATTCTTTAGGAGGGTAAATTACAAGGTAAGGTCCTGAGAATCCTTCACGTGTATCCACCTAGATACCATTTGATTTGGCCAAATTTCGGCAGTATAACAGCCCCAAAACTTGCGCGAAGCCAATTCCCCTGCTAGAACTCACTTGCACTGGCGTATACCCTCTGATTCCTGCCCAAAAACAGTAAATTCAGCACGCTGTATTTACTGGTTTTTGCCTTGTTTTCAGCCCCAAACAGTCCCCGAACTGTCCTCTGCCAGTGGGGCACGATTCCCAATGGTCCTGGCGTCCGTATGGCTGAAAAACAATAAAATTACAGCACATACACAACGCTGATTTTGCACTTGTACAGTGAGGTTATGACCCTCACCAGTGCCTGCTTTGGAGCAGCAGCTAGTTACCCCTGTTCCTGCTCAAGGAGGCTCTTGCCTCAGTACAAAAGCATGAACCCACACAACTGTACATCAGCCAAATGAGTAGCCCTCTTGTGGGGCATCACATAACTGCACGTAGGGGAGAGAGAGAGCAGTGTGTAGTGTGCAGGGCATCACTCCTAGCACCACACTGTACATGAGAGGGAAAGGAAGCACACCATAGCTCTTAACCTGTGACAGATTGCATAATGAGGCCTCTCCCAGCTTAAAAATTAGCGCCCATTTTTCTGCAAGAGGCAAGTGCATGAGAATTTTCCACTTGGCGCATTTTGAAGCATTTTCCCGTTTCGGGTTTGCCGCTTAAAAATATCGTGACCGGTTGCCCAGTTGACTTCGCGGCAGAGTTGTAAAATGTTCCCCTAGTCATACCGGAGGTAATGACGCGAACACATTTCACGGCCCAAAATAGCAGTTCCCTAAATTTTAGGAGATGCTTCCGTTGGGCTCCCACTGGTCTTCTGACCATCTATCCTCATTGGAACCGCATCCAAAAGTGCAATGTGGCCCAATTGTCGGATACTTTTTGTTGGTAGTCCCACCTTAACTTTACGCCTTAATTGAGTTCACTTCCTAGTATCCACCAACTTGCTAAGTGCGACAGGGGGACCTATATGATCTTGCTTTGAGCCTAGACATCCTCTTACCATACGAATTCCAGTGCCGACCACTTTCCGTCTGTGGGTGAATCTACCGTTCACATTGGCCATACAATGTCCGACCGTTTGCTACTTCAAAAAGAGGGTCTCAAAACAAATAAAATAAACCCCATTGGAGAGAAACCAACAACTAAGGTTAGCAGTAGCCACATCCTTGTGACATGGTTAATAACTGCCACGTCCTCGTGACAGAAGGTGCTGAGAGAGAGAGAGAGAGAGAGAGAGAGAGAGAGAGAGAGAGAGAATACGACACCAGAATGTTGACCACTCGTTGGCGAGAGAAGTCTATGCTATTGATTGCACAATCTGGTACAAGATGCTGATGAAAATCTAAGTGGTGCTATGTCGAGGGTGACAATGCTAAGGCTGAAAACTGAATGCTATGAGTCGGTTCCTGTCGCGCCAAGTTGGGGCTGTCCCGTGTACTTGATGCCTTGCTGAAAACGCTGTCTGGCTGTCTCTAAAAACGCTGAAGTCTTTATGCTGAAAAACGCCAGGTTTTGCTGCTTGAAAACGCTGAATTGGCTGCTTGAAACGCTGCAGAAGATGGCTGAAATCGCTGATCTAGGGGGCTGAATTTACTGCTGCAAAAACGCTGCAATGCTAGCTCCAAAACGCTGGTCTTAGGTCTTCAAAAACGCTGGTCTTAGGTTTGGATTGCATATTGCACCAAGTACCTTCCAAAGGGATATGTAACAAACATTTGGTCCATATTTTAATGAATTTGAATAGATTTTCTCGGATGACTTCTCTATTTTTTGAGAAAAGTTGAAGCATTTGTATCACCTCTTGCCCTTATTCAAAAAGGATCGAGAAACCAAGTTAAGCCTTAACCCAATGAAGTGTGTGTTTTTTATGGCAAGTGGATGTTATCGGGATGCATCCTTTCCAAAAAAGGAATGGTAGTAGATTTTAACAAAATTGTAGCTATCATGCAAGCAACGCCAAGCAATTTACCAAAGGCGACCTTAAGATTTCTCGGATAGGTGCGGTGACATGGATGTCATTTGTAGTTTTTGACCCATATTGGGGTATGAACTTGTTAGCACATGCGGATAGAAAGGAATTAAGAACTCTAGAGTGAAACTTGGCCTATCGCTGCTTGAAGATGATGTTGACCCGAGCACCACTCCTGTTACTGCCAGATAAGGGAAAGGATTTTCCATGTTTTTAATGATGCTTTCAACATTGTAATTGGCAGTGCATTTTTGCAAGAAACAATCAATGGATGGTTTTGACATGTCTACAATGCTAGTAGAAGGCTTTTTGTAGCTAAGAACAATTATTCGGTGACTGAGAGAGAATATCTAGGAATGATTTTTTCAGTGAAAAAAGCTTCGACATTATTTTCTTGGAAAGTTATTCTACTTCCATGTGAATCACTTGGCATTATTATTCCTTATGCAGTGGCAAAATTTGGTAGGCAAACTAGCTTGATAAGGATAATTTTTCTTCAAGAATTTGAGTTTGATGTGTTGCATCCTCTAGGTGCAAAGCATGTGGCTGCAAATTATCTGTCACTATTGGATTCAGGGAAAGCACCGACTTATGTTGAGGATGAATTGCCAACTATGGAGTTGTTTGGAGTAGATGTTGGAAAAGATGAAATGACTATAGAAAATGTGCAAGGTGATGAAGCTGCTCCAAACTCAGAAACCCTTTCATTGACCTCTGGGGTATGTACCATGTGAGTTCATCACGATGGGTTTTCAAATGCAAAAAATTTAGGCAATTTAACATAGATACATTAATATAAGGGATTTTTATATTCAAATTTTGAAAAACAAATCTAAAATAAGGGATCATTTTATTCATTCAAACATTTTTTAGAAAAGGGGTTTTTTAATTACCTACCGAACGCGCGTTAAATAGGGGGTACAAAATAGTGCACCCTCGAAGCCATGAACCTGGTATGAGGAGATGATGTTCTTTCTGCAAGAAGGCATCATGCCGGCCCACTTGACTATAGATCAAAGAAAGTGGGTGGAATTGAAGAGTAACAAGTTTGAAATTTTATTGGGACATCTATATTAAAAAGACCATTGGGGAGTGTTGTTGCAGTGTGTGCCTAAACCAAAACAAAACAACAAGCGATACTCAAGAAAGCTCATAAAGGCATTGCTAGCGAACATTTGTCTGGGCCATTGATGGTAAACAGGGATTTTAATTACGCGATGACGCATTTTGTTAAATGTTAATTATTGTTGTTATTATCACTATTTTTTTCATGTTAAAAACATATCTAATGTCATGACCTACGAAAACCGGTAGAAAAAGTAGAACCGGCGGGACAACCAACAATCCCGGCAGGCCCGACGGGTTTAATATGAAACCCTACGGGCCCGGAGAGACAAGCAAGAATCCCGCCGGGCCCGTCGTGTACCCCCTCCTTATTTGGCGGCTCTATATAACCCTTTTATAGACATCACATCATATCACATCACATCACATCACCTCTTCCTCTAAATTTAGTCATCCTTTAAAATTTAGAAGAAAAACTAAAGGTAAAAAAATGAATAGTCTCTAAAAAAAAATTAAAACTTAATGTAACTCTGATCATGGATCATTAGTTCTTTTTTGGACTGAACTGATTCTTGAAAGGAGGTAGAAAGATGAATCTTTGGATCGGTATCTCTATATTTGGGATGGATTGATCTCATGTTTGGTTCACCGTTATATTTGCTAAATTGATTGCTATATTGATTAGAACTTCTATCATGGGTCATTAGTTCTTTTTTGGACTGAACTGATTCTTGAAAAGAGATAGAAAAGTGAATCTTTGGGTCGATATCTTTACTTTTGGGATGGACTGATCACATGTTTGATTCACCGCTGTATTTGCTTGCTATTCTGATTAGAGCTCCAATCATGGGTCATTAGTTCTCTTTTGGACTGGATTGATTTATGAAAGGAGGTAGAAAGGTGAATCTTTGGGTCGATATCTCTACTTTTGGGATGGACTGATCACATGTTTGATTCACCGCTGTATTTGCTTGCTATTCCGATTAGAGCTCCAATCATGGATCATTAGTTCTTTTTTGGACTGGACTGATTCATGAAAGGAGGTAGGAAGGTGAATCTTTGGGTCGATATCTCTACTTTTGGGATGGACTGATCACATATTTGATTCACCGTTGTATTTGCTTGCTCATGTTTGAGTAGATTGAGGTTTATTCCTTTTAGGCTTCACTACTACGCTTGTGTGTGATATTGATTATAACACTAATGTTTGGTTTGAATAATACTTGAAAGAAGAGATAGCATACTGAGCTATGTTTATTCGTATTGCAGGCATCCAATAAGTATGTCTTCCACCGGGAATGTGAGCGGTGATGTTGGTGTCTCAAGCCTGGCTTCCTTGAGGAGACCTCCTACCTCGATACCTCGCAGGACAAGCGAAAGGCAGGTGGAAAAAGTCCAGGGCCCGAGTGGAATTTTGCCACAAATTTAAATAAGTATCAAGATTGGAAATGTAACTTTTGTGGCGAAGAGAAATCTGGAGGAGCACCAAGAATAAGGGATCATTTGCTAGGTGGCAATACCAGAATCCAAGGAGGAAAGTGCAAGGGCTTAGGTGCAGAAGAAGCAGCTATGCGCTTAAAAGCTTTAATTGGTAAGCTAATTTCCACGAGCAAAAGATCAAAACTCTCTACTTTCGACCATCACACCCCGGTATCGATAAGATCAAACCAGGACGAGGGATCATTGGGTGTAACGCCCATCAATGGAAGCACTCAAAGCAGGGAACCAACGACATCTCTTGTCGTGTGATGGTGATTGCACTGCTGCGAATGTCCTCAACCGTCATATGAGGTGTCCTTGAGCTGAAGTCCACTGCTTCACCCAAGACATAATGCATGTATAACATCTTGGCGAACCACAATGGACAATCCATATGATGCATAGAATGACCCATAACATCGAGATATATGTTCTCTCCATTGTCTCGTATGTCTGCATTAATGCATTATGATAGCTTGAGTCGACCTTTCTTGATGTTGTCATTTGCAACGCCTGGCCATATGGATTTGACCATTTCTTGGTCAATCCTAGAGTTCACCTCTTTCCATTGTGTACCCACTGGGTTGGCCCACAGGGAGCAACAAGATGCAATTCGAGCGGTGTCATTCACTCCACCGCCTTGACACATGGATTTGAGACGCTCAAAAGCGTGCTTAGCCCTTTGATTATCATTATGCATATCCTGATTAAACACTATACTTCAGTTACGGCATACAAACGTAATGATAATCCATTGTTATAAGAGTAACCACCATTTTACGACAATCAATTGATATAAGAGTAACCACCATTTTACGACAATCAATTGATATAAGAATAACCACCATCTTACGACAATCAATTGATATAAGAGTAACCACCATTTTTTAAATCAATGAATGACAATCAATGATTCCACGTGGCTTATTGCTTGAAACTTAAGAGAAAAAACAAAACTCGTAGAAAATTTGTTGTCTATTGAGATATAACAAAGTGTTTTTATTACTCATACATCATCCATGGCGTATAAAACCCAAATTTTAAAAGTGCTTTTATAAGTCCAAAGTCTCAGAAAACCCTGCTTTATAAAGTACAACATATATCCATCAAAAAAAGGCTACACTCATTTCAGAGGGAGGACGTAAGCATCGTTCTGGCTGGTCAAATCTTTCTAATTCTTCGTCCAAAAGTGCCAAGGTCTTTCTCTCTGTGGATTTCTTCCTCACCCAACCTTCCACAACAATCCTAGATATGGCTTGTACCTCCACTGAAACCTTATGTTTGAACCAATCTGTGTTGTAGTAGTCAGAGAACTCTCCACAAAACTTACAAAATTGCCATATCACCCATCCTATGGCGTACACATCTGTGGCCTTGGTCCATGGGCACGGGTGATTGCCATCTAGTAACTCAGGAACTCGCCAAGGATGAAGCTTTTGCCAGTTTTCATCGGTATTGTTGGTCTTTTGTGTCTCTAAGCCAACACACAGAGCCAATCCCCAAGAGCCAATCCCCAATCAATTATTCCAATACAGGGAGTGAGATCCTTGGTAAAGTCCAACATGATGTTCCATGGATGGAGATCATTGTGGATCACTCCCTCGTCATGTGCGAATCGCAATGCCTTCACCAAGGCATGGATCAACGAGGGAGCATGATTGCACAGGCTCTTGATACGTGTTTTCTGGTCTTGAGAGGTCTGCTTCCTTTCCCCTCTTGATGCGCTACGAGCGTCGTGAAAGAGCCATGTGGATGGGGCACTGTCTCCATAAGATCACCTAAAGTTCCCCCATTGAAGTAGGGGAATATCAGAAACCATGGCAACGTTACAGAGTGGGCAATACTCCTCACAATCCCTCTATGGTTGAGATCTACCCACCCCACTTTCTGATGCAAAGCTTTTCCACTGATGCTTGGCCTGCCCTTTGAACTCCTTGGCACAATAAGTATTCGTTGCAGGAAGAAAACTGATCCCTTTGATTAGAACTTGCCACTCTGTGCCATAAGCCCCTGACCCAAGTTTCTTGATCTTCTTAATGGACTTATTTGGAATGCCCAGAGTCATACTACATTCAGAATTGTATATACTGCTCTTAGGTGACTGGCAGAAGCAGTAGAACCCGATGTTCCCTCAATGGCAGCCTCCTCAATAAACGATTCTCCAACTTGGCTGCTCCCCACAACTCTGGTGATAGCCATTCGCATTTTCTTGCTTAGGCCAAACTGTGTGTCTATGTGGGATGCTCGCCTTCACCTCTCCTTTTCATCTCTCCATCTAGTGTTCCAATGCTCTAGCTTACCCTTGTCTACTTCTTGAGGGCATTCCTCTTTCAAATCAGAGGCCACCTTGGGCAAATTGCCCACCCAACTGCTCAGTAATGAGTTTATTGATTCGGTTGTTTTGTCTGGATATAACAACATTTTGCGGGCAATCTCACTGTATAATGATTGCAATCTAGACTCATTTGCAACAATCTACGCTATATTGTCGGGATCTAGTGCACTGACGATCGTAATCAACAATTGTCTAATTTTATTTTTGAACTCTATCATTGAAGTAGCAAAAGGATCCATTTTGCCTGCAATGGTATTATTGCAAACAACACATTGTGAAATATAACTATGTGCCACTGCATTTGGATCTTTTCTACGTGATAGAAAAAGTGCAATATAGACCATAGATCTTGCACGCTTTTGCAGTGACACACCTAATCGCAATTGCAACCATGTGCCAATGCCTCACCGTACGACAACTTACAAACAGATGCTCCTGTCATTCTAGCAGCAACACACCTAGTCACAATTGCAACCATGTGCCGAAGCATGAATGACTGGGAGCAACATAAAACATAGTTACCCTACACTTTTGCAATGACACACCTAGCCGCAATTGCAACCATGTGCCAGTGCATCCACGCACGATGACTTCTTTCAAACAGATACTCCTGTCATTCTAGCAGCAACACACCTAGTCGCAATTGCAACCATGTGTTGAAGCATGAATGATTGGGAGAGCAACATAAAACATAGTCATCCTACGCTTTTGCAATGACACACCTAGCCGCAATTGCAACCATGTTCCAGTGTATCCACGCACGGTGACTTCTTTCAAACAGATGCTCCTGTCATTCTAGCAGCAACACACCTAGTCGCAATTGCAACCATGTGCCGAAGCATGAATGACTGGGAGCAACATAAAACATAGTCATCCTACGCTTTTGCAATGACACACCTAGTCGCAATTGCAACCATGTGCCAGTGCATCCATGCACGATGTCTTGTTTCAAGATTCAAGCATATGAAGCATTATGAAATTATTTGAGCACACATTCATGCATTAGATGCTACCGTCAATCTAGCAGCAACACACCTAGTCGCAATTGCAACCATGTGCCGAAGCATGAATGACGGGAAGCAACATAAAACATAGTCATCTTGCGTTTTTGCAATGACACACCTAGCCGCAATTGCAACCATGTGCCAGTGCATCCACGCACGGTGACTTCTTTCAAACAGATGCTCCTGTCATTCTAGCAGCAACACACCTAGTCGCAATTGCAACCATGTGCCGAAGCATGAATGACTGGGAGCAACATAAAACATAATCACCCTAAGCTTTTGCAATGACACACCTAGCCGCAATTGCAACCATGTGCCAGTGCATTAACGCACGGTTACTTCTTTCAAAAAAATGCTCCTATCATTCTAGCAGCAACACACCTAGTCGTAATTGCAACCATGTGCTGAAGCATGAATGACTGGGAGCAATATAGAACATAATCATCGTACGCTTTTGCAATGACACACCTAGCTGCAATTGCAACCATGTGCCAGTGCATCCACGTACGATGATTTGATAAAAGAAATTTTAAACCTTTAAGTTTTAACACAAAAAACTCAAAAAAACATCAATAAAATAAGGAAGGGTTTAAAAAATTACTGCTACACTGCTTTGAGAATGTGGAAAGCTGCCAGAAAGTTTGGTGAAGACTTTTCAATGTACCTCTTTTGTGAAAAGACAAGCACCGGCGTCACCTTTATATAGCCATGGCGGGCCCGATGGGAAAATAGCTTTACCTGGCATGACCGCCGGGAAAATCCACTAGCCCGGCGAGCCAACTAATTAGCCCGGCGGGCTACAAGCCGGTCTCTAGGTCTCCCTGGAGGTCAAAAAAGATGAATGTCAATTAACAAAATCTTTGTTATTTTGCATTTCTATTGTTATTAACCTGAAATTATAGTGTGATCACGTCATTTTGAAATCCCTGATGGTAAAGAAAGTGTCCCAAGTTGGGCTTTGGTGGCCTACACTCCATCCAAATACAATCAAATTTGCAATTCAATGTGATATTTGTGAAAGAATTGACCAATGAGTGATACATCACCTCTTAATCCAATATTTCCACTTGAACAATTCTAGAAATGGAGTTTAAACTATATCGATCTAATCAAACTTGCGACAAAACAAATGAAATGCAGATACATTTTGACTTGTACAGATTACTTTACAAAGTCGATGAAAAGATGGCCATTAGAAGATGATAATGCCATTTTAGTTGCAGACTATCTTTGTCAAGATGTGTTCCCCATGTTTGGATTGCCATTGTAATTGGTCAGTGATTAGGGCACACATTTTTTGAATAAAGTAATTTGAGAGTTGATAAAAACTTTTCGGATTATGCATAAAAAGAGTACCCCTTATTGTCTGCAAGTGAAGGATTGGCAAGAAGCAGTAATAAGGTGATTATGTAGACGTTGGAAAAGTTAGCGGCCACAAATGGGATGATTGGGAGTTTGAAGCTCTTGGTGGAGCTTTGGGCCTATTGCACATCATTTAAAGCGGCTACATAGTGTACTCCTTTCAAGTTGTCATTTGGAATAGAAGAAATTTTCCCTTTGAAATTTGTGGTGCCTAGCATGCAGATTGTAATGTCTAAAAGATTGCTACCAAAAGATTTTGTGGTGTATTGGATGGATCAGTTATGTAGCTAGAAGAGGATAAATACACTAGTTTTATGATAATGAGGGAGTTATAGGTTAGGAAGAATAAATATATGGATAGAGGGATGCACTTTAAGATATTCAAAGAGGGTGACCTTGTGCTAATGTTCAATTATCAGCAAGGGACATGTAAAGAAAAGTTGAAATTGTGATGGATGGGACCCTACCATGTTCATGGAAGTGCACAAGAAAATGCGTTACTTTTGTGGACATGTAAGGGACAATGGTTCCAATTTCGATCAACGTCTTTGAATTGTGGCATTACCATGGGACAGTGACCATTCATGAAATGATGAGGAGACTGAGGTAGTAGGTTAGATGCCAATAATCACTTTAATAAGTGTGATGTAAAATTATGAATGTGGCATTAAGACCCGTGTGGAGTACTTGAGGCATACTGACCAAGATCTTGCAAATGAGTGCATTACTTGTAACAAGGGATGGTGGCTCATTAATTGTCATGCATGTGAATTTGAGACCTTACGCATGGTGATCATATTTGGAAATTCAAAAGGATTACTATATTAGTGTGGTGATTACTTTGGTCCTATTTTTACTTTCCATTTACTCCTATGTTCCTTGCTCGCATACTTATGTAGTTTGTTGCTTTCTCTATAAGAGCTTTCAAGCTCTATGCATACAATAGAGTGATGGCACCAATTGTGAGCTCTTCAAGCATGAAGGCTCTCTAAGGGTTCCACCTTTCAAAAATACCTATAGCATGTGCATTCAAGAGATATTTTTAAAACCCCTCTACACACACACCTCATCACGAATTAAAAGACCCTCTTCCTTCATGAACCTATAACTGTTTTTCAATTTTCCATTTTTAAATCCCTCTTGTACATGTAATTTTGTAATTGCTTGGTATATAAAGAAACTTTTTGGGTGAGATCACATGCTACACCTACATATTTTAAGGTGGACCCCCCACAGAAGGCCCTTACTCCACTCAACTATTAAATGACTAAGGCAATGAAGTTGTGGTTGGAGTGCAGAGAATTACTCAAGTACTCGGTCATCAATTGGGCATAGGTATAGCTTCATCCCCACACCCTCTTAATTCTACAAGAGGAATTTTTCATCTCCATGGTAAACCCAAGCAACTGGTTGCACAATTCGCATAAGAATGATGTTGTCTTCCCTACACATGTATGACAATCCTGATAGAAATAATGACCATGCAAGATATGGTGGAAACTTATGGTTATTTGACCACTAATGAGTTTAGAGTACATGGTTGTGCAAATATAGAAGTGACAGAATGTCTTTGTTGGGTGCTAGAAAATGTATGGTTGATGGCCAAGGTTTACAACATATCTTGTGTTATTCATGCAATAAATATTGCTGCTAGGTTTCCAAGCGAGGTCAACTATGTTGAAGTGCTGTGATTTGGAATATTCTCATTGAATCTAGGATGGTATGAATCTAAGTGCCGATAGTTCTTATGTCTTTCTCTTGTGTGTGTAATGTTCTTTTGGTCTTCAATACCTTAGTCATTGTGTGATATTGTTAAGTTTTGTATTTGATGTCTCGACATGACACGTGAGTAGCATATGAGGTTAGATATCAAAGCTTTGAAAAGATTAATTTGGATTACAATCATCACAAATCCTAGCACTGAATGTTCTTAAACTCACTAAGCTCTACAAGATCAAGAATACAAGAGTTGCAACCTCAAAATAGGATTAGTGGGCCTATTTATATCTGTTGGGATTGGGTTCCAGTTGATTGGGATAGTCATACAATGTACGGTAATTGGTGGGGGTAACTCGTCTACACAACTCAAACTCCTTCCAAGTAAACACTCAAAGATAACCCATCACTGAAGGTATCTCTAAGGACCAGTTCCCACCTTCTACACATTAATTTAGTTTTGTGCGGACCACTACATCAAGAGCGAGCTTACAAAAACCAAATTGCCTTTTAGAGAATAAAATTGTGTAGAGGAAGAATAGGATAATGGTTGAGATGGAATGGACTATGCTTGAGCATTCAGATTTTCCAAAGTCTTTGTGGGCCAAAGTAGCTGTGATAGCAATGCACACTATAAACCAAAATCTAACCTCATCAATTCTAAGCAAGACGTTTGAGGCTCACTTCATTAGAAAGCCCGATGTCTCTCATTTTTGGATCTTTGGGAGTGATGCATCCATGTACCAAAGGAGAACAGTGGGAAGTGTGATCCCAAGTCCAACAAAATGTTTTTTTTTTGGCTTCAGTAGTCTTTTTGAGGGATATCAAATCTATGATCCATTGTAGAAGGATGATGTACTAAACCTCGATGTGGTCTTTGATAAGCATATTCTATCATAGAGGGCTTCAATTCCCAAGTCTTCCATGACAACCCCATATTTGCTGATACTTGGAGACCTCGATGATCACATCCTCTTATTGATGAATCTTCTTCTCCTATTCTTATCCCTCAAGCTCCAGAGGAGAATGCACCCATTCCAGATGATGTAGATGATAGTGGTTCTCACCATAGTGCATAGGTAGAGCCACGTGTAGCCCCCTCTTTTGGCGAGAAGTCAAACAAGTTACCCAAAGTGGCTATTAGAGACTTTGAGTGATGCAACTAGTTTAGATTACACTCTATGACTCGTTGCCAAGGGCTTCTCTCATAAACATGGTGTGAACTACAATGAGACCCTGAGACCCTTGCACTGACTACAAGAATGGTGACCATTCGGACAACCTTTTCCCTTGCTTCCTTTTTTGGGTGGTTTGCTCAGCATGTAGATGTCATCTTAGCTTCTCTCAATGATGACTTAGAGGAGGAGGTGTATGTGGAGCAACCTCAAGGTTTGTTGGATCTTGATTTTGGTGACATGGTTTGCAAATTGTGGAAGGATCGTTATGGCCTAAAACAAGCCTCTCAAGTATGGTACCAAAAAATAGACTCTATCACTCCTTTTGTCGTTCTTTTGCAGCACCAAATTTGGGGGGGGGGGGGAGGGTTCACTCTATGTAAAACCTATGTATCACGCGCATTCAAGGACTATTTATAAAACCCTTGAGTGTGAATTTTCACCAATAAAAGCGTAATGTTTTTTCCAAGATCATTTTTTCAACACCCTTCTGCAAGTGAAAATGTGAGAAAACATAGAATAAAATAATCCATACTATTGAACCCACATGATATGCATTTTTTTATTGTAGTGAACCACCCACACCCCCCCCCCCCCCCCCACACACCCTTTGAGGCTATTTCCAAGAGTTATTAGAATCATTTGGTTTGAGTGAGTGAAAACCTATCTTATCTCCTATATGGACCCCATCCAAAAGTTGTCAAAGTATGACCTCTCAAATGTAGTGGAGGCTACAAAGTACTGGAATTTGGTTGGTTCTCTTATTTGAGTTCCTAGTCTCATGTCAATTTTTTGGTAGAACTTCTTATCTCTTTCATGCAATGACCTACCAAAACACATATGGAGCAGGCTCTTTGAAATTTATGATATTTAAAAAAGTCAAAGTCATTAGGCTTTTCTATGTGATTTTAGGTATGGATAATAAATTCATTTTTTGAGGATGGAATGATCAAATTAGGGTGGAGATCTAGATGGACAATGGTCAACTACAGATTACACCCTTTCTTTTGGCTCAGGAGTAGTTTCATAGAGCAATAAGAAACAAAATACAATCTCCTTATCATCCATAGAGGTGGAGTATAGGGCTATTTGTAGTGCTACATGTGAGTCATTGTAGTTTACAAAGAATACTTTGAGGGACTGGCCACGATAGACAACCACAATCTACTTTGAAAACTAGAGTTATATACCCATTGCAAGAACCCAAATTTTCATGCCCCAACCAAGCATATAGAGATACAATACCATTTATGTTCATGAGAAGGCCAAGAATGGCTCTATTCAACTAAGGTATGTTTTGATGTTAGATAATGTTGTTGTTGATATCTCACCAAATCTCTACCACATGCATCATTATCCTCTCATGCCATCTCCCTTAAACTAGTTCTCCATCTAGGAGCTAAGAGGGGATGTTAGAGTTTTGTATTCTTATCTGGTGGTGGCTCCAATATCTCCCATGAGCAAATTAGGGAGTGAGGATGTTTTGGTTTTGTGCTTGGTGATACTTGATGTAGACGTATGTTCTTGGCGGTGCATTCCATTCTATTGCCCACCCAATAGGCTAGCATGGGGCAAGACCCCCGTTCCTAGAATCTTCCTGGGTCATAGTCTCTTGTGTTATACATTTTTCCTATTTCATGTGGACCAACCTTTTAGTGACTTAGTATATTTATTAGGGATAGGATTACTTACAGGTTCCACTTGTAAATTTCCTATATGTGCCTATTTGGTGGGTGGTACACATTAGGAGGTCGATTCAAAAGAGATCTCTCAAGATAGATCTAATATTCATTGGATTCCTAGTCCCAAGAGGAAGTTTGGTCACAAATTCAGACAAGATCATCACCCAATTCACCATGTTTTTGTTGTACCCTTGATACTCATATGGTTCCACACCTGTGATGACATCCTCTTCATTTTGATCTTTCCACTATGCTAAATTGAAGAGTTTTTTGAGTTTCACCCACTTCTTGAGTGCTTTCTTATGCAACATCGAGGTGGACCGCCATGTCTATGCATTAAATTTTAGAAAAGACACCACTTGTCATACCTTGGAGGCTTCAAAAAAAAAAATCCTCCAAAAAAATCAATGTCAATCTCTTATATGAATGCAAGAGTTGGATGCGCATCCTTCAAGCTTATTGGAGCTCCCACAAGATCCTTATGCTTGGTTGGCTCCCGAGTCCTCATGGAAATTGACACCACATGGCGTGGTTTGAGCTACATGGTTTCTCTATGAACACGCTCCACCCCTTTCAATATTTTCTAGATGCACCTTCTCTCTCTCTCTCTCTGTGACATGTAGGGAGGTCACTAGACTTATATGATAGAATTTTTTTTAGCAACCCAGAGGACATAGACATAGCCTATATAAGAGCTAAGCACAAAGATGACTACAGACAAAGAGAATTTTCTCCAGCTCACAAAGGGTGGTTTATTATCCAGGCCTACCTACATGGACACTCACTTGTCCCAAGAATTACAATGTGCTATTGAAATTATTCGGGCATTATCATACCATTTGGATATTGAGACTAGAAAATTTCAAGGCATCTTGAGACCAGGTTGTGGCAATTGTGTTAAGAGAGAGTGAGAGATCGTGTTCACTATACATGGCACTTTAAAACATACTATGAGATATGTGACCGCTTTTGTTGCCTTTTTAAAGAGGTTTTTGGGCTTTTATCTACAGTTTTGAGGTACTAGGATCAGAGATGTTTTTGAATTTGTCTAATCGAGATTAAACAACATCGAATAGGGTTAGAGAGAGAGAGAGAGAGAGAGAGAGAGAGAGAGAGAGAGAGAGAGAGAGAGAGAGAGAGAGAGAGAGAGAGGCTTACAGACTAGGAGACACACCACAAGACAAATCATAGTGTTCTTCCATGGCATATCACTAGTAGAGGTATACTGAGTGATCGAGCAATAGAGCTAGGTAGATCTTGGAGACCTAGGATGAGGGGATGATCCCATCAATGGTGGAGGAGGTTGCAGTAAAGGACCAGACCTATATTGGCAAGCCTTGGGAGATGCCTTATGCACACTCTCACCATGGAGGACATTAACATGTTCATGCACTGACCGATACAAGCCATCTCCTAGTGTTGATACACATATCTACCTTTTTGTATCTGTTCTTTGAGATATACACCCACATCTTGTATATGTACCCCTCACAATGTTGATACCTTCCTATTATAGCTCTTGTGTACATGGTAGTCATCCACTAGAAAAAATAACTATCGGCTCCATCATGATTGACTAGATCCTATGACATCCCCACTAATGTTGTTAGAGTCCAATTGTGGGTGTAGAACTAGGTACAAATATATGCTCCCACCCACCTGCACACCACACACAAACACACACACACATGAGCATTCATCAATACAAAGATCTATGTACTGAGTTTCTATCATAACTTTATAGATGTAGGGCAGACTCAGCCATGATTGGGATGAGAGATGCCTTGGACTCTATTTACTCGAGATTCAACGACATTAAGTAGAGTTACTAAGAGAGAGGCTTAGAGACAGAGAAACACACCCACATATACATCTCAATGTTCTTCCATCTAGAGATTGAGAAGAGATGAGAGCAACCAAAGATAGGGTAGAGGTATACTAAGTGATCAAGCAGCAAAGTTGGGGAGATCCTAGAGGCGCAGTATGGTGGAATTCTTCCATTGCTAGAGGAGGTTACAACCTCATCACAACAAAGGATCATATCTTCATTGGCAATACATGGGAGATGCCCTATGTAGACTCTCACCATTGAGACATCAAAATGATCACGCACCGATTGATGCGAGCCATCTTAAAATTTTGATACACACATATCCACCATTTTGTATTTTTTCTTTAAGATACACACCCACCTTTTGTAGATTTAACCCTCAAGCTCTTGATGTCTACCTTCTATAACTCTAGTATGCCTAGATGAATCCACGTTGAACCCAAATTCAAAGCTAAATGAAAGTACAAGGTATAGACTCATCGTAGTCATCCACACAAGATAATATGACCATCAACTCCATTGTACATAGTATTGATTAAATACTACAACTTCAAGGACCTGGGCCAGGGGCCGTGGTTTTGGATTGCGTTGCATAACTCAAAGATGGGCGGCAACAACAAGCTACAAGCGCCAATTTGTTGTGTTTAAAGAGCATAGCTTGATGATGAAGATCGTGAGAAGATGATGTGTTATTCCATACAAGTAAAGATGTACAAGTAAAGCAAACAAGGCTTGTGTGCATGCAGCTAAGAAAAGCAAGATCATGCATGCCATCAAGGTGATTTTGAATTGCAAGGGTTTGGTTTTGAGGAGCAAGGCTCTGGATAAGATTGATGATGAGATTTCAAAAATGTACTGATATTTCTAATGATGGTTATGTAACTCTTAGTTTTTTATAATGATTTCACAAGCCAACAAGCCAACAATCAAAGGCAAGCTTGGCAAGCATAGATTGCACAAGCCAACAAGCATAGATTGCACGTGTATAACATGACAAGCAAAGCTTGCATCAAGGCAAAAGGAGTTTGTGTACATAAATCAAGGCAAGCTCAAAGTTACTCAAGTATTGAACTTGAATGCGGCAAGGCAAGCATCAGAATAAACAAGGGGAGCAACACTCTTAGCCTAAAACGGTATTCTAAGTTATCAATGTTTTATCATGCATTGCATATGAATATTTGAAGAATAATCATAAGGCTATGAGCACACAATTTCTATTTACGAAGGCCAAATGCTTCAGTTCTTAAGACATGATAAAGTTTTCAAGACATAAATTATTGACACCAAGTACGGCACAAAGTGTATCTAAAAAAAGATCCAAAATAATTGAAACTTTGAAATTCAAGGCAAGGACAAGGCTGAGTCAAGCAAGATACAACTTGCTACTTCTCTATCTATTTCATGCAAGTGTTGTGGACCTAACTCCACACAAGAAGGCTTTTCGATGCTTCCACTACAATGTATGACATTCTACCAAGGACGTCATTGATCAAATTATTGCACATTTTTTTCTAGTGTAGAGTGGGTGGATAGATTTTATGCTTTAAAAGTTCAATTGTTGGTTGATAATCGACAAGGTCAATTCTACTTACGATATGCAAGGCATACATAATGATGCATAAGCCTTACCCATGCTCTTAGTTATGACTTTTTGCACGAGGGTGCTGAATTCTACATAGGGTGCACACAAGATTTATGATTGGCACTTATTTTCTCCTATACACATTTTCTATTATGTTTTGGACATGGATATTTTCTTCCAATCTTTATTATGCCCCTATGGGTGAATCTTTTGGAAAAGGATTTTTGAAAAATAACCAAAAGATCCCAAAGACCCCCTTCAAAAATAGCCATTAGCCCCTAATGTTTTCCTTGGATGGATTATAGGATTTTCCCAACATGTCTATGGAAAGAAGCTTAGGGTTCTTTTAACCAAATGAGAAGGGAAGTCCTTTGTCCAAATGCAAGCATCTATGTTTGCATAATTCCGTAGGATTTCAAGATGCAAGAACCTATGCTTGCATCTTGAAAGCCTATGGAATTTTGCAAGACCTCACATGGGTGCGAGAATTCATGATGAGATTTCTAGTCAAGAGATGTTGGAGAAACATGTTGCACTTGGCAATACTTTGGTTGATATGTATATGAAATGCCGTGCCCTCACGAAAGCACAAAAGGTTATTGATGTTGTGATACTGCAAGGAACCTTTGGGCTATTTGAATCAGATGCGAAGTGAAGGTTTCTTGCCAGATGGAGTCTCTTGGAGTGCTCTTGTAAGAAGATTTTCCTAACAAGGGCTAGTCAAGGAAGTTTTGAATTGTTTTTTGTTAGATGCAACACATGGGCACCTTCCCAACTGCAATCATTTTTCTTAGTGTGCTCAATGTTGGATGAGGGCCAAATTCTTTTTGATGGCATAAGAGAAAAACATGGCATTATATCCTAGACACGGAGCACTACACTTGTAGTGTTGACCTTTCTAGGCAGGCAAGGCATTTTTACAAAGCTATGAGCTTAATGAAGAGGATGCCATCATCTGATTATCCTCCAACTTGGTTAGCTCCTCTAAGTGTTTGTCAAAAATGGGGAAATATGGAGCTAGCATGATTGGCCTTTAAGTGTGCACAATAAAACTAGAGAATTGCAATGCTTTGGACAAGACGTAGTTGCTAGATTGATGTACGCTACAATATCGTGAAATGAAATTGTCCCTACAAATTTGAAATGAGTCTCACAAAATATTTCCCTTGATTCAAACAAGGTTTTTTCTTTGTCAGCCTTCTAAGAAAATGACCATTGCTGGTTCAATTTATCAATACACGACAAAGGGTGGATATACCAAAGACAAAGGTTTAGCCGACAACACTGGATTGGTCACAACAATTGATAAATGAATATTGAACTAAAGGAAAGTCTTTGAATTTTTTATTTATTACCGACAATGCAATGAAACGAACGTATTAAAAATTCATGCTGCCATGAGAATGGCACGTTATCATGCATCATAAACATTGAAAACGATTGTGCAAACTTCCCCATGCAAAGAAACTTGCATGTTTTATGTTTCCAAACATATAAGGGAACAACATGTATTTAAACAAGATGAACGGTCACTTTGACATCCTAAAACAATGTTAGGAAAAGAACTAGGGTCCAATGTATTTTAACCAAATGAAATTGTAAAATCCCGGCTAGATCTTGAGCTTGCTTGTAAGAAAACTTGGCAAAAGCTTCAAATTATGACCTAAAAGCCGGGAGAATTTCAAGTTTGCCCTTACATTCACCGGTTAGGAAAAATATATTTTTTCTAATCCTCTCCTAAAACAAACAAGTCAAATTTTTACAAGACATGCCAAATTCCAATGGTTAAGTTTTGAAGGGTGGATGTAATGGAGTTCAAAAATTAAAAGGCAAACCATCACAAAGTGTTTAAATAATCTTTCTGTAATTGTGACTGCATGTGCAAAATTCTATGGTTGTCAAGGTCTCTCTTGCATGTAGACAAACTATAAAGAAAACATAAAACATGCTAAATGATGATTTAAACTAGAACCCTAAAAACACATTACACCAATCAACGAAAAACGGTCAAGTACTGTATTGTGTTGATCGTGATATTATATATAAGGACTAGACTAATGGGATAAGAAATTAAAAATTAAAAGATATTCCTAATGGCTTAAGAAAATAAAAGGTATTCTTTTTTTTTTTCAAAACTCACAATTGTGAGTGGATAGTATTAAGAACATCAAAAATATACACCAACCTCGAGCTCAGACCGAACATTGAGGATCAATGGATTACAAGTTTTTTGCTTGATATAGAAACCACAACTACTCCTAGGCTTTACTTATTACAAGATGTCATCATGACATGTATTGTTCTAGACCAATCCTTTGAGGCAAAGATTTTCTCAACAACAACAAAAAGGATGCGCTAGTCTATAGTACATAGCAGCGGGCAATGATAAGGCACGTAGATTTACAAGAGTATCAATTGGGAAGGACATATACAACATTGTGTGTGTGTGTGTGTGTGTGTGTGTGTGTGTGTGTGTGAAAGAGAGAGAGAGAGAGAGAGAGAGAGGACACTATAAAGAAAAGAAAATGCTAAAAAAAAAAAAAAGGAGACAAGAAACATAAATATACCAATGTGAAGTTGACTACCTCTTTATATGGACACAAAATGTTTTTTGAATTTCCACCTTCATACGTCTTTTGACTTTTTGCCTTCATCTGTCTTTCTACTTTCCACCTTCGTTTGTCTTTTTATTTCGTGAACTCACCCTTCACCTATGCCCTTAATATGTTTTGACAGAATTTTTGTTTTCTTGAGATTGGGGAGACCTAATGGAGTTAGAAATTAATAACAATCATATGACATAAATCATTTGAAAATCACGATCTTTTAATGATTTTTGTCTTTCCAACAAATGAACAAGAGGAAATAAACTTTATGTTCGGAAAACTCTTTTATCAACCATGTGGAAAATTTATGAATGTGTGCAATCTATTGTTTCAATTTAGGATGGGTTCAGATGACCTGGTGCAAGAGCAATGGGCACATTCATAGCTCCATTATGTCGAATTCTCATTGGTGCAAAAGGGGAGAACCTTCTTTTGGACCCACAAAACCTTGGGCAAACCCCCCTCCTCAAAAAATTACTTCTTTCACTTATTTTTAAGTGGGATATGCAGAAATGGCTACTCGAATCTTTAATCAATGGCTACCAGTGTTGGAATCAAACCATCAAGGTAGCGCCTATTGGTTGATAGCCCTGTGAATAAAAGCATATTAAAACTGCTAGTGCCTCATGCGAAGGAGAGAGGAGTCGACATGTGAAAAACTCATTTCTTGTTGCCACCTTCATCTGAACCCACTCTTAGGTACATTAGAAACACGGTATTAGAAGCACTGTCTGCAAGGCTATTCAATGAGCATGTAAGAATTTATATATCCACCAACGAATATTATTTATCCATGAAAAGATATCAACAAAACTACTTTTGATTTTTTTCTAATAGCGAATCTCACAATATGTGAGAGGTTATATTAATAAAAGAAAGTCATTACATTAGCACCATGATTAATCTGAGCCATGGCCACATATATTCCAATGGAAACAAATGATTAAAAAAACACCAACTTGGCACCCAACAAATTTTCATAGATCTGATAGTAAGAATCACCCAGTTCCACATGTTAGAGGTCCTGTCCTAGCCTTCCAAACATGGTGAAGAAGTAAAATCTAACTACCTGAGTGCAAATCAGAATCCGTTGGCTCTTCATCTCTTTCCCTCCAAGGAGCAAATCATTCTTGGAAAACCAAATCTTCCAAGTCCTTTGGACGATTTTACACACCTTACTAGCCAGGCCACTATTCACTCCAAGAATAAGTGTGGCAGGTTCTCCCTAGTAGTTCTGTAGCCCGAACACCTGTCGGAGCCGATGCCTCGAGCTAAGGCCTTGTCACATGTTGGCAAGGCCCCCCACAACACCTTCCATAGAAAAATCTTCATTGCCAAGGGAACCTGAGGGTTCCATATGTTCTTTGTAACTGCCGGCCACCGCACCTCTAGCCATTGTTTGCCCCACTATTTGTTCAGAGGGGTTGACTAGAATGCCTTTTATAAAAGACCTATGTAAATTCCCTTGGTGTGTGGTTTGAGAAAGTGACCACTCTGTGGGCGTCGCCAGGCTTCCCACTCAAAGTTGGGTGTGCTAAGGGGCATTAAGAGACTGCCCAACCTTTCTAAAACTTTGTTTATCAGCAACCTCTTTGTGCTGTTAAGGTGAAACTGGGTAGGGGCAAGGTCTGCCTCTTTCCAATTCAGCTTGCAGGCATCCCCCTTACGTGGGTTAGACACTAAAATCCTTTATTATCACCTTTCAAGGCAATCTCCGTCCAGCAAGGTCCAAAAAAAGGACTTTTGAATTTTAGTTAGTTTTGAAGTTTTCAATCATTTAATGCCTCCCATCCAAAAGTCAAATGTATGCTTGACTCTCTTCTTCACTAAGGTTTGTCTTAGAAAGCCAAAAAATCATCCTGCAAATGATTCGATGAAAAGATTAGAATTTTTTTTTATTTTTTTTGGGGAAGAACTCCCAATCGTAAGTGAATTATATTAACATGACCAAAAAATTACAAATTCTAGTCATGCTCTTCCCGATTCATGATATTTTCCAGCACCCAAATATACATCAGTTGACTGGGGAACCACCCTGAGACATTGGAAAGGCCCCCATAGATAAGCTTGACTAGATCTTGGAGCAAAACTTGCACCTGCGTGGTTAATACAGTGCCCATCACCCTATTCCAATCCGTTTTTCAAAGGAGACCATCGCTTCCTTGCTTTCTTGTATCATCTCTGAGAATTGAGGTGTTTGAACTGTGTTCTTGAAGACTCGGCAATTTTTAGCATTCCACACGTGTTTGAAGTAGAACTTTACAAGCTGCGGATGTAAATTTAGAAAAATCTAATAATTTGCATACTGATAAGTAGCACTTTACAAGTTGCGAATGTAAATTTGGATAGATTTTAACGTTTTTATGGTTCTTTTTCCAGGTACATGTGTCAAAAATGGGACCTCCAAGGTAATATGCTTAGAATAAAGGCAAAGCGTCCCATTAATGAAGCGCTCTCAGTACTTCTCCTTGGTGTATCTCAGGACTAAGTGACACGGACATGGGAGGGTGGGATCTACGGTCGAGGGATTGTGGGTCGTAGATCTGAAATGCGGGTACTTTTGTAAAAAGTAATCTAGGGTACCCACATTTGCGGGCACGATTTTGAACCCGTGACCTCACCCACGAGAGACGGATACCCTAACCACTACGCCATGCGCGCGTTGTGAAACGTGGGAGCCTTAGTTTACTTAAAACCTGTATGTACAAGGGCCACAACCAAAAGTAATCTAGGGTATCTTATATTACTTTTTAAAATAAAAAGTAATCTAGGGTACCTTAGATTATTTTCGACGCCGCCACTGGGATCTACGGCCCACAAATCTCCGACCGTAGATCCCACCCTCCCATGCCTGTGCCACTTAGTCCTGAGGCTTGGCGTAGGCACCATTTTTCAAAATATTGCATTTGTGTGTGTGTGTGTGTGTGTGTGTGAGAGAGAGAGTGAGAGAAAGAGAGAGTGAGAGAGAGAGATCCGTTTGAAAGGATCAAGGGTCCAGGTGAAAATAGACGAGATCTTCCATCCATTTTTTGTAAGGGCAATTTTCACTCTGCGCAGTGCGAAAACGACGGGCTGATTCTCTGCAAACTGCGAATTAAAGGCCGCGGGCTCGTTCTCTACATACTGCCCTGCGCCGCGCTGACGGGCTCATTCTGCGCATATTGCCCTGCGTAACAGTGACGAGCTTCATTCTATACTTACTACCCCGCGCCTCGCCGTGCTCATTATCTGCGCCATATCTCCGAATGAGTTGTTGTGTGTCGCTTAGCAGCATCGAAAGAATGGACAGTTAGTTTTGTGCCCTTCGAATGAGTTGTGGGGCGTAGCACTGTGCCATATTTGCGGACATTTGGCGAGGTAGAAACCACACAGAACCTGCCCGCCGGAGATCTCTGGTTTACTTTGGAAACTAGGTTAGTTTTGGGTGCTCATCTATGAGGGCACGCGATTACTTGTTATGCAATTATCTACTAAACATCTTGATGCTTGTGTCCTTATGGCTCCAAGAATGTAATCGAAGCACATGCACCTCTATCGCAAGTAGAGAAATAGCTTTCGAACAATCACATGGGTGTTTTTGAGAGTGAATGGCAAGCGGAGGCGAAGTGGAAAGCGATATCAACATGAGCGAAACTGAGCTATGTCTTGTTTGGATACTTTTGATTTTTGGGTGCGCCATTGGCTTCATTGATGCTCTCCCTATTGGAAGGCTAATGATTCATTTTATGATAGTATCTCAATTATGTTGTACAATGTTTGATGGTGCACCTTGTTTAAACTTGAAAATCGTTAATGAGACATGTCACAGGTTGTGCTTGTGTATGTGTAGAGGTCATATGGTTTGTATGATCAATAAACTTCAATCTTTTTTTCGTATCTTGGTTAGGATATGTCTCCATTTATTGAGGTTGTGGGGACAAATGGAAAAGTAGCATGTGAGTGTCATGCATCATAAATGTGTATTGATAGAAAGATCTATTATGAAAGACAATTTCTTCTCATTAGACATCTAAAGATTGTGCACAAAATCACTAATATCCATGTTTCAGAGCATAAATCGAAGCAACGTAACACTAGTGAGAGACCACCATGAACAGTGTCTTCTATATTTAAATGCCAATGTATGACAAAATTGGGAATGTTGTACATAGAGTTAAGGTGGCATGAAGAAAGTTTCACAAAAATTTAGAGCAACGAGCAACTAAAGAGTGGGAAACAGTGTATGACCTAAAAGAGAAATCACAAATAGAATGGGAACACACTTGGATCAAAACTCAAAATATTGTATGGGAAGCAGACATGCTGAGTAGAGTAGTAAAGATAGAGGCAAAAATAAAGCGTCGGTACAAAGCTCGCGTGAATGGGGTCCCACATGATACCGATGCCTCTCATGAGGAAAATTCTAGTGCCAACAAAGAATAAATCAATGATTGTGAGGATGGATCTTCCATTGTAAGTTTTGTATAATATATTGTGCAACTCTTTTTTCTTCAGAAAGGTACTTTTTGATATTTACTCGATTTATAATTTTGTTTGTTATTATAGCTTGTTTCATCATCAACATCTAGCTTTACGCATACCAAAAGGATTATTTTCGTGGTGAGCCACGATCACCTTGTATGTGAGAGCCACGACTTGAATATGGAGCAACTTCTCGACAGGTTTGTTGCTAATATAGATTTGTATAATAGTGTAAACATTTGAAGTGTATTAAACAAAGGTAAATAATGTAAGTGTATTAATTTTAATGTAGGTGTCATAAAGGAGTTACGTTTCTCTTGCGATCAAGTCGGGATGGTCTTGAGTCGCGGGTGGACTTAGATGCACAAGTTATCGATGATGTTTTAGATCTTGAGTCTTCGACAAAGGTTATCAATCTCTTTGCATTGTGAGAAAAATAACACTATATTTAAGTAACGTAGATTTTTATGCTCTTATAACTTATTAAACTACTATTTGATAGATGGATGGAAGATATATTATCATCAGATGTTTTATTAGTGGCGGTGTGGTGGGTCGACAGCATGTGGTACCCTTTTGTCTCGGAACGTACTATAAGATACCATACTCTCGATAATTTCTTTGGGACTCCCAATTTAGGAAGTCATATCTTTATATTTTTCCATGTCTTAGATGTGTATGATTATTTCACTGTTACGTATTACACAATAGATTAAAAAATACGAAGTCTAAATTTAACATGTTTGTATAGATCTCACTGTGTTCTTCTGGCATTTTACAATGCCCATGTGGTACGCATACCTCCTCTTTCTTGACAATGTTCATCTTTATTTCTCTTTAATTCACTCTCAATTGTCACCATTGAGAGACTGCTACTGAGTGTGTCTATGTACGCACTACTATTACTCCTTCAAAATGATTGAGTTGTTTGTTAACTTTCAATTAAACGCATGCATTTGGTTGAAGGGTACTAAAGCATTTCAATACACACTGCTCAAATCTACAAGTCAAAGAGGAGCTAGAAGATTCCCGAGAATCATATAAAATCATTACTGCAAAGGTTGATAGCTTTAATGTAGTTTTTGATTGAGTACTGGCATTTTCATTGATAATGTATTTGTAGTTGTTGTTTGCAGTGTCCCCAACAACCAAATGCAACTGATTGTGAATATTATGTAATGACTGCAATAAGATTATTGATTAAGACCACGTTCAAAGATAAGAAACCTCAAGTCAATCTGGTAATTGCATGTCCTAATGAAGCATATTTTTATCAAGTGTGCTTAGCATTTTTTGATGCACATATTTTTTGACAGTTAAAAAAAATTTGGTTCCAGTATGAAGAGGTTGATTTTACGAAAAAGAAGCTCAGCGAGTGGTTGCACAAGCAGTTGGGTGAAGTCACGGTTGGCTAGGCTACGATTTAGTGTTGAACTATTTTGAGATTACATAAAAATGTGATCACCATTTTTGTTTTGAGCGTTAGCTTTGGACATAATTGACAAGCATAGCTCTTGTTTTTGTATTGAGCCTTTTTTATTTACATCGAAATGTGATCATCATTTTTGTATCAAACGCTAGTTTTGGATAAAATTGCCACTCCGTATTGATGTTACTATCAAGAGAGCTTCTCTATCTCTATATTTTGAAGCCTTTCTTGTTGCATACAACGTAAAGTTGAGTGTTTATGTTTGTTACTCCTTGCTTTGGATATAATTGTCACTCTGTGTCGATGTTACTATCAAGAGACCTTCTCTATCTCTACATTTTGAAGCCTTTCTTGTTGCATGCAATGTAAAGTTGAGTATTTACATTCGTTATTCCTTGAACTTTGAATGGTAATAAGCAGGCCGGGTATGGAAATAAAGTTTTTTTGATTGGTTATATTCTTTATGTACATAAAGTGATCTTGACACAATGCCCTTACTCTCGTCCCTTGAGTAGAGGATTTCTTAATGGCTAATTACAATAGAGTTTATTTCTTTATGCTTGGAATTCTTTAGGTTTGTTCAAAGCCTCTCAACAAAGGTTAGATCATGCACAAATCAAGTGGTTGGAAGTTTCATCAATTAGTCTTCAAATGACATTGCTTCGACTAGAGGAATACAAAAGTAGTATTCTGACGATGGAAGCTTTGATGCCTGGTAGTTGTTTCCCATTTTCTTGGGTAAGTGTAAAGCAACACTCAACATCCTCTGAACCACCATATTGACAAGCAGAGATCATCCCCTCAAAAATCTCAGCTTCATTACAAATGTGAATCACTTGACCCACTAGAGTTTGTATGACATTTTCTCTGATGTGCATAGGCTTTACTAGGAGGAGAGCATGGCACGTGTGACACATGGGTGTGGCTTGGGAATCCACTAGCAAGGTTTTAATGCAACAATGTGGACACCAAATACGGAGCCATTTATCAAAACGGATATGAGATCTACTCCTTTGGGGCTTGTGTCTGAGTTGGCCCGTTTGACGCAATGGTTTGAAAGGTTAGATAGTTTCATCAAGATCTATGATTTGTTGTTCTTCATTTGTGCAAACTAGTGGTACACCATGCCAAGTCAAGTTGCTATAATGTGGGCCTGGATTTGTCTAATACTTCCTTTGACAGGGAGATCAATCTTCATAAGGATCACAAATGTTAAGAGCGTCCCTTTCATGTTTTGCAATTGTTGCATAATGACTTCAATCTCTTTCAGATCCTTGGAATACACCTCTTTCTATATTGTTGACAGTGAACCCTTGAGGTGGTTGATGCGATCCACCACATCATCTTTCCTCTCTTGTATATCATTGTCACCATCGTGCGCTTCAAAGGATCTCGACAAAGGCTAGATCATGTACAAATTAAGTGGTTGGAATTTTCATTAATTGGTCTTCAAATGGCATGGCTTTGACTAGAGGAATACAAAAGTAGCATTTTGACGATGGAAGCTTTTATGTCTACCAATTGTTCCCCATTTTCTGAGGTAAGTATAAAGCAACACTCAACATCCTCTAAACCACCAAATTGACAAGCAGAGATCATCCCCCCAAAACTCTCAAATTTAATGCAAACGCGAATCACTTCTCACTAGAGTTGGTATGACATTTTCACTGATGTGCATAGGCTTTATTGGGAGGAGAGCATGGTACATGTGACACATGTGTGTGATTTGAGAATCCACTACCAAGGTTTTGGTGCAACAATGTGGACACCAAATACGGGACCGTTTATCAAAATGGACACGAGATCTACCCTTTGGTGCTTGCTTCTGAGTTGGCCCGTTTGACGCAATGATTTGAAAGGTTGGCTAGATCCATCAAGATCTATGTTTTGTTATTCTTCATTTGTGCGAACTAGTGTTACACCATGACCGAGTCGAGTTGCTATAACGTGCGCCTGGATTTGTTTAGTACCTCCTCTGACATGATTCCAGAAAGATGATGGAAACTTTTATGATTTTCGGCCTTTCATAACTCCCACATATGATCTTTGATTTGAGTGGAGATAATAGATCTGCAATCTACGCGTCAAGCTCTTTCCATAGATATGCTACATGATATGATTTTACCTGCTAGATTTTTAATTCCATTTTGGGAGGAAACTTTGAATTCAAATAAACTAGCCGTTTTGCCTGTTTGAATTCAAAAGGTGTCCTTTGATTACTTTCTTAATACTAAAGGTTTGACTTCCTTAAACTGCCAAATAAAGAGACCCTCCTAGACTCCATTCTCTTCCTAATGCCTCCTCCTCCTCCTCATTTGGTCCCTATGGATCCCCAGATAGACTCATTCTTGCGCATGCGGCAAGAGTATGAGCAAGATTTGCAAGGGTTCTTCTCTTCATATACGCCACATTAGTTGTCCCAGTATGGGATGTCCCCCTCACCCTCGTCCATGCCCTCGCAAACCCCCACTACCTTTCCTTCACCCTTTCCCTCGGAACCCCCCACTACATTTCCTTCACCCTATACCTCGGTCCTTGCTACTACATTTCCTTCACCATTTTTCTCGCCACCCTCTTCTACAATATCCTCGCATCAATCCTCCCCGCTTCGACCATCAAGACATCCTAGACCTCGTGATCGTTGATCTTCTTTAGGGAAAAGTGAGCAACGTAGTTAACGTGGCTCTGGGGGTCGACGAGAGTCCACTGACAGCTAGCACAGACAAGGATCGGGGGAAGGCTCTTATTTCAATGCTTGCTTTGGAGGAGGTGGAGGAGGATTGTCCACTGACTTGCGAGATACGGGGTACAGTTCTGATGTGGAAGCTCCAGATGCCGATGATGATGGCCTATACTATAGGTGTCATCAAGATCTGAGCGTTCGGGGGGGGGAGGGGGACAAAGATACAAACAAAAAAAATGCTTGAAGGGGGAGAATTTTATGAAGGTTTCAAACCACACCATCTACCTTTCAGGTTATAAATGAAGGGTCACTTCTCTTCAAGATTCAAATTACCATATGAGAGTAAATGGTATCATGTCAGCTTGCAAAGCATTTATTGTGATTGTGCGGATTGGGGCAGCCAATGTAAGCATCTTAATGGTGTTCAAATGACTCACTTTCCTTGTTTGAAAGAATTTCTACATGGTACACATAAAGATGCATCCAATATCTACAAAGATGCGATGCATCATGATTTTGAAGTGTACGATGGTGACAATGATATACAAGAGAGGGAAGATGATGTGGTGGATCTCATCAACCACCTCAAGGGTGCACTGTCAACTATACAGAAAGAGGTGTATTCCAAGGATCCCAAAGAGATTGAAGTCATCAAGCAACATTTGCAAAACATGAAAGGGACGCTCTTAACATTTGTGAAAGTGCATCCTTTGACCACTCTTACACATCTCTTACATACCCACCATTCTTACACACATAACATACATCTATTTGTCAAAATGTTAATCACCTCCATAAGCTCATGGCAAATAAAGAGTTTCTCCTACATCCCATCCTCTTCCTAATGGAGGGGAGTGGTCATAGGGACCAGAGCCCCCAGAAGGATTCCCAGAAGAGGAACCCACGGTTGTCCTCAAAGAGTGAAAGAAGTCTTCATCTTGCCCGGCCATGTCACAACTAAAAAAGAGAGAAAAAAGAAATCGAATACAACCTAAATAGACATGCTAAAACCCTGCTAATAGAGGGGCCAAACTCATGCCGTTTGCTAGGGATAATGCCCCTCTATTAGAGGGATTTGGGCATGCCTATTTGCATGCAATGGGCAACCCAAACTGCCCATTGCATGCAAATAGACATGAAAAAACCCCTTTGATAGAGGGGCAAAACTAAAGGGGTTTTGGCATGCTTATTTGCATGCAATGGGCAACCCGTTTGGGCTGCACATTGCATGCAAATAGACATGCCAAAACCCCTCTAACAGAGGGGCCAAATGGCATGTTGTTTGCTAGTGGTTTTGGACATTGAAGGGGGGAGGTAAAATAGGGCCAAAACAACATGAGCATGGGGGACAACCCATGGGCTCACATGAGCCTTTACCTCGACCAATTAGGCCAATAAAACATAGGGTTTTGGACTGGGGTCAAATAGACTTGCCGTTGGGCCCCTCTATTAGAGGGGTCATTAGAAAATTTCGGAGGTCATTTGGAGGGCCTTGTAAGAAATTGTATTTCTCTCTCTAGAAACTTTTTTTAAAATGCACTTGCACCTTGTGAGTACGTCCAAATGGACAACCAGACACTCTAAAAAGTAGATTTATATTCCCAATCGTCCTTGAAAACGGTCACTTTTTTATTTAATGCGAGCGTCTTTTTCAGGAGGCAGGTGCGACACATTCAATGCAGCTTATGTCATCACTGGAACTTAAAAAATCACAAACTATCAAATAGTGATAGATTTTGAGGCTTTTGACACCACCAATGCGTCCGAAACGCCAAAATACCCTAAAAACGAATGTCTACTTGTCTCGTTCCGACATCCGGAGAGGCAAAAAATAAAAAAAAACCCCAAAAAATGGGCTTTTTACTTAAGGCACGCGAGGAGGCATTCTAAAATTCTAGAATGCCCCTCTGCGCGCCGTTAGTACAAAGCTTCTTTTAGTGGGTTTTGGATACTTATCTTTTAAGAAAGCCCCGTTTTTTGACATTTTCCTCTCAAAAAGCTCCCTAGAAAAAGGAAAAAAGGGGCTTTTTACTAACGGCGCGCGAAGAGGCATTCCAAAATTTTGGAATGCCCCCTCGTGCGCCGTTAGTAAAATGTTTTTTTCGGGGTTTTGGATTTTTTTTGCCTCTTTGGATATCGGAGCGAGGCAATTAGACATTCATTTCTAGGATATTTGGGCGTTCCGAACGCATTGACAGTATCAAAAGTTTCAAAATCTTCCACCACTTGATAGTTTTGTGACTTTTTGAGTTCCAGTGATGACGTAAGCCGTATTAAATGCACCGCATCTACCTTCTGAAAAAGGTGCTCGCATTAAATGAAAGAGAGTGATCGTCTTCAAGGACCACTAGATTATTAAATGAGGAGAGGGACACCTTTTATATTTGTATTAATATCAATCTATTTTTCTACGTAACGTAGGCTCTTCTCTCATTGGAGGAGCTTATTTTCCTCTCTCTTCCAAAAGACCTCCGAAATCTCCTAATGTTTGGCATGTCGATTTGCATGCAATGGGCTGCCCATTGCATGCAAATAGGCATGCCAAAACCTCTCTAAACGGGGGGCCAAATGGGAAATTAGGGCAATAAACATAGGGTTTTGGACTAAGGTGAAATAGACTTGCCGATTAGAGGGGCCAAACTCATACCTAAAATGGCATGATTTAAGCCCTTCTATTAGAGGGGTTTTGGGCTACCGGTTTGGCCCCTCTATTAGAGATATTTTGGCATGCCTATTTTCATGCAATGGGCTGACCCATTTGGGGAGCCTATTGCATGCAGATAGGCATGCCAAAATCCCTCTAGCAGAGGGTCCAAACTCATGTCGTTAACCCCTCTAATAAAGGGGCTAAACACATTCCAAATGGCATGAGTTTTGCCCCTCTATTAGAGAGGTTTTGGCATGTCTATTTGCATGCAATAGGCTCCCAAAATGGGCTGCCCATTGCATACAGATAGGCATACCAAACCCCCTCTAATAGAGGGGCCAAACGCATGCCGTTTGCTAGTGGTTTTGGACATTGTAGGGGGGAGGCCAAAAAAACATGATCATGGGGGACAAGCTATGGGCTCCCATGAGCCTTTACGTCGACCAATTAGAGGGGTTTGGGCTATCAGTTTGGCCCCTCTATTAAAGAGGTTTTGGAATGCCTATTTGCATGCAATGGGATGCCCAAACGGGATGTCCATTGCATTCAAATAGGCACGCATAAAACCCTCTAATAGAGTGACCAAATAGCATGCGTTTGGCCCCTCTATTAGAGGGGTTTTGGCATGCCTATTTGCATGCAATGGGTGGCCCATTTGGGGAGCCCATTGCATGCAAATAGACATGCCAAAACCCCTCTAATAGAGGGGCCAAATGCATGCCGTTTTGGCATGAGTTTGGCCCCTCTATTAAAGGGGTTTTGCCATGCATATTTGCATGCAATGAGCAGCCCTTTTGGGGAGCCCATTGCATGCAAATAGTTATGCCAAAACCACTCTAATAGAGAGGCGGCCAAATGCATGCCGTTTACTAGGGGTGTAGGACATTAAAAGGGGGAGGCCAAAAAAACATGAGCATGGGGGGCAACCCATGGGCTCACATGATCCTTTACCCTACCGGTTTGGCCCCTCTATTAGAGAGGTTTTGGCATGCCTATTTGCATGCAATGGGATGCCCAAATGGGCTGTCCATTGCAAGAAAATAGGCATGCCAAAACCCCTCTAAACTCATGCCAACACGGCATGCATTTGGCTCCTCTATTAGAGGGGTTTTGGCATGCATATTTTCATGCAATGGGAAGCCCTTTTGGGGAGCCCATTGCATGCAAATAGGCATGCCAAAACCCCTCTAATAGAGGGTCCAAACAGCATGAGTTTAGCATGCCAAAACCTCAATAGAATTCAAAAAAATGTGAGCATGGGGGACAACCCATGGCCTCACGTGAGCCTTTACCTTGACAATAAGTGGAAATAGACATTTATTTTAAAACAAGCAAAAATAGACATTAATTTTAAAATAAATGCATGCCAACAAAAAAAGTGCATTTACATAGTTGTGTTTTGTGTGTCTCCTTGCCGCCTCTTGCCGTCAACAAAAGAGTTGCGGTCGCCATCAATGCTGCTTTGCCACCTTTTGCCACCAACAAAAGAGTTGTCGCCACCGCCGCCAATGCTCCTTTGTTCCTCTCTTGCCGTCAATGTTTGCTTGCCTCCTCCTTGTGTGTGTGTGTGTGTGTGTGTGTGTGTGTGAGAGAGAGAGAGAGAGAGAGAGAGAGAGAGAGAGAGAGAGAGAGAGAGAGAGAGCGAGAGAGAGAGAGAGGAAAGTTCTAAGAAGAGAAGAATAGGAGAAAAAACACAAAGGTCATCGTAGCTGTTTTGAAAATGGGTTAGGGTAAAAAAAGCCCAGCCAACAGGTTTCCTTTTTTATATAATTTTTTTCAATGTTTTCCGCGTTGATTTCCATGCTATTTGCCGCACTCATTGCCACTATTATACCCATGGGTGCTCTTTTAAAAAAAAAAATTGATCACTTCCCCCTTCTTTTGCCGACCTTCTCCCTCCACGTCTTTTAAGAAGAATCTATTAGACATGCAAAATCATTCTCATTTTAAGCTCTTGTTCACCTTACCTACCTCACCTCTCGCATTTCAAAGATGTAAGCACCAAGGTGGGATGAAGACGGACCAGACAATGCAGTGGAACGAATTGATGGTTGAACAACAGGTTGTTGTTTCCGTTCGAGCATTGCAAAAGGGCCATTCCTAGACTCCAAAGTGTCTGTTTGAAGCATGTCGAGGACTATGGAATGTGGGACTATCCATGAACACAAATAACTGATCTTCGCAAACTTTCCCACATGGAAACCGCTCCTCAGTGGAGTGTTGTAGGAGGAGGCTCTCAAGCGAGAAAGTCAGAGAGACAATTGCAAGAAAACAGGGTTGTCTCTCTTCCGCAACGAGTATGATCGGTTGGAGAAATGTCCAAAGTGCGATTAAGAGAGATACAAAGACCTTCCCATTGATCCAGAGGAAAGAAAGAAGACTCATCTGGTACCTAGGAAATTTTTACGACATTTTCTCCTCATCCCTCGTATCCAATACATGTTCAAGACCATGACCTTCAACAAACCCTTTACATGGCATGCCGGTAGTTTCTCTGTGGATGGTATAATGCGTGTCCCAGCGGATTCACAAGCATGGAAACACATTGAGGAAAAATGGCCCGTGTTCAAAGGAAACCCATGATATATTCATTTGGGCCTTGCAAGTGACGGTGTCAACCATTTCGACACCAACAGTATGTCATGGAGCACATGGCCAATTATCTTGATCAATTACAATATCCCCCCTTGGAAGAGCACCAAGAAAGGCTACATCATGCTATCTTTCTTGATCCCCAGAAAGCACAAAGTCAAAAACTTGGATGTGTATCTAGCCCCTCTTATTGATGAGTTAAAGGAGCTATGGACCGGTATCCCTGTCTACAATGTGTCTCCACCACCAACGAAGCGTCAAATCCATACTCGAGGCATACCTATGTGGACTATGCATGACTTTCAGGGTCTTGGAGAGGTCTCAGGTAGCCATACATGTAGAGCCCCTCAATTATTGGTTATTGTATACCAAAGGTAACCATAGTAATTATGGATATAATGTACTACCAAAAGGTTTGTCTACATCCATACATGCAATGTGTCCTATTTGTGGTCACTCTCTCGTCACAGAGCATCCATCACACCTTAAAAAGGTCATTTATCTTGATAGTCATCATTTTATACCACGAACACATGAAAAATACAAAGAACCTTTGAATGGAAAGTCCCCATATAGATGGACAATGAGAGATTGGAAAATAGCATGGGATAGGCATTGCTCAATGGACCCCCTTCCCCGACAGCCACCCAAGGGTATGACACAATATTCTGTGTTTTTTGAGTTGCCTTACTAGATCGATTTGAAGGTCCAACATTTGCTAGATCCAATGCACATATTCAAAAATGTAGGCCAGATGATCTGGGGACACATCATAGGCAAGAGCGACAGTGTTGGAATTAGGGAGGACATGAAACATCAATGCGAAATGCCTGCATCAGCAATGCCGATGATGGAAGACAACGGGAAGTATCGTCTTCCAAAGGCATCATGGATCCCATCAAATACTGACTAAATCAAAGTGAAAGAAGTTATTGCTTCCATCAGAACACCTACAGGTTACATGCGGTCTTTAAAGGGAGCATTCTCGAAGACAAATAAGGGTGATGGACCCCTATTACATGGGTTGAAATCCCACAATTGGCACAAGATGCTCCAGGTGATTATCCACCCTTTACATTTTATCTTACTTGGATGATACTCTGATGTTATTACTTTTGAAAATAGTATGCAGTTCATCTTACCATTGAGCATCAGTGGATATGGAAGCAAGAAAGTACGCGATGCTATATATAAGATGGGAGAGCTTGTCAGGTGGGTGATCTCTATGGAGATTGAAGTCGCATCCATACCAGTGGCAAGATTGTTAGCCAAAGAAGCAGTTTTTCTCATTGAAGAGAGCTTTCCCAAGTCCATACTATTGAGCCAACTCCATCTTATATTGCATCTTGTGGATGAGGTAGAGATTTGTGGAGTGGTCCATTCCCGTTGGATGTTCTTCCTTGAGCGTTTTCTTAAGACACTCAAGGGATTCATGAGGCTACGTTCATAGCCAGAGGCTAGCATGGCCGAAGGATGGATTGTGCTCAAGAGTCATTTGTGTACATCTCTGAGTACCATGTTTATTGACTGATAAACAAGATCCAAGGGTGCACTCCCATATGCCAAATGGGAAGGGGAAGATAAATCTCATGGAAAGGCACATACGTGATGCAATAAACAACTACCTTGTCCTTAATGCACCAAAGATACAAAAGTGTGTAGCTCTATATGCAAAATTGAAAAGAAAGCGTGAAGAAGATCGAGAAGCGTATAGGGAAATACACTCTCAGAGAAGAAATTGCAATGTGGTTTACCCACCATACCTTGCCATGTTTCCAAAACTTGTAAGGCCCGATTGGTTGCATGAACAAATGATTAAAGCTAAAGCTGATATTGAGCATGTTAGCAATGAGAAATGGGAGTATGTGCGAGGTTGTCTACCAAAGGTAATTGATAATCAAACTCAATATGCACAATATAAAGTATTAGTATATAGCTACCTATACTCAAACTTGTTCTACTTTCAACAGGCAAGGATGTTCAACTCGATGTTCCATGAAGGAAGGCACTTTCGAATTGATAATGTATACAAAAAACGAACAACGGATGATAGTGGAGTGATGGGCAATTTTGATGCGCAAACTCCAAACGGTACGAAAAATAGATATTGTGGAGTTATTTAAAGAATATAACGAGTAGATTTTCAAACTTTTTGAAAGTATGTGTTTGATGTGAAGTGGTTTGCAGGCATTTCATCTAGACATGCAAGCGGTATCTACATGGTGGACTCTATGAGATTCCATACGGGCACAAGTGATATCTACATCTCTCCATAAAGTTGTGAGCAAGTGATCTATCTTCCAAGTATTTACGAACGAAGGTTTTGGTTTGTCATACAAGTCACTCCAAGAGAAAGATGTATACTAGATGACGCAGTGAACATATTAACCACTGTGGATGAACACAACAATGATGATGAAGCAGACATAGAAGGTGAAGAACTTCCAGCACGGTTGCTTGACGAAGCGAATGAGAATGATGTCGATGAAAAATAGCAAACCTATATAGAAGATGAAGAAGAGGATGAAGAGCTAGCAGAAGAAAATGATGATGATGATGATCGTTTTGATCCCTATATTGCTGATTTTGATGAATTGGGACTCCACATAGACCGCGTCATCGCTATGGAACTAGCAGATGATGATGTAATGGATGATCAATTAAGTCCATGTTTTAATGCACCGTAATGAGGATGTTGTAGCTAATGTCAATCACGTGCTTTTGTGAATGCTTTGTTAATGATCTTTTGCTAGCATACATTGTAACACATTTGTTTGATCTCTCTCTCTCTCTCTCTCTCTCTCTCTCTCTCTCTCTCTCTCTCTCTCTCTCTCTCTCCCCCCCGTCGGATAGATCTTTAAGGTCTCTTGGGTGTGTGTGGGTGGGTGTGTGCGCTAATAAAAAGAGGAAAATGGTATAACCTTTCTATCACCCAAGTGTGGTAGATTGGTTATGCCATTTCCCTCTTGAATAACAAGTGTTGAGTTCAACTCTCCCCATCAGATAGATATTTAAGGTCTCTTGGGATAGTTTCCTATGAGGTTAAAATACTCTTCTTCTTCTTCTTCTTCTTCTTCTCTCTATGGCTCGTTTCTTTGTAGACAGGACGAGCAGCAACAAGGCGAGCTGAGGTGAGGTGGTCTTTACAGAGGGATAAATTTGTTAGGATGTACATGTCGGCGAGACGAGGGAGGACATGGATGGAAAAGGCATGCGAACAAAGTGGAGGGTGTTGGGGGGGGGGGGGGGGGGGGGGGCTCACAAAGGACTAAGCTATCACAGAGGATTGGAAGGGAATGCGCGGTAGATAATTGGTGAGGGCGACGAGGCAAGCAGTCTCTGCTAATGTGAAATTTTGGAGTGGGAGGGGGGATAGAATATTCCAAGAGAATCCTAGAATTTAATGGATTTCTTGTGAGGAGAACCAGTAAGTAGCTATAGTATATAGAGAGGATACAAAATGAAAGTACTTTTTCTTATGTATTTTGTATTATATAAAGGAGAGATATGAATGGGTATATCAATAGAAGTATATTATATTCATTCCAGGGTATCTATGAGACTATAACTAAGGCAAATAACAATGCTATCTGTGTGACAATGTCTAAAGCTATCAGCGCGGTAATTTTTTAGGCAATAACTGCAGCAAAACAAAAGTCTTTTTCTCTATCTTCCCCCAAGCCTCTTCTCTCTACTCTCTCTCATCCTTGCACGGCTATCATGTGCGGTAAAGACCTCACTCTCATACAGTGTACAATAATTGTGAACTTTAAAGCAATGACGCCATGATGACAGCTAGGATCTGTCGTACACAACATGAACCAAATTGGTAGGCCAACACCTTGTTGGCTTGGCAACACTCCGAAATACAATGGTAAACCATATATGTTTGTTTTATATGTGCTATCAATAGCCCATGAGTTATTTGTAGAGAATCGTTTGGCCATTTGCAGCATCCAGTTGTCTTGAATGATCGAGATAAAAGGCTTATCTTTGTCATTAACTGCTTTTGGATTATACGGTTGGCAATAAACCACCTACATAAAAATTTGAATGTAAGAAGAAAAAGAAATTTGAATTACTCTCTGAGACTTATGACAAAGCTATTATTTTGTTGGTTTCGTACAATTTCATGCCTCCATATACATAGAAACCTAATCATCATTTGATGCGCGACCTATATCAACTTGATCATTTAGAGGGTATCCTCTGTATAGAGAAATTTATTAAAGAAACAAGTCATAGTGCTACCTCGATAACACATTTGATAAGACAAAATATTGATTTCATGTGGTATCATAAAGAACCTGTAGATAGTACAGTCAAGAAGGGAGGCTCGCTCCATGTGAAATCTTTTTTTCGACAATGACATGGAAGCAACATATCAACATTCCCGACATCAAAGAGGTCTTCCATGCAACACTCAATTACGGATGGATGGATGGGCAAGTGATATATATCACTTCTTGAACCTGGGATATGACCATTGTGACTAGTGTTTAGATAATTATGAACATCATTACTCTCATTGATAGTTATCACTTGTATTTTAAACGGACCACCACATTTCTTTGATGTCCTTGTTCTCTTTTTATCTCCCCTTCGTCAAGGCGCACCACCTTGATGACATATATAATCAATCACAATTTTTGATGCACAAGATTTTTTGGATGAGCGGACCATCACTAGCCTTGTCTTGTGCTCGATCATGATGGTCTTTAGGTGCCTCTCTACATCGGACATTTTTGTAGCAATCACATCTCGAGGCACTTTATTCAGGTCCATTCTTTGACTCCATGATCTTGAATGAGAAGCATTAGTTGCATGCATTGCTACACCCACAAGCATTTATGTACTCTTTGATGTATATGGTAGATATACCATGCTTCCTAACTTCAATGCGCCATTTGAACTTGATGGAAATTACGGTTTTATTAAACCCTTGGTGTTTTGATCCTTCAACAATGTGGGAAAATTTTATAATATCCTCCCAATCTTCAACACATGGAACTCTCACCGTCTACAAATATTTCAAATATAGACAAAGCATGCCGTTTTCATCACGTCCAACATGGAGCTTATCATCTTGCACCACTTCTTCAAATCCAACATGTCTCTAGAGTCATAGGTTTTAAGAGTCTCCAATGTTGTGGAGAGGCCATGGAATTGGAGCTGATCTCTTTAGATAGCTGATTCCAGTGTTAGAAGTTTACAGCTACGGGTGATGTGTTAGTTCAAGCAGTAGATTGGAAAAGGAAATGGAAACTAAACTGGAATACATCTACTGGAATGAGAAACAGACTGAAGTACTGAGAATGATGTTCATATTCACATTCAAATTCAGACTCAGAGAGAATGAGTACAAAGTATGTATGACTGGAGTACACTAGACTGCTGTATTTAGGATTACAGATAAAAGATTACAGATAAAGATGTTGTAGCTCAAGAACAGCTCAAGAACTAAGGATTATTAATCAAAAGCTAAGCAGAAGTACAACCGACAAATGCCAACCCGATTGCAATGTAATGGGTCCTATTTATATGCCTTGGGAATTACTGTGGTAACTACTGTGGTAATTACTGATTGATCCATTGTTCATCTCACAGGAGCCGGTTCCCACCCAGTGAGACAGTCTCAACCATCTACATCCTTCCCTCCTTTCTTGAATTTTGGCAAGATTCCAAAATTTCTAAGAAAAAATCCACCGTTTGATTCTTCTGGAATTTTGCTCGTTGAGTGCTTGACACCCCTATGGTTGTAGTTCCATGGGCATCAAGCCAAGTGGGACTGGAAAAAATCCATCGTCTGATTCTTCTAGGGCTGGGTTGTTGAGTGCTTGACGCCCTTATAATTGTAATTCCATGGGACATCCAGCCAAGTGACACCAACCTCTGAGTGGAAAAATCCAGCGTCTGCTGTGAAAATTGCTAGAAAAATCCACCATCTGATTCGAAGACCAGCGGAAAAATCCTTGATCGAATTCTGAGATGGAACTACCCAGTATCCTTCCACCGAACCCGCTTCCGTTTACCCTTTGGCCTGGATGGCGTCTGAGAAGTCCCAATGGCAGCATTCTCCTTCTGAATGAGCCGGTAAATGGCCTCCTGCTCAAGCTGATCCCGCCTTTTTGTGGTCATCTCGATTTCATAAGGCGTGAGAGGATGATAAGTTTTGGTGTCGGGATCATAGAGCGTGCGTCTACCTTTGGTGAGTCGAGTTCTGGCTAGTTTGTGACAATGCAAGGCTGTATGGATCCATCCTTCTGGAAGAGGCTGATTGGTTTTGATTCGAGCTTCAAAAAGAATCTCAACCATCTCTTTGTACTATGGTCCTAGGCCTAGTTTAGCCATAATGTCCTTTTCAGGCAGTTTAGAGGACTCAACATTGAGTTGCAGCAGTTGGTTGGTGATCTTAGTGAGGCCTCTCATCTGAATTTTCCACTGGCCCATACACAGTTTGATCCTCTGCACCTCATCTTTCAGCTCCCGGAGATCATTCAATTGGAGAGCGTCATTGAACAGTGTTTGCTAGGTTTTCCATTCCACAGTGGATTGCTTATGCCAATCCTAAAGATCATCAGTAATCTTAAAATATGTGAGCCGATCGATTGGTTCTAGATGTTGAGGATAAAGTGCTGGAAAAAGTCTTGGCAATTCTGCCTCTCTTGTTGGTAAAGCATATAAGAGAACTGGAGAATCATGCACAAATTCCAAGAAACTAAGGACAACCTGGTTCTCTTGCTGCATCATCTTTCTGGTTACTTTAACTAGCTGAAACAGCCGTCGGAGAGCAGTTGCCTGTTCTCCCATTGACATTCGAGTTTGAGATCCCTTGCTGGTGGTAGTCTGGTCTTCAAGAATGGTCCGCACCCTTTGATCCAGAACTCCCCTAGCAATCTGCATTTGCACTAAGACCACTTTCAATTGATTCCTGACATCCTTCATACATTTATATGTCGGCTTGTTCCCTAGCAGAAGCTCTAATTCCATGGCCAGAGAGCGGCAATCTTCAGTAGACTGCCGTTGCCAATGTGGATTGGTTACTCTCTCTTCAGCAGTTAGTATCCATTCAGGCACCCTTTCTAACAGTTGTATTGTACTGGGATGTGCACGCAATTGGCAGGCCTCTTGATCATGGAAAGAAGTTGATTTCCAATACTCAACCATTTCCCTGGCGCCGACATACAGTCGTTGAAAGCGCTCCAAATCAGAGATAAGATCGCCATCCTCTAGATACCGCCTGGTTATAGGACCCTGCTGATGTCTCAATCTCTTATTCAGTGTGATGAGGTGTAATGAATGTTGCTCATTACCTGCTGGTCTCGGAGTCACTGCTTTCCCTTTCTCTTTAGCATTCTTGCTGTGTTGTGATTGGTGTGCCAGTGGATTCCCAATGTTGTTGGGTTATTGCTCTCCTAGCTGCTCATCACTCGACCGCTGCCCTTCATGCCGGTCTGGCTGGTCTGCTTGTGACTGATTTTCTCCAGTTGACCCTGTATCGCCAGTACCAGGTTGCGGAGGTGGAGATGGAGGAGAGGCATCATCATCATCATCATTATGCCCTTCGTCTGGTTCATCCTCCTTCTCTGGTTCTTCTTCCTCCTTATCCTCATCTTCTTCAATGGTAGTCTGCTGCTCAATGTAATCAAGGATAGCTTGATTTGTCAGAGCATTGTTATATTCAGTAACTTTATCCTCCAAATCACTCTCTGCATCATCTCCATAAGATAATTCAAGTTATCCATGTTGAAAACAGCATTGCCCGCTGGATTCAAGATCTTGGCCAGATTATTATAGATATATCTTTCTATTAATGTGGCCTTCAGAGCATTGTGGCGATCAGTAAAGAGTTGAACTCGACTCGCTTCATTCTCAACATGGTTTCGAACCAATCAGTAGCTCGTTTAGCTTCTGCCTTTTCTTCCCGCATGGTCTGCATCTTAGACTCTATCTCGGCTAGCTCACTTTGTAACTGCTGAATATTCCTGTCTGAGTGAGCCTCAAGGATAGTGTGGCGCAGGTTCTGGGCTACTCTCCCTTGCTCCAGCTTTTCAATCTGCTCCTCAGCCTCCCTTAATTCACTTTACCTTAATTAGTTCATCTTTTGTCCCTGCAACATCCAGTATTTTTCTCATACAATTGACAATAGTATTCCATGATGATTGAATGAGTATTGAACAACCATCATTAACCGTTGCTGGGTCAGAATTAGTTGGCTCATAGACTGTGACCGGAGCCATATAAGGTAATGCAACATAATCACATTTTTGCAATAGGAGACGTCCCTTGAGCGGATGAGTCTGCAGCTGTTGTAATTGTCTTTCTTTGTCAAGTGCAGGGCTTCTTCACTGTATGGGATGGAGACTCGACCAAGTGGATTTGGAGAAGCTGGGCCTTTGCTCTTCTCAGTCTGGTCTGCTGACTGTTCAGGACTGGCCCTTTCCGATTGATTTTGTCCAGTACTGGTGATTATTGAAATTTGTCTTGCTGACTGGTTGATTCCACCAGTGGTCTAGTCAGTATGTTATTCAGTCTGGCTAACTAGAATCCTTTGAGTAGACACTGTTTTGATTTGACTTTCCAACTGCTTCAGGAGAGCAGTGCTTTTAGTCACTGTCGTCCGCGGCTTCTTTGAACTTCCAGCTTCATCTTGTTTAGCCTTCCTTTTCTGTCTAGTGGGGGTTGACTGGCTTTCGGGCTCTTCTTCATCTGATGACAAGTCTATATTCTTGGATACTGGGAATGGCTTCTGGCTCCAAGCCATTCTCACCTGATCATGGGTGTCTGGGGCAGTTGCCCAGTAAAGAAACTGCCAAACATACCAAGCCTTGAATACACTTTGAGATTTCAACTTGGTAGTTTGCTGAAGCACATTATGCGACAATATCTGGAAGAGGTTGATAGAGACTTTGGAATCCAATCCGCATAGCAAAAAGTTTCTCTGACACATATGTAGGATTATTCTTCAGGCTTATAGCAACCACAAATCGGTAGGCAACGGGAGCTTCTAGTCCTGCGACTGGAATCCCTTGCACACTGGCTTTCCTTTTCCTCTTAGCAGCATCATCTTTCTTCAGAGCTGCACTAATCTGCTTTGCAGTTGCCACAGATGGCTTGGGCCCCTTTGGCATACGGAATGCAAAAGCAATACTTTTTGGTGTGATAGACACTTTCATGCCATAAATCACAGCACTGCCATCTTCAGCATTAAAAGAGTCCAAGACTTTCCTTATGATGGCTGTGTCAAATTCAATCCTCGTGGCTTGAAAAACCACATGCAAGTCCCACAGTTGGAGTAGAGCCTTATCTTGCTCAGTAAACACATAACGCTGAATTTTTCCGTGCGGGATGAGTGGAAAAGTTGCCTTTGTAGCAATAATAAGGGCTCTGGTTTCGTCGATAGTCTCCTACATCTTTTCTAATAGTTTCTTTCTACCCATGCACCGTGAAGATGATGAAGCATGTGAAGAAGAAGATGACTTACTTGATTCTTCGAAATCGTATCCAAGTGTGGCTGGTAAAGACAAAAGACAATCCACGATCTCCTCAAAGGATGAGGTTTGTGACTACAATGAAGAAACTTCAGAGCTTGGTGATGGTGAGTGGACAACAGAAGGTAAGCGTCGCATAGGAGATTTACGAGGAAAAATGCCTACTCGCCTTACTATTATACGCATTCATGCCATAAAAGCTCCACCACTTACCGTTCCTAGACTTCTGTGCACCGCAACTGACGTGGAGGACATGCATTGGACAAGAATTTCGCCCATCATTGAAATGATTACCAGTGATATTCCATCTGACCATTGGTCCTCTAAAAACAGATTACTTTGTTCCCACTTTTCTGGTGTTGAAGCACTCTTATCATGTAATTATATGCCTCTCTATCAAAGGAAAAATATGTTGTGGATATATAGAGATTTGGATTCGGAAACACCTTAACCATTTGATCATCAAGAGGCCCGTTTTCTCCAAGAACATCACCTTCTTTCATGGAGTACCTCGAAGTCGTCATCAATACTTTTACTACTCGCATGGCTTGAATCCTCATCAAATAACTCCTCAAGCATATGATCACCTTCCATGTTTTCTAGATCCCAATCCATCACTTGGTTTTAATTGAGGGTGATTGGATGAGAAAGCACACTTCGCTGTGTGTGTGGATGTGAATGTGTTTGTGTGTGCGTGTGTGTGTGTGTGCCAGAGAGAGAGAGGGAGAGAGAGACAAAGTTTTCTCTTGCGTGTGTCGCGATTACACACAGTGTGTCGAGATTACATACAGTGTGAGTGTGCACATTATTTTGATGTGGGCCGGGAGTTAGTCTCTTTAAAGTAGGAAGAGTGAATGATGCACATACTTGCGCGAACATAAAGGAAGGAATCTACTTTTAGCTTGACTTCATTGCACAAATAAAAGGCGCCGTGCTGTGCCGCCGAAAGTTATGATTGTGCAGAGATTACTTTTTGTGTAGAGATTACAATTCCACGGTGCCGAAAAAGTTCGCGGTCCTCATTGAATCTTGATCCAATTTTTCACTCCTACCCTTGATCCCTTCACTATGACCCCGTGACATATATAGATGTGGGGGAGGGGGGGGCTCGTCTATAATAAAGGCCACGAGTGAGAGTTGAGGGATCTACAATGGAAATTCAATTTACCATTGACCCCATCTCCGCCATGCACTGTCGCGTCACGACTCGAACTCCCGACCTCCCACTGAGGACTCGTGCTCCCTATCCAACCCGCCTATCACGACACGTTGAAAGGATGGTGGACTTGTACTATAAAAGCTTGCTCTCCCCCTGCTGCATTGATCCAATGGCCCAAAGCCCCCCGCCCTGCAAAAAAGGCGCCCCGCCATACATCCCCTTACTCCGACCCCGTGTCACTTATAGAAGAAAGGGGCGGGGGGGGGGGGGGGGGGGGAGGGGGCTCATTATCTCACACCGATTCAGCACAGAGGGGATGTAGGACCCAGATTGAGGGGGGATGCACATCTTTGATCTCCACCATTTGATTGCCACAATTAACTAGGATGAAACTAGGGATAAATAGGGGCAAAAAGGGTGAGATTTCAAAAGTGTTTCACACACAGTAGGGCCGGGATATAGGTTAAGGCATCAAAGTCGGATGAATCAGATAATTGTGGCGAGGGTATGTGTAACTCTGCCTCTTTTGACGGAGTTACTGTGAGGGGGCGGGGATAGAGAAGTTCAAAGATGTCGTGCACAGCGGGGGTAAACCGTGCCTAATGCAAAATGCCTCTAACATCACTGACTTGTCCTCGATGGTCTATTGTCTTAAGAGGCAAGAGGGAGTAAAAACTATTCAGAGGAGGAAGTGAATCCTCATCACTATATCACAAGGGCATGTTCAAATGGGATCATTGGTGGAGGAGGAAAATTGGCGGCCATTAGATTTGGCGGAATGAAGACATCCCAAATTCACAAAGTTGCCCCGTATTTACATATTTGTCCGCTTTTACAATCTGGCACACTCAAATCCCTTACATGTCAATGAATGCAAGCGAGCATAGTGGTTAATGCACATGTTGGAGGCCGTATCTGCAAGATGTGGGGCGTGGACTGTCCATAGGAGCTAGCTTAGTTGGTTGAATCTTTGTTCTTCCGTGACCCGGATCATGGGTTCAAAGGCGGCCAAGCGACCATGTGTGCCCATAAAGACGTTCGTATCGATTTGCACAGGTCGTCTGGGATTTGCGAAAAAAAAAAAAAAAGATGGGTGGTGCGGACTGCCCCCAATTTACAAGCCTACCCAGATATACTTTTCGCCCAGTATTTACAAGCCTATAAGGTCCATTTGAAGCTGCCCGTGGAGATAGTGAGGATAGCATAACTCGATTACCGAGGGCGCGGACTGGTACCTACATATAAGGATGATTCTTGATGGTGAGAAAAGCAGGGGAGTCGGGACTCGGGACGAGTTTACAAAAGCGGGGTTGAAGAGGCCTGACCTTGAGCACTGACTTCTCGACAGTCAATTATGCCTCATATGAGAACAGAATGATGGCCATAGTAGTTAAAAACTTAAAGCTCCATACTACCTTTTGACCCTCAATGCTGTAGGCCTTTAGCACGCCACAAGGCTGACAAGGAGACCATAATTCTGTCTCATAAAGGCCTCGGACCGAGTAAAGCAACCCCAGAGCTTGAGAATGTCCTAAACATTGCTGGAACTGTTTGATGATACACAAGAAGTTTTGGACAGATTCTCACAATAATCCCACATTATGACTTAACTCAACATCATGAGCTTCTGTGAGGGAGGCACGGCATACCTAGCTAGGTACGATTGGGGGCAGCCGATCGTCGGCCTGGTAGGGGACCGGCGGTCTCCTGTCCCCCAATCGTACCTAGCTAGGTATGCGGTGCCTCCCGAGCATAAGCTCATGATGTTATGCATTATATGAAAAACACGGAAAAAGGCTCCCTTTTCCTACATGAGAAAATTTCTAAATCTTCTTGTGTATATATTAGCCATCCTATGACCCTTTGCAATGTTTTGGCCGCAGGCTTAGGAACATGGCAAAGCACGCGCATTCCTTTGCTGAAAGAATTCAAGTCCAGCATTCCATTGGCTTGTGGTAGTGTAACGTATAAGGCCAATATGGGTGTTAGGTGTGCAAAGCTCAGCATTCTTGTGATTTTGACTCCTATGTTAGTGTGCATGGAGCTTGTACTAGAATCTTGTTTACTTTTAATGGCTCTACCCGTTAGATCAATCCTTTACCACCATCATTGTAGACATCAAGTAGGCTTTGTGGACTATCATTTTGCTAAAAACCATGAGAGCAATCCCCCGACCACCATCAACTTCGAGTCAAGGTAGCTTTGTTGAAGCTCACTTTGCTAGCTTTCAACCTAGCTTCTATGGAAAATATGTAAGCTAGGTTTTGTGGAAACTAATCAAGATTAGTCAATTAATAGCCTATGTTTTATGCAACTGTAGACAGGGTGCTGTATCGCTGTAACGAACATGTGCAATAAACTATGTTTTATTTCAAGAGAGCAGTTGATGGTATATTGATCCTTGGTGAAGTATAAGTGGAAAATTCTGTAGTAGCAAGAAACATGGCTACCATACATCCACTTCATCGGTATATTATCAACACTCATCTTTTGATAAAAATATCGAGTAACAAAAAATTCTGTGCTGACAATTCTACAATGCTTGTATTTACATCCTTGTGCAGAGAATCATCAACATAGCAATACCACCAGACACGACTATTTTACAATTGTTGACCTCAACAGATGAATCAAAAGAGTAGGACAACACTATGTTACAACGCTATGACGGTCACAGAAATGGTGCCAATCTCCAAATTGAACCCGAGGGCCAGCACCACAGAAGCAAAATGCAAGTGAGAAAAGGCACCAAGCTTTACACAGAGTAAAAATGGTATTATTCATGTAGCAAATGGGAGATAATTTCTTGCGAGTAGTAGTGATGTACTCAACAATATACTGACCAAGCATGCAAGTATCCTTCAACAATAGGCATTGTGAATTGGAATTCAGAGCAGCTGAATTTAAAGAAACAAACATAGCTTTGCCCGTTTATTTTCTGTCTCTTCTCCTCCTCAGACAAGGATCAATCTGCAGAAGCAAAAGCCTCAGATGCTGAAGGCCACATCTCATTGGGCAGAGGTGCCCATTCTTTCGATTTTGGCAAAGGCTGTCTGAGGAGAGCATTATCACCATCCAAAGTTTGGCATACTTGTCGCATATTGGGCCGACTGTCCGCTGAAGGATTGCAGCACATGAGAGCAAGCTGTAAAACCCCTTTCCATTGTTGCTCTTCGGGAGCCGACATGGCGATACGTATGCTGGAATCAAGAGCTTCTATCAATTTATTGCTCAAGTGAAGTTTCCATACCCATTCTGCAAGCCTGACCTGATATCGGTCAATAGCAGGGCATCCACAAGCAATTTCCAAAGCAAGCACTCCAAATCCATAAACGTCGGCTTTGTCAGAAAACTTACCTGAGAATACAACTTCCGGTGCGACATATCCAGTGGTCCCTGCTGCTGTCATTGTAATTGCGTCAGACTGATTATGGCTTATAAGCCGTGCAAGACCAAAATCACACAACATGGGCTGAAAGTCATCTGTTAGAAGCACATTAGCAGCCTTGACATCCCTGTGAAGCACACAGTCCCCCAAACCAAAGTGCAAATAATGCAATGCGGAGGCGATCCCTCCAAGTATCCGAAATCTTGTTTCCCTCGGAAGCGTGCCTTGTTCGCTTCCATACAGATAGCGATCCAAGCTCCCTTTGCTCATGTAATTATACACCAATAGTGCCTCCTCGTTCTCATAGCACCATCCTTGCAGTTGTAGCAGATTGCGGTGTCGAGTGTTGCGTATTACTTTAAATTCTGATAAGAACTCAGCCTCCCTCCGATCTTTCTCTAAGTTTCCCTTTAATCTCTTAACTGCTATCATGCTTCCATTGTCAAGAACACCTTTGTACACAAAGCTGTATCCTCCTTCACCAATTTGATTGTCGTTTCTGAAATTGCTGGTCGCTTTCTTGAGTTGTTTGAGAGTGTATAGTGCCACGGACGGGGAATGGTCCATGGAAATTGCTATAGAGCCACTATGCGGGCGAACTGTCCTGTTTCGCGCAAATTTGCTTTTCTTTTCTCTTCTCCAGATGAGGAAGCCAGCACAAGAAGCAATTCCGGCAACTACAATAACACCGACAACTATCAAAGCTGGCTTGAGTACAGATCCAGCACCTTTTGGGTGGTCATCATGAGGATAGTGAATGGTGAAATTCCATGAAAACAGAACATGCCCTTCCATGCCATCTTCACTTGCATTGTTTGTAGCAGAGAACCCAACAAACATAGTGTCATCGAAGACATTAGACAAATTGTATCTGTGAGTGAGGACTGTTGTCGAGGGCCGCTGAGATGTACTAGAGTTGGTCATCCAAACCTCTATCAGATTTGTGGAACTATTGTAGTCAACCCAAGTAGTGAAGGTATAATTGTTATACAAAAAGAGCCTTGGGTAATATGTAGGATTTGTGGAATTGGGGCTGGTATCTGCAACTTCAAGGGATTTTAAAGAGTTAATGTCAATGCCAATGTGACTACCACTCACATCATGCAAGTTGGGCGAGATGTGAGTGTCAAATTCGACTGCAAAGAAGCGTTGCCCATCAGGGGTGGTTGGGCTGACCATGCCAAAGTACCTGCCATAGCTTCTCTCAGGGGCTTTAAAATAATCAGAAATGAAGAAAACCATAACGCTGCCGCATTCCGGATAATCGCGTGTGGTTGTGATCTTGAATGTGAAGCATGTGGAGAAGGATGCCATACCGTATTTAGGAAATTTGAATCTGATGGGATCCTTGTACACCATTTTCCCTATATTTGCCTCGGCGAGTGTTTTGACAGCGATCGGATCGGGATTCAACCAGATAGTACCATTGCTGCCAGGGGCAGCAAGTTGGCCTCCATACCAGGCATCCTGGTGGGCAAAAGTGATATTTGGAAGACTTGGGTTGTCAAAGGAGGGAAAGGAAAAACTTTGAGAAGGGTCGAGGTCCTTGGCTAGATGCAGAGGCATGGCAAACACAAAAAACAGGCCAGTGATAATAATTATGTGCCTTCCATGTCTGATGGGATTATTGGAGGTTTGCCTTGAAGAGAAACTATTCTGCTTGTAGCTTTTCCTACCCATAGTTGTTCAATGCATGTGTTTCTCTAGTTCATTAGATTTTGCAGAAAACCAGCTGCTTGTCTACTTTAATAGATTTGGCGGTAAACCAGCTACGTGCGCGCGCCAGTCTTTGAAAGGGGGGGGGGGGAAATCTTTCTCCTGCTGGATCAAAGAGAGATGCAAGCAAAGAGACCATAGTACAGAGAATGTGGTGACATTAGAAACAAGCTTGCGATGTGGTTCTAAAGTGCATAATAATTCTGCCTTCTGTCAAATACAAACTTTGTTGGGCAGCTCACTTTTCAGGTAGAAAGGGTGTAGTGTAGCCTCCAGTTTAATCCACTGATAGGCTAGCGCCTTGAGCCTTGAGGCTGAGGGGGTTGGGGTTGACTCCACACACAGTTTTTAGGACCTCACTTCACTTGGATCTGACGAGGACTTTCTGTTTTGTTTTGTGCACGTCTTTCCTCAACTTTATATAGCCTTTCTAATCATATATTTATCATTCTAAAGTCTCCTTGGAACTAAGGCCCCTATCACACGAGGGTGGGCCGTAAAATCGAAACTTGGGCGTCCGGCTGGTCACACAGCGCGGACAGACGTTAAGTATTTATTTTTCGAGCTGAACATGTTCCGTGATCTTTGGTTTCCGTGTCGGGTTCAAGTCCTCTGGGTGAATTTTGCGCTGCTTGTTTTGCGGTTGTCCGCCAATGAGGGAAGATGGGCGAGGGGTCTGCTGCGGGAGATTTTGAGGAGATGTGGACGACGTCTTCTTCCAATCATCTTTTGCCCCGTCACCTTCACACACGTCCGGGCGGACATGTATGAGGCCTAAGTGACACCGGGATCTACGGTGAGGCGATTGTGGATCCTAGATTACAAAAACCCTATATTACTTTCGGTGTTGTCGCCTTGCACATGTGTTTTAAGTAAATTAGAGTCTCCATCCTTCAAAAGCACACACAGGGCGAAGTGGTTAAGACAAGATGTGACCAAAACCCACAATCAGCGCACTTGATACAACTCTGAGTCAAAATATAAATAAAACAATTCATCCAAGAGCCAAAGTATTGAAACAAGCAAAGGAGAAATCCTTCTTGAAGAGGATCAAAAGTGAGTAAAACCTAAACATAGTGAGGGAGGGAGCTCTATTTTGGTTTTAAAACATAGATACCAAGTACCATCCATAAAAATGACTTCACCAATTGAAAGCAAGCGAATATTAGCCGGCAATGTTCATATTCTTGCACTTCCAAGAGAGCCACCAACATGAGCCAAGTTGAAAACCTTAGGCCAAGGACAAGGGTGAAGAATCGTGGAAACCAGAAACCACAACACATACTTAAAAAGAGCATCCTTGTTGAGGAAATGAAATCTCATAAAGCTTGAGAAAGCCCACGGAAAAAGCCCATACACGTTGAATCCACTTGCTCAAGAGAGAATTTGTCCACTTGCTAATTAGGTATTATTCTAACATTGCAGCTTAATTATAAGTCACTATATTGTGGATTAACTTTCATCAATGGAATTATAATCAAATTTTTTCCAAAAAAGTGAAGCTTTCCATTAAAAAATTACCTTAAGTGCACATATCCTAAGGTAAAATTACACCAAAGTAATACAACAGAGAATCAACCATAAAGGGTATCATAAAGTCCTAGAGCAATCTAAAGTACAAGATTGCCTCAAATAGGACGGATGAGGCCTAAACGACCTCCTAAGCTTAGAGGTCTTCAAAGCCTTCTCTTTAGCAAACTTCTTAGCAATTTCTACCAAAGAAGGGAAATGTTGCTCGTAAGCTGAATTTATGCCTTCAAAACTATTGTTGATGTCCAAATCAGTGCCTTGAGGATCAGGTGGTAGATCATGCAGAGGTGTCCATAAATATTTGAAGAGGGAAGAGGAACATGAACTTTACGTATATACACAAGCTTTGGAGCCTCTATCCTTCGAGCTCGTCGTCTTCTTTTCTTGCTTCCTTCCTCTTGGATTTCTTTGCTTCACTTCTTTTCTTTACACTAACAACTTCCAATCCGCCATTTGCATGAAGTGCCTGTTGTTCTGATGCATGATACCTTTGATCAGAAATTATCCTCCAACAAGAAAAAATTGCAACAACATACCCCTTCTTGCAAATAAAGCAATGGCCATGAAGACCAATGAAGAATACTCTTCGCAAGATTTCTCCCCCATGGATAGTTAGGAGAGAAATGAATTGCGCAGGATTCTTTGCTAAGGATGTGTAAAGAACCATTTGAATGGAGATTGTGTGATCCTCATCTTTGGGACTCACAACATCACCAACCACAAAGTCCATACATCTCCCAATTTCAGCTACATGTGGAGCATATTTTGAAAGAATACCTGGAAATCTAGTTGTAATTGCAATCCCACCATCAAGTCCATTAAGATCCATCCCATGTGTCCATCTGCGAAAAAACCTTTAGCAAAATGAAAGCCCACAGGGCTTTGTGCTAAGACCACCATAGCTTGATCTGTGGACTTGAACTGCACTCTGAAGAACCTTCTCCTGAGAGGGGAGACATTCACAATATTGAAATAGACATACAATAGTGAAGCCTGAAAGTAGTCCTTCAATAGCCTAGCAGATAAGGCCTAAAAATAGTACTTCAATAGCCTAGCAGAACATATGCTTCCCACCACTTTGCAAGCCGAAGAACAAGACTCCAAGCTCGTAGTAGTAGATTTGTGAATGACGCGTAAAGTGTCAGAAGCAAGATGAATACCAAGTGTAGAAGCAAAAAGAGAGGTTTGGAGGGGCTCTATTGGGTCTCTTGAATTGGTTTCTTGAAGATGAATGCCTACATCGGTTGCATTCTTCTCCTTCATGACCTTCAAACTTTCTATCTCCAAGCAACCAGAAAAAATTGAGGAGGGGAGGGGGGGGGGGGGGGCAATAGGGGGAGCTGCTTCACTTTGCGCAAGAGTTTTTCTCTCCTGGATTTTTTATCATAATCAGTTTTCATCTCTATCCTAACTGATATTATCATTTGGTTGTGATTTCCTTTAAACCATACCCACCCACACACACACACCCCACCCCCCCCCCCCCCCCCCCCCCCCCCCCCCCCCCCCCCGAAAAAAAAAAAGAAAAAGAAAAAAGAAACACACACACACACACACACACACGTAACACACAGACATCTCGACTGACAAGAATGTGTGCACTTACAATGGGCAAGAAAATGTGTTCACATAACTTGGGCAATCGGATTTGTCTCTTTGGAGTAGGGGATTGGAGGAAGATTTTTTAGGGAGCTTTTGAGAAAGCTTTTCTTAAAAGTAGAACAATTGATTATTAAAAGCTTTCTCTATGCTCGTTTTAGTGGATTGGGTCAAAAAGACGAAAAAGCCCTCTCTCTCCTTTACGTAAAACCTACTTAGGACAACCATAGTGTTTAATCGAGCTTACAAAATAGCCAAAATTACACGTAGTACGCAAGAAACAACAAACATACAAGTTTGTACATCCTTTTTCATTGTAAATGATCTGGTTTACAACAACAAGAAAAAGATATCTTTACAAGTATTTGCAAGCAAACAAAACGCATCTATTTATTCACAGAACGTCCAAAGAATGTGTATACAGTGGAAGACACAAATAACATCGTTTACAAAATGTAAGGTATCTTGTTGTTATTCTGCTCTATGGGATGGGCTGGTGGATCCAGTTCCACAATGTTTGGATGCGGCTAAAAGACGCTGCCTTCAGGGAACGCTCGATCCCATCTGCTAGTCTCTTGTCTCACTCACTCTCACAGTCGATGGACTTGCATCTCTAAAACATTTTTTAATCTGCTAGAGACATCCTTATTGCTCTCAAACACTGTCATCATATGGCCCATCTTGCTACCCATTAGGGCCAATGCGCCGCAATCACCCCCGTATTGAATGACAACGTCGTTCTCATTGGTGTGTTGTGCAAGCAACTACCAAAGGAACCAATTCCCACATTACATCCCCCTTATACAACAAATATTTGTCAAAGGATTTAGTAGCAGGACAAAGGAAAACTATACTTAGAGCCAATGAAAGACGGACTATACCTCGCATTGGTGTCCCATCCTCCTCTCGTAATTTTGGGAATTATTCAAGTCCCATTTCTTATAACGTTGTTAAAAAACTTAGTATTTTTGTGTAGTTTGAGCTATCATCTATTCACGGTTACACTCTATGTTTCATATACCCCTTAACACATATCTATAGAGATATGTGTATTTATATACATACTTATATGCATCAACTACAATGACATCAAAAGAATGAGGGAAGCATGGCACTAACTCAATTTGCATTATACTACATTATTCATGTAGAAAAAGTTCTTTGAATCAGTAGCTCAGATTTGAGACATTAACGTTAAAGAATTGGATATATCAACACTCATAAAAAGAATCTACAATAATCAAAAACAAATTTTAGAATTGAAGGGACCTCAAAATAGTGTGGTGTTTAGAAACACCAAGATAAAAAATAAAATCCAATTCACATATATACATGGATCCAATTATTGTACAACTCATCTGAGGAAATGATACTATGTCAAGAGGCTCAATGACTATAAATACATCATTAAAATTTGCGTTTTCTCATGTATTTCTCCAATACGCACAAGGTTTCTCTATCACAAGCTACTTCATTTACCAACATATTGCAAGTATACTCTCGTTTGTCCCTTGCATAGATCCAACCAAGTAACCATGCAGTGATTGTTCTCTCCAAAAAACTTTCAAGCTCTTCATTTGATTGATTCCACATTTTTGGAAAAATCAAGTAGGTTCTGGGCATATTCCACATTACATTGTAAAGGGCCTCGTCAAAAATTAAGGTATTATTTCCATCTAGATCATGAAAAATTCTCCATGCTACATCCAAGTTCTTGTGGTATACAAATCGATATCCAATTAGAAGATCTGTCTTTTGGCATGCTGCATGTCCTGCAATTTTTGATGGTGTTGTGGAAAGCATAACTCAAGAATACGACGAGTCCTTTGTAATCTATTAGTGCTCCAAATCCACACCTCAAACCATTGCATGAAAAAAATCAAGGAAAGTGAATTCATCTTTGCGAATAAAATGCCACACATTTGTACTCTCTTCAACGAGATGCATATGTTTTTCCCAATCTGGGCATACATCACCATGTTGCATTTCAATGGTCTTAAGTAAAACACCATTGAGTTCAAGGATCAATACTCTTGTTTGTTTCCGTATAGTATCTGAGGATGGTGGAATCAATTTCCTTCTAGGCCTATGAGTCCTCAATGACATGTGCCACCTCAATAGTAAATGCTTTGTACATTTGAAATCAAATTTATATGCTTCAGAATCTCCTGTTCCAAAAAAAAGGCATGATGGTCAATGGAAGAGATATTATTTTCAATCAACACACTGTGCACCAATATTATTTATTTTATCCATGACATATATAGACTTAAACCTTGAGAAGACAACAAAAGAAAATATGTTTCTTCAATACACAGAAGAAATCTTGTACAAAGAGCTCCAACCACAAAGATAAAAGAGAGACTTCTTTTCCAAGGTTGAATAACATCTAGTTGATGAAATATAAAAGTGTACGTATTTGGTTCATGTTCAAATAATTGGACCCAACACATTGTTTTGACCCGAATACTAGAGCTCAACACATTGTTTTGGTCAGAATCTTCTTAACACATTTCCACCACTCTAGATGTATGTGAACATTCCAGGTGATTGAGTCAACGCACACGCCAAGCCCTTACTGGTTTTTTTCTTCCACATGCAATAACAAATATGCTAGATTAGATAAAAATTTGATTTTATTTTTTATATTTTTTGATAAATCTAAAGTGAGTCCTATCCATAAGCTTAAGCAGGCCTTTTGTAGCTTTGATATGTATGCTTTTGCTGCAACTCCGCTAATGAAATGACCATGACCATACCCCAAGCTAGTAGCATAAGCAATAGCATGTTGATCACTCAAATTTTTTGTTTTGTGAGACAATTTTAACAAGTTCAGTTGGTTTGAAGATAATAGTGGCACACCAAACTTGGATGCCAACATAGCTGGATCCTTGCTTAAGCAGTTTACTAATTTCTTGCCTCTACTTTCTTGGAACATAACTTAACTTGTTATTGCACAATGGTACCTGTGAAGATGCACAAGATGAGCTTTCCACTTCGACTGAATTGTTGTCAAGTTCTTCCCTTAGAACTTGGACATTGAACATGCCCCATTCTTCCATAATGTCTTGAAACTTTGTAAATAGGTCATGAACCTTTGTGATTGGAGATTGTCCTAGCCGATTGAGTGAAATAACAGATCGAATGTCATCTGTATTATTTAGATTTAAAAGGTATGGTAGAAGCTCATTGCGAAGAAGATAGTCAGGCCTCCCTTGAAAACTTTCAAGATATAAGCAATTATCATTTGGGTTAATACATCCCTTGAAAGGGCTATCATCAATGAGCAATGTATTCTGTGTACTGCATAAATTCTTGCACTGATACCAAACCCTCAACAAAGGCTTAAACATAGCCTCAACATTAGGCTTATCCGGTCTATACACTTTTCGAAGATTATGGATGTAGCAATATTCTTGTCCCCATACCATAAAGAAATGATATTTTTATGTGCATGCTTTTCAAGAGTGTTCACATAAGTGCAAACATTCTTTTGTAGCATGGTGGACCAAACACCAACATGAAAGTACTGACATATCTCATCCAAAAATTCAAAACAACCCGGGCGAACAACAATTGTGGTGTGACCAAGGTCAATTTTGACACAATCTGTACATGGATGCCTCTTGTCTTCTTTGTTGAGTAAAACTCCGTTAAGATCAAGAATGAGTGCATGTTTCTTCATGCTGATTGCATGAGCAATATTTTCTGCATACGATACAAAATAATGATAACAATTTAAGTTTTTGCACTTATAAATCTCAAAACAAGGGACTATATATTTGCAGCACACAATTGTAAATTGCACACGTTTATTTACGTCTCATACTCCCATACTCATCTATAATGATGTCTCCTAAAAGTGATTGCATTTCTCTATTGATATGGGAAGATTGAAAGACTAGTTTATCTCCATATCTCTCAAAAGAATATAAGCTTCCAAGTGGCCTACGTTTTCGTGCGTCAGGACGTAGCCCGTCAACGTTGATGTCTACTTATGGCACACTGGATCCTTGATTTTGAATGTCAATTTCACCTGCAAAGACAACATAATAGAATTTTGTATTATCTTCCAAAAAGGGCCATATCTATACTAATCACATTGGACAAATAAGTACCTTTGTTTTTCTCTCCAACTTCAATCCCTTGCTCCCTTTTTTGAATGCTTTGGACTTTGTTTGTATTTGGTGTCGCTTTTCCTGTCCCTTTGTCAGTTTTTTCTTGTATGTCCTTGGTTGCAAGAGTCGCTTGGAGCTCTTCATTGGCTTCACCCTTCTTCTCACTACCCTCTGCATCCTCATCTCTTTGAGGCATGTTCACAACAAAATCACTTTGATGCTCTACCACCACCATCTCCTCTTCACTATTCCTAATGTCACTTTCATGAATTTGGGTCTCTCCAATTGTAGGTAGCATGTTCTCGCTCTCTTTAGTCATGTCATTTGAAGTTTTTTGAGAGGTTTGTTCTACAAGATCACTTTTGTGCTCTACAAGATTACCTTTATGAAACTGGGTCTCTCCAACAATGGTGGGTAGCACTTGTGCTTCTTGATATATGTTATCTCCGTCTTCTATTTTGTTATCTTCATCTGAAAGATGAAAAAAACCAAATTTTTACCTATTTAGAAAATAGTCTAGTGGATTTTCAATAACCAGAGAATCCATTTCATTTCCATCATCTAACCCAGACGTTTTATGCTAGAAAGGCTCCATTTAGCACATTAACACAAAAATGCTAACCTAGAATGATACCTAAAACACATTTGAAAGTGAGGCTTAATTTTAAGCTCCGGCCTAAGGCTTAAGTCTCAAAGTTTAGGCTTTTGTTTCAAGCCTAAAACTTAAGTCTCAAAATTTATGCTTATGTTTGAAGTTTAAAATGTAAGTCCTAAGCCCTTTTTAGTCTTCATCATTCACTATGTGAAAACCTTTTATACTATGTGCACTGAAGACCTATTTATAAAACCCCCTATCTATGAATTTTTCAAGGTATCATCCAATTTTCTTCATAATCTATAAGTATTTTGTTATTTATAACATTTTTTTGCTACAATGCTCATGAGACTGGACTCATATGGTAGTGCTACACTAACATACAAAGACAAGGCTCGAACTTAAGTTCGATCCTACAAAATAAATTTCAGTTTCTTGTTATAGATTATGACTCTTTCTCTTTCTTAACATATGTAATCGCTACAATAGGATATGAAATTGTGAGCTTCACTTGGAAGTATTGAGGTAGGATTCTATGACAAGGACTTGGTGGCTTAGAAGGACAACCATTTGCATGCCATTGTGCTCGCACTTGCATAAGTTGGTCAAGAAATGGCTCCTTTTGCATTGACATTGCAACAGATAGATTCGCATCTTTGGAGATTTCACGAGAGATCTTTGGTGGGCAATTGAGAATAATCTTTGATCATCTATATTTGAATTGTTGACGCAATTGAGGGGTAACCTTTGCAACGTTTGCACCTTGCAAACGTTTTGTAGCACTAATGGAGTGTTGTCCAGAGATGATCCAGTAATCAACATTGCAAACATCCTCTTTGGCAAGTTTGTCAAGAGGATGTTTTTTGGAAGGATCACAAGGCATCAAAATTGCTAGTATCTCCTCTTGCTTTGGTTCTTGAATGAAGTTTAAAGTCAAAATCTTGACCCAATCTAGATTTAATCTTCTGTACACATAGTTTGATGGAGTAGGAAAACACCTTGTCACGTCAATGCTAAAGACTTCATTTATTCCAAAAAGGATAGAATCCCTTCTTGATTTCTAAAGAGTTCAGTGCTTTGTTATCTTCGGATGGAGTTTCCATGTCCATCAACTCCTCTTCAGAAACCTCTTTTTCTTCTGCACTCTTTTTCATCTTCCTCTTTTCTAGTTTTTGTCGATCTTCCTCAAGAGTAGAATCATCCTTTGCCTTTATTTTTCTTCTGAGTCCTTGTGCATCTTGCCCTTGTGAACCTTCTTGCTCCTCTAAATTAATGGTGGCAGTGATCTTCTCTACATGTGTTAAAGCGCTTGCATGGGAACCTCTTGATGCTGCAAGTGCACTCCTAACTATGGCTTTCCCTGTCTTCTCCACAACTTTCTTAGGTCGTGCCCCTATTGGTTTCTTTGCAGGTACAATCTTCTTTGGTAAGCTCAAGACTCGCTTTGCATGTTTCACTGTCTTCACTAGGTCTTCCACACAGTCCACACCCGAGTCTTCTTGATTAGTGAAGCTGGAGATCTTCAATCCTAATTTTACAATAGAATTTTCTTTTCCTAGTTTGCTACCATTCATGTCTGCTACATGAAAAGTGCCCAATGATAAGAAAAACTTGTTTGCCTTTGTGGTATATCCAATAGGTAGCACATTACATGCAAAGCATGGCATTGTTGTTGCATCCACATCATCTTTGACACCCACAACAATCCCCATGTCTCCATATTTCATATCACCTTGTGACAAATATAGATGGATGTCACCTTTGTAGTTTGCATCTGTATCGTAGGTATCCACAAACCACTTCACTCTTTCTTCTTTTGTTAACTCAAAGGTCTTGTCAACCTTTATTCTTGGAGCAGTAGTTTTGGCGTGAGTGGACATTCCAAGAACATCTAGTGTGAAGACTTGTGCATCTTGCTTTGGCATACATGGTACATTGGAAGCCTCCATTCCTGAAACAACCAAAAAGAACAATGTTAGAACCTAAACAAGGAGCATATGTTTAAGTTAAATAGTACATTAAAAAAAAAACACTAGCATGTGTAGGCGAGGCTCGAACTTAAGTTTGAGCCAAAAGATGTTGTTTTGTACCCTTGCTAACCACAAGGATGTCATGAGAGTAGTCTTGCAAGTTAGTGCTACATTAAATTTGAGCCTAAAAGTGAAGCTCTATGATTTTTCTAGCTAGAAGTGAAGGAGTACGAGCGGAAGTGCGACGCGAGAGAGAGTGCAAGAAGAATAGCACGACGATATGGTGAACTCGCTCTACTGTAATGTGTAGAGCATAGTGAGTTCTTATTAGGTTTTTACAAAAGAATATGTGTACATACCTGGTGGCCCGCCCACTTACCTGGGCGACCACATTGGGCTTTATACCCCAACAACCTCCCACTTAAAGTCCAATGTGGTACTTTAAGTGTGAGAGAAGCTACTATACAAGCTAATATACAAGAGATGTAGAGAAGTGATGTACTACCCTACACATATGTGCTTGCGAAAATGCGCAAAGCTCTCTGAGGGAAGTCCTTTTGTAAGTAGATCAGCAGGATTTTCTGTGGTGTGAACTTTGACAAGCTGAAGTTGCTTATCCTCGAGCATTTCCCTGATGAAATGATACTTCACATCCACATGCTTTGTCTTTGAGTGATAAACTGGATTGCGAGCCAATTGTATAGCACTTTGACTATCACAATATAACACGGGCATCTCTTCTTTGATTCCCAAATCTGTTACTAGTCGATTAAGCCAAATTGATTCTTTGCATGCCTCTGATGCTACAACATATTCAGCCTCTGTAGTAGACTGAGTAACACAATCTTGTAATCTAGAACGCCATGATACTGCTCCACCAGCCAATGTAAAGACATACCCTGACGTAGACCTTCGGTTGTCTAAGTCACCTGCATAATCTGAGTCTGTAAAACCCTTTACACTTAGCTCCTGACTCCCATAGCATATACGCATACTCTTTGTAGCTTTCAGGTATCTCAATATTCCTTTCACTGCCTCCCATAGCATATACGCATACTCTTTGTAGATTTCAGGTATCTCAATATTCCTTTCACTGCCTCCCATAGCATATACGCATACTCTTTGTAGCTTTCAGGTATCTCAATATTCCTTTCACTGCCTCCCAATGTTTCTTGCCTGGGTTTGACATGTATCGACTTACTACTCCCACTGCAAATTCAATGTCTGGGAGAGTAGCAATCATTGCATACATCAAACTACCCACTGCAGACGCATATGGAATCTTATCCATTTCAGCCAGTTCTTCCTCAAACACAGGACAATCTTGTTTGCTAAGTTTCACATATGGTGGCAATGGAACACTCAGTGCCTTTCCCTTCTCCATATTGAAACGTTGCAAAACCTTGTCGATATACTCTGTTTGAGATAACCAAATCAACTTCTTTGATCTGTCTCTCTCAATGCGCATACCAAGTATATGACTTGCCTCACCCATGTCTTTCATGTCAAACGATTTTGCCATCTTTGACTTCAAAGCTGAAATTTCTTCCAAGTGCTTTCTAGCAATCAACATGTCATCCACATACAAAATAAGGATCAGCCAACTACCATCCTTAGCCTTCTTTGTATATAGACAGTGATCGAACTCACTACGTTTGTAGCCTTGAGAAAGCATAAACTTGTGGAATTTATGGTACCATGCCCTCGGTGATTGTTTTAAGCCATAAAGACTCTTTAACAACTGGCATACCCAATCTTCCTTGCCTTTCTCAACAAACCCTTCTGGCTGCTGCATGTAAATTTCCACATCTAAATCACCATGCAAGAATGCTGTCTTGACATCCATTTGGTGCAACACCAAATCTAATATGGCAACCAATGCAAGAAAGCATCTCAGTGTAGTCATCTTGACCACCGAAGAGAAGACTTCATCAAAGTCAATGCCTTGTTCTTGCTTAAAGCCCTTGGCAACAAGCCTTGCTTTGTACTTTGGCTGACTATCATGAGCGGTGATCTTATACCTGTGAACCCATTTACAAGGTAGAGCCTTTTTGCCCCGTGGTAATTTAACTAGCTTCCATGTCTGGTTTTTATGCAGAGCTGTCATCTCTGATTGCATGGCCAATTGCCAATTCCCAGAGTCCTTCATTTGCACTGTTTCCTTGTAACATGAAGGCTCATTGCAATCAGTCAACATGACATAGTTCATAGATGGAACAAACCTATCAGGAGGTCGCGTGACATGTCCAGATCTACGCACAATAGGTGGCTCAGGCTCAGCCACAACCTGTGGTTCCACTCTATCCTGTCCTTGCTCCTCTTGAGCCCTGACATTTTGTCTTGCACGTGCAGGTCCATCTTCTTGGAAGACAACTCTTCTAATCTCCTCAACCCTCTATGGTTTAGAATGATATTTGGATTCATTAAAGTGAACATCATTGCTGCGGATAACCTTTCTGGATTCGGGATCCCAAAGTCTGTACCCCATCTCACCAGAATTACCATAGCCTAGAAAGATGCACTTTCTACTCTTTGGCTCAAGTTTGTTCCTAAATTCCTTCGGAACGTGAGTATATGCCTCACAGCCAAAGACTCTGAGATGCTTGTATGAGGGCATTTTGCCTGACCATACCATTTCTGGCACTGAATCCTTCTGCAAAACCTTGCTAGGAGATCTATTTACAAGATGAACAGCTGTTGATACAGCTTCAGCCCAAAACCCATTTGGCAATTGTGCATTAGACAACATACTTCTGACCTTCTCTTGTATGGTCCTATTCATCCTCTCAGCAACATCGTTTTGAGGAGGATTGTAAGGAGCAGCAAGTTCACGTTTTATACCTTTTGACTCACAAAAGTCCTTGAAGGCCTTTGAAACATACTCTCCACCATTGTCAGTGTGTAAGCATTTAAGCTTCTTGCCACTCTGATTCTCCACAAGTGCACAAACGTTTTGAAAACACTAAACGCTTCATCCTTGTGCTTGAGAAAGTAAACCCATACTTTCCTCAAGTAATCATCTATAAATGTCATAAAGTAAGAAGCTCCCCCTAGAGATAGGTTAGGCATAGGTCCACACAAATCACTATGAACAAGTGCCAACTGTGTATCTCTTCTACTGCTTCTATGCTTATGTGGCTGCTGTGTTTGCTTACCATACAGACAATGTTCACAGAATTCAAAATCATTAAATGAGAAGCCAGGCAAATAACCAGAACGAGACAAGATTTCCATTCCCTTCTTGGACATATGTCCTAACCGGCTATGCCACAAAGAAACGTTCGGCTGCTGGATTACATTGATTACATTTTTAGAGACATTTGATACATAAATCATGTAAAGTCCTCCAGACTTTACTCCATGTGCTACTGTCATAGAACCCTTGGATATCTTCCACATGTTCTGTCCAAAAGTGGTGACGTAGCCAGCATCATGAAGTAAACCTGTGCTGATCAAGCTCTTTGTAATTGCGAGAACATGTCTCACATTCTTCAGCGTGAAAGAAGAGCCATTCTGAAACTTCAATTGAACATCTCCAACACCTAAGATCTCACATGTCTGCCCATTGCCTAGCCGAACATGATCTTTAGTGGTCACATAAGAGGTAAACCACTCCTTGTTTGGAGACACATGAAGTGATACCCCTGAGTCTATAATCCAGTCACTCAGTACATTTCCATCAGATGCTGTAAGAAGAGATGAGTCCATTGTATTCTTCAAGAAGTAGATGTCTCCTGACACTAGACTGTCATTGAGGACTTGTTCTTCTCACCATGGTCTTCAGCTTTCTCTTTGCCTTTTTCTGCTTTCCATTCTCTGCAGTCTCTTTTCATGTGACCCTTCTTGCCACAATGGTAGCATTCTATGTCACTCTTTCCTTTAGCACTGCGGGACTTGCTACGAGACTGATTCCTCTTTCCACCTTTGTACTTTTCTTTGGTCCTTCCCCTGACAACTAAGGCTGTTCCTTTGCCTTTGTCCATTGTCTTTCTATTGGTTTCTTCAGTAAGCAGACTTCCTTCTACACCTGCTATGTTCAAACCATATGGAGGTGCAGAATTACTCAAAGCTGTGCGAAAAGTGTCCCAACTTTTCGGCAATGTGATCAACAGGAACATAGCTCTAACAGGTTCATCAAACTTGACACCTTGAGCTGACAAGTGAGTATAGATTGTGTTGAATTCATTCAAATGATTGGACATAGGTGTTCCTTCTTTCATCTTCAAGTCAACAAGCTTCTTAAGCCAGTATACCTGTGAAGCTGCACTCTGCTTCTCATAAAGATCACTCAGCTTTAACCATGCTTGATAAGCCGACATCTCGTCTGCTACATTGAAGTAAACGCTTTCTGCCAAAGTCAGCATAATGGTAGAAAGTGCCAATTCATCCATTTCGCTCCATTCATCTTCGTCGATATCTTCTGGTTTTATCCCTTTGAGCTTTATAGGTTTTATCTGCTTCTTTTGTCCCACCACGTGCCAAATCTGCTTCTTCCACAATGGGAAATTGGTTCCATCCAGCTTCTTGATATTGTAAAGGGCAGTGTCGTGTGATCCAGCCATAGCTACGCTTCACAGTGGTTTACTTTCCTGGGAAAAATTCGGCAGAGTTTCCCCTGTAAACTGACCTCTGAACCAATATCAACCTGTCAAATGAACCAAAAAAGCTTCAGATTGTGCATAAATTTTGGCAGAGTCTCCTTTGTAAAATGGCTCTGGTGTACTCAAAAACAGACCAAAAAGAGCTCAAAAAACACTGTCTCTCTGACACTGTAAGCTGCGGGTAAACCTGTCCTGCACCTGTACTGTCTCTGACTGTCCTGTCACTGTCCTGTAAGCATAGACTGCGACAATGCCTCAACGGCAGTAAAGCGAAGATGCAATCCCAACTGTCTAACTCACAGTCAATACATCCTAGCTGCCTATCTAAGGGTGCTCGAGGGATCGCTCCAAGACCTGTATCACCGAAAGGATCTCAACATTCGAGAATCCCCCAGCTCAATATAACCTCACTCGACCCTCAACAAAGGCTGCAGTAAATCTGACAGTACATAGACTTCCCACAAAGTCATACATGCACAAATTTCCCACTGTATGCTGTAACTGCTGCGGCGGTTGTTTGCTGCGTGACTCACAGCCAACAAACCCTCAATAGCCATACATCATCTCTAGCAATACATCCCATGTGGAAGTACATGCAATGTCAGGATGAAATCTGGAATATCAATCAGCAAACACAAGCTACCTGATGAACTAGTGGATGTCGCCTACAGACTGTGTGTAGATGCGATCGTGTCGTATGTAACACGCCTCCAAGAACTGTGAGCCGTCCTTCGATGTGTAGACAGCCACAAATCAACACTCTGGGAGCGTCGATATCCTCAGCACCTGCAGTCGTACGCCAAAAAAAAACCCCAAATCTGCAGAGTCGGATCTGCACCCGCCGAGACCACGTAGTCGAAAATGGCCTGCGCAGACCTTTGTCGAAGCCGAACGGTGACCGAGATGACCTCAGAAGGAAATTCTGAGAACACCAAGCCCTTCGGCCCTTCCCATAGGATTTGGGGCCGTGTCTTCGCCTGTCGAATTTCACTCCAATCCGAACTGGTGACTCTAGCCTCCTGCAGTGCTGCCCCGAGTCTCGATCTGAGCTCTGATACGAGTTGAAGGAGTACGAGCGGAAGTGCGGCGCGAGAGAGAGTGCGAGAAGAAGAGCACGACGATATGGTGAACTCGCTCTACTGTAATGTGTAGAGCATAGTGAGTTCTTATTAGGTTTTTACAAAAGAATATGTGTACATACCTGGCGGCCCGCCCACTTACCTGGGCGACCACATTGGGCTTTATACCCCAACAAGAAGGATGTCATGAGGCTAGGTATGCACACTAGTGCTACATTAGCATATGGAGAGGAAGCTCAAACTTAAGTTTGAGCCTAAAAGTGATTTTTTATTCCCTGATGCACTTGAGGCTCGAACTTAAGATCGAGCCTAAAGGTGCTATTCCATGCCCTTGATAGCCACAAATATGTCATCAAGATAGCCTTCCATGCTAGTGCTACACTCAAATATGCAAGTGGGGATCAAACTTAAGTTTGAGCCTCTTGTCATTGGTAACCAAAAGGATGCCATGAGGCTAAACTTAGACTTAAGTTCAATCCTAAGTGTTTTTCTATTCTTACATGAATCCTAAAAGGACTTAGTGAATCTAGATTTTCATGATAGTTCTATACTAACATATCTAGGTGAGGCTCGAACTTAAGCTCCAGCCTCTTGCCTCTGGTAGCCACAAGGATGTCCCTCGGTTAGCCTTACACCCTAGTGCTACAATAGCATATGCAAATAAGGCTAGCCACAAGGATGTCATGAGGCAAGCCTTGCATCCTAGTGCTAAAGAATATGCACTTGAGGCTCGAACTTAAGATTGAGCCTAAAGGTGTTTTTCTATGCCCTTGGTAGCAACAAGCCCTACATGCTGGTGCTACTCTAGTATATGCAAGTGAGGATCGAACTTAAGTTTGATCCTACTGGCATTGGTAGCCACACAGATGTCCTGAGGCTAACCTTACACCCTAGTGCTAAATTAACATATACAGTTGATGCTCAAACTTAAGTTCAAGGCAGACTTGCTATATTAGCATATGTAGTCAAGGTTCGAACTTAAGCTCGAGCCTCTTCCCCTAAGTAGCCACAAGGATGTCATTAAGCCAGACTTGCTACAATAGCATATTTAGGCAATGTTCGAACTTAAATTTGAGCCGCTTTCCCTAAGTAGACACAAGGATGACATTAAGTTAGACTTGCTATACTAGCATAAGTAGGCAAGGTTCAAACTTAAGTTTGAGCCTCTTTCCCTAAGTAGCCACAAGGATATCATTAAGATAGCCTACAATAGCATATGTAGGCAAGGTTCGAACTTAAATTTGAGCCGCTTTCCCTAAGTATTCACAAGGATGTCATTAGGTTAGAATTTCTATACTAGCATATGTAGGCGAGGTTCGAACTTAAGTTCGAGCCTCTTTCCCTAAGTAGCCACAATGATATCCCTCAGCTAGCCTTACACATTGGTGGTACAATATCATATGCAATTGAGGCTTAAACTTAAGTTTGAACCTAAAGGTGTTGTTCTGTTCCCATGGTATCCACAAGGATGTCATGAAGCTAGACTTTCATGCTAGTGCTATACTAGCATATGTAGGCAAGGCTCAAACTTAATTTCGAGCCTCTTGCCCTTAGTAGACACAAGGATGCCATGAGGGAAGCCTTGCATCCTAGTGCTACACTAGCATATGAAAATGAGTCTTGAACTTAAGGTGCTATTCTATACCCATGGTAGCCACAAGGATGGCATTAGGCTTGCATTCTAGTGCTACACTAGCCTATGCAAGTGAGGATCAAACTTAAGTTCGAGCCTCTTGGAATTAGTATCTCTAAAGGATGAGTCTAGATATACTCCCTAGTGCTAAAATAGCTTATACAATTGAGGCTTGAACTTAAGCTCGAGCCTCAAAGTGTTTTTCTTTTCCTTTGGTATCCACATGGATGTCATGAAGCTATATATGCATCGGAGTGCTATACTAACATTTGTAGGCAAGGTCTACACTTAAGTGCAAGCTTTTTCCCATTGTTTGCCACAATGATGCTATTCTATGACCTTAGTAGCTATAATATTTCACAAGGCTAACCTTTCCCCTTAGCGCTACAATATGAAATACTCAAACTTTAGCTTGAGTCTAAAGATATTTTTCCATGTCCTTGATAGCCACAAGGATGTCATGAGGCTGTGCCCTTGCATAGTAGGGCTACACAGCAAGCAAAGCTCTTTCCATTGGTAGCTACAAGGATGTTAGGAGGCAAGCCTTCCATCCTAGTTCTAAAGAATATGCACTTGAGGCTCGAACTTAAGATCGAGCCTAAAGGTGTTCTTCTATGCCATAGGTAGCAACAAGCCCTACATGATGGTGCTACTCTACTATATGCAAGTGAGGATCAAACTTAAGTTTGAGCCTACTGGCATTGGTAGCCACAAAGATGTCATGAGGCTAACTGTACACCCTAGTGCTAAAGTAACATATACAATTGAGGCTCAAACTTAAGTTCAAGGCAGACTTGCTATATTAGCATATGTAGGCAAGGTTCGAACTTAAGCTCGAGCCTCTTTCCCTAAGTAGCCACAAGGATGCCATTAAGCCAGACTTGCTACAATAGCATATGTAGGTGAGGTTCGAACTTAAATTTGAGCCGCTTTCCCTAGAGCTATTATGCTCTAGCCCTGGTTAAGTCTCAAGCACTTGTATGAGGCAATGCTATCATGCTAAAATATCCACAATAAGCTCATGAGGTCACACTAGAGTGGAATATGCTAGTGCTTTGAGAGCATTAGAAGGTGAGGTTTAAGCTACATCAGCTCATTGTTCTAGTTTCTCAACAAGGAAACAAGGCACCAAAAACAAGCTAAATATCAAAAGCAAAGAATCTACGTCAAGTGGAAATGTCACACTCAGTACCCAACCAAGTAAGTGTTGTTATCTATCTTTTTCTTTAAGTAGATTAATTACTTAATTATAGTTTTAAAAAAAGTTAATTAAAGTACTTATTGATTAAGTACTCTAATTAAAGAATAGCCACTTACTTTCAATTTATAGAGCGTGATTTTAGACGTAGTTGTAGTTTGATTAACTTAATGATAGAGTTTAAAAGGTGTATCAAGGAGACGGTAGCAAACAATAATGAGTATAAGTAGTCATTAGAAGTAGATTAAATAGAGATTAGAAACTAATAGAATGATATTGAAGAATGAAATTTTGAGATGCAGGTTTAGGAGAGATTAAGAGGAAGGGAGGGAGTGATTAAGAGGAGGCAAGGGAGATTACATAGAGAGATTAGAAGAGATTAGGGAGTGATTAAGAGGAGGCAAAGGAGATTACATAGAGAGATTACAAGAGATTAGGGAGTGATTAAGAGGAGGCAAGGGAGATTACACAGAGAGATTAGGGAGTGATTAAGAGGAGCTGATGGTAATTACACAGAAAGATTAAAAGAAGATATCACACACACACGCGCGCACGCGAGAGAGAGAGAGAGAGAGAGAGAGAGAGAGAGAGAGAGAGAGAGAGAGAGAGAGAGAGAGAGAGAGAGAGAGAGACAAAGAAGTGCACCTGGACAAGCCTTTCAAATTTGAAATTCAAATTTCAAATCTAAATTGCAATCAGATCTTCACCTGCAATCAAAAAGAAAAAGATATGCACACACACACACACACACACACACACACACACACACACACACACACACACACACACACACACACACACAGAGTTAATGTAGAGCCTTTTGGGACTGCAAATAGATTCATAGAGGAGAGGGAGATGGAAAAGTAAAGAGCCATACCTGCACGTCGTCGTCAGTTTTTTCATAGTCTGCACAAAAACCGAAACCGTGTTTTAATGTAGAAGAGAGAGAGGGGGAGAGAGAGAGATAGAGAATTAATATAGAGTTGTGAAGAAGAGCCTTGTGGGGCCGCGAGCAGATTCGCAGAGGGCAAGGAGATGCGGGAGTAAAGAATCTCACCTGTCGCGCCGTCATCGAATTCATCACAGTCTGTAGAAAAATCCAAACCTATTATAATATAGAAGGTTTTAAAAGGATTAAAAAGCCTTTAATAGATTTTCCCACCAACCCTACCAAGGTTAGATTAGCAAACTCACATTCGTGGGCCAAAACTAATGGTTTTCATGATGGTTAAAAAAAGTGGAAAAAGAACTTTTCACAAAAATCGGCATAACTTTCACATACGGAGTCCGATTGCAAAACTTTTTTTATCAGCCTGTAGCTTGAGAGCGGCTCTACGCTTTTCTAAACAAACCCTGTTCAAAAAAATGATGCTTAAGGGGTCAAAAAATTCAACGAAGTTAGGGGTGTCTAGAACTAGTTTTTTGAGAGTTTTGGGAAAATAATACTCACAAGTTGGACATAGTTTTGACTTCCCTTGGCTAAAACCTCTTAGGATCAATGAGTGAGGGACCCACCTCCACCAACCCTCTTCCTTAACCGATTTCATTGCACCTTTTTGCATGTGAAATTGTCCTACTACAACACGTAAAACACCAGGACTATAATCACCAAGAATCGATTTACACATAAACAACTGAGAAAAAAACCTCACTGTATTTTGAATGTCCATCAACGCTACATTGTCATAGCATAATCTCCAAGGCCACCTATACTCAAACTAATGTCCTATCCTAAAAAAAAACTATATGACTAACTAGGCTCGAACTTAAGTTTGAGCCACTCATGCAACTACTTTGAAGCCTCACCTTCTTGTAAGCTCCGACTCTTTTGATAGGTCATTCAAGGAAACTTAGGTTTGATGTAAAGCTCATCATTACCTTGGCTCCACCTTACAACTCTTTAAATGTATAATATAGCTCGAACTTCAATTTGAGTCTCCTTCCAAATTCAAGGCTACTTCAACATAGCTAGGGTTTTTTCTCACACCTGTTGTTGCTCGTAGATTTCTAACACTTGAATGTGCATCTATGCTCAAACTTGAGTTTGAGCCTTCTACCAAATTCCATGGGTGCCTCCATGTAACTTGGGCTACATCTTGCAACCCGTATGACAAGCATAGATTCCTAACACTTGGATGTACATTTAGGCTCAAACTTGAGATCGAGCCACCTACAAAATTCCATGCTTGCCTCTATGAAACTTTGGCTTTGTGAAACTCTTTTTATCTAGGTATTTATAGCACTTAGATGTACATCTAAGATCAAACTTGAGCTTGAGCCTCCTACCGTCGTGCGTGGGTTGACTCAATATAGCTTGACATCCATCTTGCAACTATTTTAAGCTAAAGATTTCTAGCACTTAGACCTACATTTAGGCTCCATCTATGCTCCGGCATTGTAACTTAGGCACCATCTTGGACCTATTTTGAGCTTTAGATTTCTAGCACTTAGATGTACATTTAGGCTCAAACTTGAGCTTGAGCCTCCTACTATCCCAATGGGTTGATTCAATATAACTCGAGATCCATCTTGTAACTCTTGTGAGCTGTATATTTCTAGCACTTGGATGTGCATAAAGGCTCCATCCTCCTATCAAATTCCATGGGTGCCTCTGCAATGTAACATAGTCCCTATCTTGCAACTCTTGTCAGCTTTATATTTCTAGCACTGGGATGTACATACTGGCTCAAACTTGAGCTCGAGCCTCCTACCATCCTCCATGGATTGACTCAGTGTAGATTTTCTTAATTGAATGGGATGCAAGATTTTGCCAAAATTGTGAGTGTATCTTGCGAATGCATTAAATTTTGAGTTATATGTTCAGAAATACAATTTTATTGATATCTCTTGATTTTCTCAAAAATTGCAGCGTCCAAAACAAGGTGATTCAGTGTTTCTTGTTGATGGTTCCACAAGGAAAGCTCGTGGGGTTATTCATTCCACTGATGCATCTCAACGTTGTGGTTTTGAATTGATTGGCACAACATGTGTGGCGATACATGTACTAGAAAGTTTTGATGACACCTTCTTGATTCCATTCGTCACAATGGATGCAAGAACCATGTCTCAAGCAGTTGGAAGCATCGTCAAATGGCCATTGCATAATATTGTTATGGACAGAGGAAAATCTCACACAATAGATGAGGATTTTCTTGTTGGTCAAGAAGATGGCTTGATAGATAGAGCGAGTTGGAAAGAGAAAAGAGTCATCCTTTGGGCTGACAATAGATCTACAAAACTTGGTAATGGAGTGGTATTGCTGGTCCACCCATATGAGGCTATAAACTGTATTGAACTAGGTGAGAGTAGCTTGGGTGTCATTGTGGAAGGGTCGATGCATCCACATCAAAGTGATATTTCAAGTTTGAATTTGGTAAGCTGGCCTATTTGGCAGCTCACATTTGAGAATGGTGAGCCCTTGATCAAAGACACTGGATCCTCTTCTGCCATTGAGGGTATTCAAGATTTCCTCATGGAAGAAACGGGAGATTCCCTTGACATCTTATATGCTTCCAGTGATGACTATGAGGATGATGACATAGATAACAACACTGAAAATAGTTTTGAAGAAGGTACCACCAGTACAAAACTAGGTCTTCTTCTTCATACTCAAAATGATAGAGAGCGGGATGCCATTGCCGGTGACTATGATATAAGAGATGGGACAGGTAAGAAAAGGATTTATGTACATAGAGTTAGTCCTAGAAAAAAAAAGGTAATGCTCATGATTTCAACAAGCAATGTGATGCTGCAAACATTCACAAAGTTGCAACAATTGATTGTTGTGAGATGCGATGCTGCCAGATTGGAAACAGATCCAAAATCATGCAAGCAAGGGCAGACTTTTGGGGACAAAGCTACACTAGTCCATGCACATTTGTATTGGATTGTATGAGCATGGCTCATAGAAAAGATCAAGAAGAGGAATGCTTTGAGTTTACTTTTGATGGAAAGAAGGTATGTAGTAAAGCATGGTATGTAATGCATGCAATAGGAAAGTCAACATTTTATAGGCTGCGTAAAAAATTCTTGGATGGAGCATGCAATGGCAATCATGGAAACACTAGAATAATAAGGAAGAGCTTGACACATGTTGAGATGGCAAAAGCACTCATACAAGGCTTCATAGATAATAATGCAGATCAAATGCCACATAAGTCAAGGACAACCATGCATGGCACTTGGGAAACTCAACGTGTTCTACCAACGATGTACAAACAAGTGGACATTTTGCGGGAAGTAAACAACACACTGGTCACAATGGAATACAAAACGTTGTCACAGCCAACATTCTCAAGGTTGTGGAACATAGTCTTCAAGACAATCACTTTATCAAAATCAAGCACATTCTTTAAATGTGACATTTGCACATCCATAAAGGTCAAGCTGGAGTCTACCAAAAATCAGGTGGAGCGTGTTAGATACATGGCACAGAGGAGATCACACATGTTGCAACAAATGAGCTGTAGAAATCTGTACTATGCTTCGAGGAGCTCTTCAAAAATGAATCCAACCAAGTTCTTGTGCATTATACATGACAAGATGGACCAGAGTAAGACTGCTATACCACAAATTAAACCAGCTCCAAAATCTCTCAATGGAGTTGAGAGGCTTCCAGTATCCTTGACAGGAATGCTCACTCATGGACATGGACAAACAGCTTATGGTCACTTTGCATTGGGATTATGGCCGAGTGATCCCAACTTGACAATTGCATCTCCTCTCAAAATGTCTAAGAAACTTAGAAAGAAGAGATAAACATATGTTCGGTGACTTGAGCTTAGAAAACTCAAGTGTAGAACCACGAACAAATCTTTTTGAGTGTGTTTTGTCTATAGCTTCTCTCTATCACCATATGAAAGTGCTTAAGGAGAAAAACCAGTACTGCAAGGAACAGAGTGCTCATAATGAAGAGGCAGAGACTGATCTAATCACAAATGTGAATGTGGACATTGAGAATTTTGCAGAGAGATAGGGAAATGATTGTCCAAGGATGCAATCAATCTTTGTTACTAATGCACATGTACAGGAGGATGGCAATGTATTTGGGTTCAAGAGGTTGCCAAGAACATTGCTGTTGCAACTTGACAATTGTGGTTAGAAAATAAGAATCGATATGTGTTTGCATACCTATCATTGTTGATTGCACAAGGAGTATTTGACACTGTACAACTTGGATTTCTTATGGTTGGTCACACTCATGAAGACATTGATGCATTGTTCAATCGCTTTTCTGAGAAGCTTAGAAAACAAGCCATTTTTACATTTCCACTTTTGATGAAGATCTTCAGTGAGTGTGTTAGCATGCATCCAGCACCTTTCTCCTACAAAAGGTGGTAGACTTTAAAGGATTTGTAAAGGGGTTCTTACATGATGGAGCAGATAGCTTAGTGGGTCATTCAAAGCCATTGCAATTTAGGTTCTATATGAGTGATGGAATACCTTTGATGCAGTACAAAGTGCACCCTAAAAATGTGGATTGGTTACCCGAAAATGGTATAGAGTTATGGAAGAGAAATGACCAAGGAGGAGCCAAGCTTCCTGAAGGTGTTCCAAAAGTATTACCACCCTTTGAGTATGTTAAAGATAGTGAGAAATTTATAGAAGGAATAAAGAAGTATGTTAGTTGGTGGAAAGATCACTTGCAAGAGAAAGGAGATGAAAGTGAGTATGCTAGGTGGATCAACCCAGTTCTTATGTACCGGGAGAATCTCATGCAAGCTATGCAAAACCCTGGACAAAGTGAAAACACTTTATTTGATGACTTTTGGCCAAGGAGTATGCGTGAACAAGATCATCCTCTTGAAGTTCCATTGAAAGATGGTCTAGATGAAGCATTTGACATAATAGAGGGCCACTATTGTGGTCCAATGCGCAACAAACCTGCTCAAGAGTTCAACCCAACCCTTGATGTGGCAAAGGGAGAATTTGTACTTGTGCAACCTTGTGATGAAAATTACCCAATTTGGTTAGGAGTGGAAGCAACAGATATTGATCAGAACAATGACTCGGAAACCTATCTTCAAGTGAAGATACAATACTGGGCACCAATTTCAAAGAAGAAGAATGCAAGTGATGTGGAGGTTTACAAGGATTGTTGGAACAAGTATTGGAGAGAGAACATCAATGATCCTCAACGTTGGGAAGACACTAGCTGCATCATTTGGGCATGGAATCCCAAGGGTGGACGAATTCCTGAAAAAATCGAGATTCCAAAGGCAATAATCCTCAAGGCCAAAGAGAGCTAGTTGAAACTTGATGAACATGAGGCACCATCAAATGTCAATGCAAATGAAGAGGAATGATCGCTTAGCATTTGCCTTTCAACTTTGTAATCTTCTAGCAATGGTTCCAATTAGTCCACCCGTAGCTATGGTCATTATCAACATTGATAATGGCATCCCACCTTTGTAATCTTCAAGAAATATTATTCAATATGAATGGTGTTTTTTTTCACATTATTCACCCAAGTTTTTCTTGCAACTTACATTTTAATTGTTTTATCAAATGAAGCATGTGTGGGAAGAAAATTTTGGGTGCATGAGCATGTGTGTGTGTGTGTGTGTGTGTGTGTGTGTGTATTTGTAAACTAACATGTGCAAAAACACTCTAGTGTATAGTATGGTTGTTGAAAACGGACCATATTGGATCTTGCAAACTCATAAGCATCCACTAAACATTGTATCTCAGTTTTCATATGTGCAACAACCTAGTACAATACAACCTTACCTCAAGTCCATGAGACACAAAGAATCATCCCAAATGTGTGAATTTTTCCCTATTTTCCTAAATAGGTGTTCTTTTCTCATAGCTGACACCAACAACGTGCACACGGTTCTACTTTTTTTCTTGCACACAAGTGTTTTACACATAACCACATTCAAGTGATATTCTTGCCAGCCAACAGTTGATGCCATATCATGCACCATTCCATAATTATATGATGGAAAAACAACCACAAACACACCTCTATCATCGGCTGTTGCCAATGCAAGTCGGGCGAGTTGTCCAAAATGGCATGCCTCCATCTTGCTCCAATCAAGGACTTCTATTTCAAACAGCCCATACACAGACACGTTTGATGGTAGAAAAAGAATAGATACGTTCACCGATGAATCAGTGGCTGACCCATCTCGCATTGGCATCAGACACTTCTCCACTACATGAGGCCTGACATTGCTCAACAATGCATTTTTCAAGTCATCCTCTGTCTTGTCCCAACCAAGATGCAAAATCTGGACACGCTCACCACCACCAATTGCAAAACCAAAACATATACTAAGAAAGCAAGCTCTTGAATCAGACTTAAACAACCATTCACCCAAGATTAGAAATTACCAGTAGATGGTATTGTAACTAGTGGCAAGTCTGAGACATGCAACATTTTTGCTTCCAGACTCATGGCGAAGTCTACCACCTCCTCTGCAAACATCTCACTTATTTTTCCTGAACAACAAGACCGTATTAACAAGCTAAACAATCAAGACTATGATTCTTGCAAACATCAGTAGAACTCATGTTTTTCTTTCATTCTAGCCCCTCATTGTGAGCCGGAAGAACAACTGGAATGTTCGATGTGCATAACTAAGCTAAAATGCTTAGTGAAAATGAAATGCCACCACGGTGCGGTGCTCATAAGTGAAGAGTTTTTAATTCACAAAATGATGGTACCTGTGAAGTTGTATCAAATCCTTCTCCACGAGGCAATTGCACATTAGACTCTGCTGACATGGACATTTTTGTACCTGCACGTGCTCTTTCTTCTCTTTCCCTTACTGCATCATTGTGTGCTTTTTCCTCGCTTATAGGGAAATATCCCTCATCATATTCTAAGAGCCAAGGTAGGTCTTGGTATACTCTTCCCTTGACGTTGCGGGCCACTTGCAAAGGGTTGAACACTTGCTCTGGTTTACTGACCTCAAGCATTTTTTGCAAGCTTGCAACACCTTTGATGTTGAAGTTACGCTTTCGCAACCATCTAATACATTTTAGAAAATCACAAGCACTCAAAAATATGTTTCATTTTTTTCTAGCAGTAATATAAAGTGATCTAACCTGCAAAGGCATCTTTGTTCTACATCCGCAAATGCTTTGGCCACCTCTAATTGAGTTCCCCTTTTCATTAGTGCCAGCTCATAAGCGAAGGTCTTTCCTCTATGAGTAAGCTTGGCATCATCGACGATGAACGAATCAAGGTCTAGACCAGGCATCCATCTAATACAACCATCTAATACATTGTACATAATCACAAGCACTCAAAATATGTTTCGTTTTTTTCTAGCAGTAATATAAAGTGATCTAACCTGCAGAGGATCTTTTTCATGTGTCCACCAACGCTTTGGCCACCTCTGATTGAGTTCCCCTTTTTATTAGTGCCAGCTCATATGCGAAGCTCTTTCCTCTATGGGTAATCTTGGCATCATCGATGAACGAATCAAGGTCCAGACCATGCATGGATGTCAAATGTATACTTCGGATGATGTTGTGGACGTTCCTTGCTTTTGTTGCAATCCATGCCCAGAAAACCTCAACCCACAGTCACTCCCTAAACAGAGCTGACACTCCTGGGTTGTGAAAACATCTGTCATGACAATTGGATTACATGCCAAGCTAGAGAGGTAGATTGTTAAGGCAATGGCTAAATGTGCTCACATGTTTGTGATATGTCTAAACACTTAACGTCTACCTGATCATTAGAAGCCATTGCACGGAGAATGAATGTTTTCTTCATAGGTAGAAGATTCACACATGCCAATCCGTATAATCTTTCTTCCGTTATCCACTTTGGTCGGCTGGTCCACTCGATTGTTTGCAATGTCCTCTTGCACAGAGGCCAACAAGGATCAATTCCATATTATCTAGCACATGAGAGGTCAAAACAATATATCTCCACGAATTATCTCCTAAAGCTGGATCAACAATGGCCAACGCATGTTTTTTTTTTTTTGGACAGTGCATCTGTTTTAAAGAATGCCTTTTTATAATTTCTTTGAAACTCTAAAAGAAGCATTGTATCCTTCGATGCAAGAATGTACTTTTCCTGCATGTATGGAATTATTGATAAATACATGTTACGAGATGCAATATCTGATGCAAAATTCTGTAAAAAACTACAATGGTACTCACACGATGTATTAGTTGAGGCATTAGAGCCACATGCACATTATAGCATGCTTTCCTCCCTACCCTCTTGTCAATGTCTGCCTGCATCCAACTATAGACCACACATGGCAATTTCTCCATGATTTCCTCCTTCAAAGCAAGCCCCATAGCCCGCACCACCCATAACATATCACTGTAGGATGTTGCAACGTATCTTGTCTCATTCAATCTACATTGGATTGAGAATCATAGAATGAGAGTATTATTTGATTATAAAGGCAACACTTGATTCGAACCTGCCTAAAGGTACTTACTTGTTTATACGCATCACTATGCTCAACATGGTAGCCTCATTGGAAGAGTCTACCACCACAAGCTCGACACTAACCCTTGGATATAAATCGATATCTTTCTCAGCTACACCTACAATCATAGAAAAGATTACTCCCTAATTCACCCCAAAATGTGCATTCAAGTTAACCACATAGAGAAACAAACTCACTCTGTTTAAGAGCTTCCATCCAAGCAGCTAACCTATGGTTCCCATCCCACACATATAACATTTTTCCACAAAGGTCACCCCAACATATAGCTTTGATTTCGGCCTCAAACTCTTCATTGACCATTCGCCACAATGGGTCCCATGTTTGAATGATAGCGTCGTCAACATCGATGCTAGGATAGACCGGTGCATTGATAGAGCATATAAAGGATCCCTTGGGCTCATAATATCCCTCCAACAAAAAGGTATCTGCCAGTGGTTGGAGATGCTTGGAATCCCAACTTACTTGTCGTGATTTCTCAAGTTTCAGCAATTGGCATAGAGGTTCATGCTCTATCTGCAACAACCAAATTATGTCCAAAACCTCAATCTGCATAAGTCATTGCATAATTTCAATACAAAAGATTACACAACATATCATGTCGTACAGTGACATCCTTGTTAGAGGGAAACTCCCCCCCTCGGGCATTTGCCCCTTCTGTCATGTAAGCCTCCATCTCTCTGTCATCGATATCCTCATCCGAGCTGACAACATCTCTCACAAACCCTGACGATGTCCCTTCTTGCACTTTTGTCTTACTTTTGCACCCTTTTTAGATTTTTCCAGTGACGAAATAGGTGGAGATGGGACATCACTAATTGGCTGGCTACTAGTGTAGTGGCCGACAACAGTGGATGGTGGCATTTGTGTTGGTTCTATCCTTGCAGTCTTGGTGACCTGCTATTTAACAAAATGCAAATCAAAGGTCACTCAACAAGTTAACCCATTGCAAATGTACACACAACATGAGTCCACTTAGGGGATATCAATGACAATCCATTAGTGAAATGAAACTAGAAATTACCAATTCGCTTCTAGGCCATGCAACAAAACTATTCTTTTCCTTCTTCAAAGTAGTCATCTCCTCATTTCCAGAAGGGACATGAGGCAGAGGAGCGTCTTTTCCTTAATATACATCTAGCACAAATGTCTCTCTCTCTCTCTCTCCGTCAAACTCATCCTATCGCTCAGACTCATGATTTGATGGAGAGAGAGAGAGAGAGAGAGAGAGAGAGAGAGAGAGAGAGAGAGAGAGAGAGAGAGAGAGAGAGAGAGAGAGAGAGTAAGATATCTGCTTGAGATATTGAGTTTATCTTATTTGAGAGTTGAGATCCGTTTTTGCGTGCTTGGCAAGTTTATTGTCACAAATTGCATAGCAAAAAAAGGCAAAATCAAGGATTTGGAAATATCTCCCTTCCTCTCTCTCCCAACGGAGGAGGTGTAGCAGCTATTGTAGTAGACGAGCTTCCTTATGTGCATGTCTTTTTGCGGTCTGAATGTGGCTTCACCATAGCTAGACAAGAGCTCACAAAGGGAGGATGGGATTTTGTACGTATTTTGAACTCGACCTTTTCTTCCCAAAGACATAAAAAGAATTTATACATGTTTGGTTAGTGAATTGCTATTAGGTAGTTCATAAAGTACAAGAATTTTACTCATATGTAGTTCTCCCAACTTAAAGACGCTTATTAGGGGGACATCTCAAGATGATCTGATGTCATAATGAGAATTGAATCAACTGGGTCTCGCTAGTAGGTATATACATTACGCTCATGATTTTTAAGTAACCAACATTCCTCAAGATCAAGGAATTTAGAGGTGATTATATTTTCTAAGAGAAAAGAGGGATCTTTTGAACTTTGATGCTCTTACTGTTGTAGGCATTAATGGATAATCCTACTCTCTGGCAAGCCTAGAGGGTCTCTAAGCTAAGAGTAGGTCACTTGGGTGAAGGTGGTGTCAGAACAACTTATGATCAAGTCCTTACTTTCTCCAAGAACTTTGATGTTAATTCAATGTTTGCTAGAAGGTATATATATTTATTTGTCAGAGCTTTGAGGTTGAAGACAATAATTGTCTAGAATTATGATGTTAAAGATAACAGACCACTCTGAAGGCATTGTAAGGGCATACAAAGGTATTGCATGTTGCCTTTCATATAGTGTGGTTTATTAATGGCTACAAAAAGATAGTGTACCACTTAGCTCTCCCATCCATGTCGCCTACACCAATGGACCATGCTCTATGTCTGTAGTTTTAACTATCAATAGGAAGAGCTGAGGACGTGCTTGGCAAGTTTATTGTCACAAATTGCATAGCAAAAAAAGGAAAAAATAAGGAGTTGGAAATATCTCCCTCCCTCTCTCTCCCTCAAACTCATCATGTGATGTGGAGAGAGAGAGAGAGAGAGAGAGAGAGAGATATTTACATGAGACTCGGTTAACCATATTTGATAGTTGAGATCCATTTTTGAGTGCTTGGAAAGTAATTTGTCACAGATTACCTAGCAAAAAAGGCAATTATGCCTAGAATCAATGAAGCAATTCATCTCCAAAACTTATATAACCAACTAAACTCCTACTTTTAGCATCTTGTATTGATAGACAATCATGCCTCTTATGAAAAGCTACAACTTTTTTTTATTTTTAGAAATATATACTCTCACAATCAGGGTTGTTTTGGGAATTTTGGAAAATTTGAAGGGCATTTTGGGAATTTATGACAAAATGAGTCTTACCATACACCGAGCAATATTTTCTGAGCGAACTAAAATCCACGTGAATATTTATATGGCATGGGCCCATGTTTTCCATGTGGTGCGGTTTGAGTGTCGTCCTCAACATCAAGGATGAAGCAAAGGGGGGCATGCCACCTAGGGACCATGTCTCTAGTTTTCTTCTAAATTTTCTCTCTCTCTCTCTCTCTCTCTCTCTCTCTCTCTCTCTCTAGCATATGTAGAACCACCTTCAAATCCTAATAGAGCAATGATCTATGTGTGTTGATTCTTGTCTTTACGTCATCATTCAAGAGACATGACTCATGAGGCTTTGACTCCAAGAGTTGTAAAGCACAGACATTGTTCAAGCTCTTTGTCTCTCCTCTCGCTTCTCCTCTCTCTTTCTCTCTTGTTGCAAATGTTCTCTTCTCTCTTTGACCATAGCGCACAAGACAAGGCTCCTCTCACATGCTCTCTCTCTCTCTCTCTCTCTCTCTCTCTCTCTCTCTCATACTACACATGTGCTCGTGAATGTAGGCTAAGGTCTAAGCCAGAGGTTTAACCACCTGGGCTACTCCCATTCGCTAAAAAAAATGCACAGCTTTTGTTTTCAAGTTTAATGTGACAATAGCATTAACGGCCATTTGCAAAAGGAGGGTGGGGCAAGCGCTCTAGTGTGACAAAGGATGCGAAGCCACTCCAAAATACAAAAGAGAATGATTTTTTTTTTAAACTCTTCGATGTGTATAGAAATTTAAAAGAAAGAAGTAAGACTCTCTCTCAAGGTTAGAAAAAAACTGGCTCCAGTGTATTATAACTAACTAAAATTGTAGAATCTCGGCTAGATTTTGAGCTTGTCTTTTAAAAAGCCGAGAAATTTACACAAGGTTTGGTGTCATTATCGGCAAAATATTCAAATTTTGACCTAAAAACCAGGAGTAATACAAGTTTGCCCTTATTTTCACTAGTTACGAAAAATGTATTTTTCTATGCTCTCTCTCTCTCTCTCTCTCTCTCTCTCTCTCTCCCCTTTTGTAGTTTTAAAAAAAAAAGTCTTCCTCAAAGGGTGTGCATTTACGTTTATCCTTTGTGGGACATTTTAAGAGACACACACATTGAAGAGTGTCATTAATTACCGATAAAAGCTTCATTTTTTGACATAAAATCCAATGTAATCCAAGTTTGCCCTTATTTTCACCAGTCAAAAAATATATATTTTTCTATTCCGTGCTCTCTCTCTCTCTCTCTCTCTCTCTCTCTCTCTCTCTCTTTCTTTGTAGTTTTAAAAAAATTCCTCAAAGGGTGTGCGCCAACATTTACCCTTTGAGGGACATTTTTTTAAAAACACATTGAAAAGATTTACTATTCACTTTTGCCTTTAGTATAAAGAGAGTATGTCTTAACAATTTTGGTTCAATTTATTAGGGCGGTATCTAGTAAGATTCAGTCGTAAGATTAGGAAGTAAAATGAAAAGGGAAGGGGTGGGTTGAGGTGGCCCTGAGGGGCACATGTGGAACACAAGAAAGGAGGCAGCTGTAGCTTTTGAAGGTAGATGACAGACGTTGGCATCTGGGGTAGAAGCAAGGCATAGTAGCATTGCAGGGGTCAATGGCCAACATTTTTTTTTGCGCAAGCTTTACAATAATGTCTGGCTTCTAACAAAGTCGCAATCTTTTCGTGCTTGAAATTATTGCCCTTGCTGCTATCTTGTTGATGTTTGCAAGAAACTCTCTCTCTCTCTCTCTCCGTTCATCCTGACTTATGCAATTTGCATCGCTTGGGCGCTCATGACTTGTGCAATTAGCAGCTCCTATCCTGCGCAATGAGAGAGAACCCTTTATATCAGCCAACTCCAAACAACAAGCTTTGCAAGGTCAATGTGGTACGTGGGAGAGGGGGCTGAGAGAAATCGATGGCAAGGGTTGTTGGGGGGGGGGGAAGGGACATGGAGTGCATGCGGAGGATGGGGCTTGTTGATGCTTAGCGAGAATGGAGGTGAAACTAAGAGTGGGAGGAATCTTTCTAGATTTAAGTTAATAGAATTGGAATAGAGCCAAGTAGATCACTACAATTGTAGGTCACTACAATTTTCGATTGATTTGTATTAAGGAGAATCACTAGAGATGCAGTGATGCCTTTGGAGGGGCAAAATACACGCGGAGGAGAGAGGGGGAGTTAGATAAAGATATAGGTAAGGTATAGGTATGCAATGTGTGCAGAGCTTTAAAGTTTAAAGGCCGAGGGAGGAGGCAATATAATTGAGTGAATAGAATTGGAATAGAGACAATATAGTGGAATAACATGAATCATAACTTAAGAGTTAATAGTTAATAAAAAAACCTATTCACATTTGAACTCACTAACAAAAAAGACAAAGTGTAAAATTTTATTAAAAAAAAGCCTCCTAAAGGATCTACGCCAGAGGAGGCTTTCTCGTTTCGAAACCTTGTGTTTTTATAGTGAGTTATTAACTGGGTCGACATCACATAAACCCATTAATTAGCTACTATAATTTCAAAGGAATCTCCAATTCCAAGTGAATAGGAAAAAAAAGTGGAAAACTTTGTGATCACGCAGGCCCTACGCAATCGTTCCCACATCCCTGTCCCCCCTGTGTATCGACCTCCTCATCCCCCTTCTATAGAACTCCTCTCCCTCATGCTCAGTTGCTCCCCTGTGCGTAGAGCTACTCATCTCTAGCTGTCTCCACGTTCCCTCCCTCTTGTTCCATGTCCGCCGTCTTTTGACGGAATCGCTCTCCCCTTTTCTCGACTTGCGCCCAATGTCGCCCTCCCACCCTTTCCCGACCTGGATATCCTGCTCCTCCTCTTCGGCATCGACTTGCTCTTGATCGCCTTGCCGCTCTCGTGCAGTGCGTCCTTGCCCTGCCACGGAGAACCTTCAAGACGTCTATGCCCCACCCATATCCATCCCTTTTTGCTCGTGCGCTCAGTTGGCCACACCACCTTTGGTGCGCATGGCCCCCAGTCACCCGACCGTCCTACTCCTCGTCCCGAGCTGAACCAGAGAGAGAGAGAGAGAGAGAGAGAGAGAGAGAGAGAGAGAGAGAGAGAGAGAGAGAGAGAGACTTTGTGCCACTATTGGGTCTTGCAGATGAGCTCCACAAGACAGAGACATAGATAGGATCATCTTCACGACGTTAGAAGCGAGACAACAAGGAAAAAGCCAACATTACATTTGTCCCTCTTGTCTCCATCATCGGGCCATGGCTATGTTTGCAGAATGGTTGCTCGCTTGCTTTCTACGTTGTAGTCTTCTTATTGTCTCTGCCATCTCTTTCTCTCCCCCATTTACTACCCTATTCTGCATCAGGACGAGGTCCAGTGCAGCCCACCTGCGAACACTACTCCTGCCATGTATGTCCACTATTCAAATCGACAGAGCTCTATATTGCTTGGTTAGTGTGAGCACTAAGCTACAGCATTGCTCAAAGCCAACATGGCATCGATAGAGCCCTCTGTCATGCCCTTTCTCAGTGTGCTCCTCGCGATGCCCTGATCTCAATGGAGACGGACATCTTCATCTTCATTAAAATAACCTCTCTTTCTCTACGTCTTTTCCCACCGTGCACACACATGGCACCCTCTTTCTCTCCTTCCTACCTCACGTTTCACCACCTCCTTTATTCCCCCTAAAGCCAAGGAAGAATCTATGTAGATTCCTCTTAATAAGCCTCAAAACAAAAATTTGGCACACCTAGTGAGTTCAAAAGTCAATAGGGTTTTTTTTAACTCTTTCTCTCTCCTTTGAACTAAAGGCAAAGCAAATATACTTTTCTTTTTTAAAGTTAGCAATGTGTTATAGAAAAAAAAAATCCCTCAAAGCATATGTGTCCCTGCAGCCCTTTCGAGGGAGATTTTTTTTACAATACAATGAGGAAGAGAGAAAGTTGGACGGAATGGCTATTTCTATTATTAATAAAAATTCATGATTAACAATTTCGATTCTCACCCTATCTTTCAATAATAGCAGCCCACGATTAACAAGGCCTCATTGTGTTACGTTCACAACAAGTGTTCATAGAAAACGAATCTTTAGTATATTATTTAAGGACAAAAATTAAAGATTACCGGCTACTTTGGAGGGCCACCTTGATGGAGACCGACTAAATTTAGAGGATTTTAATATAAAAATCTATAAATTTCTAAAAATTGAGAGATTTCCAATGCTCTTCTTTTTTCCATTGGTTGTTAAAAATGTTTTTGGTGAACACGACGCACGGCAACAATCTCGCCCTACCTTTCGAGTAAGGCCACACACTGTTAAGACGGGTGGAAAAATACTTTTTGCCACCTACTCATCACAGGTTTTCTAGAACCAAACTTAGAGAGAGAGAGAGAGAGAGAGAGAGAGAGAGAGAGAGAGTTTCCTCTCAAAAGAAAAAATTGTTATAGCCCTCGCCCAACAATCTTTGCACTTGAGGATGGTGATGGCACGACTGGAGGTGGATTTGGTGGCAGATAGTCTTGTAGAGAAGGAGTAGGGTCTTTTTCTGTGCAGGCTACATCACATGAATTGCCATATAGTCATCAAAGATGTGTTTCACATTTTGAGAGAGAGTCACATGAGAGAGAGAGAGAGTGAGAGAGAGAGAGAGTGAGAGAGAGAGAGAGAGGGAGGTCTTTTGGATGCAAACAGATGGTTTGGACTCTAGAGTATTCTAGAGAGAGGGGGGGGGAGCGGGGTGTGATTAGAACAAGTGGGAAACAAAATCTTAATCGATTTTATTGAAACTCTACTTTTCAAGAAAGGCGGGGAGACAAGCATGCAATAGTCAATGCAACACAATCTTCTTGCTTTCAGTTGACTTCAATTTTGACTTTGGGATCTTGGTAGATTCCTCATAAAAACTAAGTAAAACTCAACAAGGATATTGATACTTATCAACAAATAGCAACAAATAGGTGACTGTCTCAAGTCACAGTACCCTAAAATATTCACGATAGTCAGCTATAATATTTCCCCATGAACAAAGAGTTTAAACATACTCAAATATAGTGCAAAAGTGGGTGTGTGTGTGTGTGTGTGTTGGAGGGGGGGGGGGGGGGGGGGGGGGGGGGGGTCGAGCGTTGATGCACAAAAAAGCGTGCAGACAACATGTCGGCAATGTTAGACTAGTGTTCGAGAAATTTAATTTTTCACAAACTTACAAAATTCCTTTGTGCAATGGAAAAGCTACGAGGTTTCTTTGAGTTGCAAGCAAAAACACAACAAAAAACAATCTCAAGAGTTATACAATGTCAGGCTTGCTAGCACCTACATCTTGCTTAGCATATCCACTCTTAAATTTAACCGCCAATGTATTTAGTATCTCAAGTAAAGGAATAAGTGACTTATATAAATGAGTGACTTACAGGAACTCTTGGCTATGTGTGTTTTGATAAAGTGCCTCTCATTAACTCGCTCGATTTTATCATCGCTTGAAAAAGTTCGCTCGAAGTTTGGGATTCCTCTAGCAAAATAGGGGGGTGTTTTGAGAATTTTTTAGATTTGAGGGGTATTTTGAGAATTTCCATAATTTAGAGGTAGAGATAATCATTTTCTCTTTTTGGAATGGAATTTTTTTTTTCTCTCTCTCCATCAATGATCACACAATGCACTTCACCACTCAATATTGAATAAAGAGATTTTCTCAATATCTTAGTGTACTAATAATGATAGGGCCAAATGGTAGATTGTATTGTGTAGAGATAGGAAAAAATCTAAAGAAATGTATTGATGAAGTATATTGTGAAGAGAAATATATAGAGATCGACAAGTATGAGTGTTAGATACATACAGTTAGTGTGGAAGATGGTGAGAGGTAGAAGTAAAGGATAGACAGAGTCAGACAATGTAAAGGATGGTTGAAGTAGAAGGAGGATAGTCAATGAGTGCTAGATTCAGATAAAATTTAGGAGATTGAGGTTAAAAGAGTAGGAAGGAAGAAAATAATGATTAATATATAGGTGGGGGTAGAGTAACTTATATGTATAGAGGAGGAATTGATACCATTATGGTCTCTAATTTCCACATCTGATTTATGGTATGATAGAGACAGCTTCCCAGTCTTTGTTTCAATAACTCGAATGTCTATAAATATACGGTATGGGGAGAACTTGAACATTCATAGAAATCCATCTGCATCTACTAGATTTGTTGAGCAATGGCTTCATCCTCGTTGACCAAGGTGAGTTTGTTTTTGAATAATGTTGGTGATGTCCCATTGTTGCTTGATTGCCCAACAAGATATTCGATGGTGAATCCTGTGGCATACGGGGGTTGTGGTGAGAGTAAGGTGTTGGCCATCATTTCAACTTCGGATGGTGACATTCCAACAAAGGTGAAAGATGGTGTGCAAGCAGGTCACTAGTTTCAATTTGTGTTAGATTCAACTTTGTCTTCAAAGTTTCTGTTGGTCATGCACGATAGTATGAAAATGTCCTCAACACTGAAAGTAGAAATAGTAGAGTTGTCTGACAGCTCTATTGAAGAACAAGGAGAAAGGTTTGCCGAAATTTCATCCGATAAGATTAGAGATTCCTTTTATTTATTTATGTCGTTCCTTTTATTTATGTAATGAAGGAACGATAGGGAAATTAAGAGAGGAAGATACCGAAAACAAAGAAAAAAGGGCAAATTTTGAGCATGTGGAAAAAACACAGAGTACATTTAGAGTATATTGCATTAAATAGCCACAAGTACCCCAAGTTAATCCGAATGATCTCTACATGTTCAATTAAGAAGCGTGTTGATGAAGTTCCTCAAATATACAATGAGGACTGCGTTTATGAGCTCGACACTGTGCCGGATGGCGTTCCAAAATGTTGGGGATGGAACAGAAGTATGATGGCCACTGTTGGGTTAAGCCTGTCCATCCTAGAATGAGGTATCCAGCTTTGATAAAGAGAAGTAAATGTGGTTGACACCTCATTTGTAAGAATAGATCTTGCTCGATAAATGCAATGAACAGGTTGCCAAACAAGACTTCTTGGATGGAAAAATTGTTAACATCAATTGCTTCTGTAGGTATGTTTATCTCAAAAAATGGAACATTACGGTGCTTTCATTGTGATAATTGTCCAATTCTTCTTCAGGAGTATCCATGCACTATCCATTACTTGCTAGTTGATTACAATTGGGCCCGGTTGTTTATCCACCTCGGAAGGCATAATCATCCCATGGTGTAGGGAGTTTTGCGATCAACGATTAGACAGACTAGAGAGCTTGTGTCACGTGTGTTGTCTGAAAGCCTAATGACTGGCCCTAGGTATTTGCAATTAAATCTTGCAAAGAAGATGGTTATGGGGGCAATGGTGCGTGAAAATGGGGAGCAGCTCAATAGCAATGAGCTCCTCTCTGTATTAGAGGAGATGCAGCCATTGATTCATACATAGAGGTATTGAATTGCTATCTAAAAATGTAACAATTTTGCTCCCTCTACAAGTTCTTATCTGCAGCTTTGTTGTTTGTAACTTAGATTCAAACATTGGACGAGAAGCTACAACTACACGTATTGGTGTTGGTGCACAGTCCCAATTGATTCGACTGAAAAACGATTGCGGCTACAAGTATTTCCACGGTTTTCTTTTTCCAGGACAATCCACAGATCATAGCAAAATATGTCATGTGTTCAAAATGTCAGTCAATGGCCCAGGATGTGGTGTCGAGCTTGTAGATAGAATGCGACAAGAAGGTAGTGGAGACCTCTGAAAAAGCTAGGTTTGCTTTGATCACGTACATAGAGTAGCGAGGTGGACAACAATGGCAGCCCATGTATATGATCCTGCATAATACCTGATGACTTCTTCTTTTGCTTTTGTTCGTGACAATGGTTAATCAATGCACTTTGCATGATCCAAAAAATGAAGACAATAGCAATCTACGAGATGAAAGAAGAAGACTGACGACGCAAACCATGTCTTGGGAAATGATGAATTTTGTACTTTACGAAAGTGGGCACCTTCCAATAAATTTTAGAGGTTTCATGGCAGATGATGCTGGGACAAATTGGAGAGCTATTACAACTGTATTCAATGGAGGGCCTGACAATATTATGGAGGGAAGAAAATTTTCTTTCTTGTTTCATTGGGAACAAAGTTTGAACATTCACACCATGCAATACGTGCATAAAAATTTCCAGGTTGAACACAAGCATATGTGTAAACTTTGGCGATGTGCAAGGAACGAGGCAACAAGCTTGTACAGGACTATACGAGCTTGGTGGGCAACTGGAAAAGTCTCCGATAGTAACATGTTGTAGATGGATTGTTGGCTCAATTGGTGGTACGTGCATTACCCTCGCTGGCAAAAGCACTTTGTTGGGGTAAAACTATGTGGGATGTTATCTTAGTGGCATGTTCACTTATTTGCTTCAATGCATTTACAAAATTTCTTTATGTTGCAGGAAGTAGATGATTCGTCATACATTCCAACTACAAACCTTGCAGAAACAAAGCATGCAAGTTGGCTTGCTCGAGAGGAAAATAAAGAAATGTTAAGCTTGTACGATGCATGCATTTTCGATCTATCAAATGCATTGTTTCAAAGTGTGAAGATGCTTGCTTTTGTCGAGGGTAGATATCATGGAGCAGGCCCTTCAACTGAAAAACTTGGTCGTCACACACAACAAGGAAGAGCACCGGGTGTAGCAGCTATTGCTAAAGAGATTGAAGATGGGTTGGGGGAGGTACACCCATCTATCATAGACTAGCAATGGAGGAAGATAATATTACAGTAGCCAAAAGGTGCAAAAATGCTGAGACAATAGATTGTGAGAATACATTACACAAAGGGGATAACATTGGTCAAGGTAGTGCACAATTCATGTGGTTCAACAATAATAGTGTGGATCACACATGGAAAATTTATAACACAATCACTCAATGTCCTACAAGGGTACCCAGAACTAGGCCTCTATGAAGAAGGGAACAAACATAAATGCCTTGGAGTTGTTGGATTTGGAGACAGGGGGCCTCACCGTAAATAAGATTGCAACAAGGGAAACCAACAATGTGTGTTGTCGACCAGGAGTATCGATTCAGGCCTCTAAGAGAATTGAATCGACTATAACCATGGAGGCACATGTTGTTCAATGCACTATTGTGAAGGCAAGCATGCATGAAAAATTCATGGTGGAGACATCTTCTTCTCAAGTTCGAGGAAAGAGGTATAAAGTTCATGTTGCCAGTAGTCCGATGTGTACATGTGGAGACTTTGCAGAACAAGTGGCGCAAAGTAAACCATAAATGGCCTGCAAGCATACATACAACATATTCCTCCGCTATTTTGTCTTGGATTTTAACCACAATATGTTCGTTCATTAGAGCAAGCTGACAAATGAAGATATGCTATGTGTATTCAATTGTCGATGTGCAACATAATTGTCCTTGAGCGTTAGCGACTTTGTATGTAGTTGTGGTTGATTTGGTGTTAAAACTAGTTTAATGAGAATTCATGCTTCGAGAAGATATAATGTCTTTTGTTTTGAAAGTCGTCTGAGTAAAAATTATTTTGCAGTTTGTCTACTTTGAGCATATCATATTTCTTTGTCTGTAGATGCTATGTACTTGATTGCAGTTGTTTTATAGTTCGTCTACTTTGCTCGTAACATATTTCTTTGTTATTGGATGTTATGTATTGAGTTAAAATTGTGGTTTTTGTCGGGGCTCACATGTCCTAAATGTGTGGATTGTATCTTATTGTCCTTCAAATATGTTTCAAACATAATTTTTATCAAAGACAATGGTAGTTTGAATATTTTAAGGGATTGATAAATAGCAAAAAAAGCTTCCTTCAACAAGCTCTCTTCATCCACAGCGTGGAGAGCTTTTGGCTAGACGAAAAGCTTCCTTTAAAAGCTCTCTTTGTACTCGTCCCCGTCTCTTTGGCTTTGACATAGAAAGTACTAGCCATTACTTATGTGTGATTATATAATGGGATGTCTCTCTTCACACGCTCCTAGGGTAAAAGCCCCTAGTTAAGGACATCGAGAATATGCACAGTACTGTGAGAGCTATGGAGCATGAAATGGAGCAAGGAGGTTTGGGCAAAAGAAGCGGTCTGACACCCTCTCTCAGGTAAAATAGGTGCCAAGCAATGCGGTGAAGCACACAAATTTTTTGACACATATTCACAGATCCCGATGCAAAAACAGAGCCCTAAAATAAAAGTGCAACAGTGCCCCTGTAAAAGACCATTTGAGCATAGGGTTTGAACTTGCATCCCCGTGAATAAAAACACGCCAACTTAGGTTGTGCTATCCATCTACTCAAGCTAGATGGTGTGCATGTGTGTGTGTGTGTGTGTGTGTGTGTGTGTGTGTGTGTTGGGGGGGGCGGGGGGGCATGTACTAGATATGGAGACTGTCCCGATATTGGGACCTTTACCCTACCATCCCCTCACACAATTGCACTACACCTTAATAACGATGGTTTTTGCATGAAAGGTGTCTTAAAAATTTCCCTCCCTTGCATAGGTGGACCATCCCACTCCTCTGCATTATCAAGGTATTTATGTGCATTGGTTTAGCCAGGATCAACAAGGGGTTTCTTCCTGTGGCACAAAATAAGAGAAACGATACAAACAATGATTGGGGATTTTATTTATTTAAATCATGTCTAACAACTTATGAACTCGTTTACAAAGTTTAATTGTAAACATGATTGAGTATTTTGCTTAGTTGAGAGAGGAAGATAGAGACGTTGTGCCCTTAACCAAAAGAGTGTGAGAGAGGGCACTCTCCTCCTTATCTCATTTTGCTCTCCCCTTAACGCAAGCATGTACCCGATCTTCTTTATCTTTCCTTGCTCGGTTGTTGCTTGCACAAAACGTGTTGTTCGCACACAAATTGCTCCTTAACTGCTCTCTACACACGAACCGCCCCTTGCTTTATGCTGCCCATCAATCTTTTCCCTTGCTGCTTTCAACCTCGATGAAATATTCACTTGATACTTTCAATCCTTCGAAAAAATGAGCGCTTTTGTTTTTAATATAATAAAACCTTTAATAATATTTTTAAAAAAAGAAGAAAATGTTACCTTCATTGAGCTATGTTTCCTTTGCTCGCTTCAATTCCCTGTTCCAAGCATTGCCAACATTGTTCTACTCGACTTGACTCTCCTTTCAATGCTCTACAATTGCTTGCATCTTCTGCAATTGCTCACCTTCCTAACCAAAGCTCTATTGGTTCTTCTCTATTAGATTTGCTCACCCTTCCTCTTCTTTTTCTCATATTGGACGATGGCCCCTGCTACTCGCCAACCTCATATGTAGAACAACACTACTCTTCTCCAACAATACAGATCGATCGATCTCCTCGAGATTCGCCAACCCTTTTTTCTGCAGTTACTTGTCGATTTATAAGCTCTTTCCCTTCATCAAAATAGCATGGTTTTATTTTTAACTTCATATTTTAAGCGTCCATTCACATCATGTGACTTGCTTAGGTGGCCATTAATGGTCCTCAAATTGCAAGCATAGGCGAAAACATTGGAGAAAGACCTTCCCTTTGGATCCGATTGAAGTAATTCATAGCTTCCTTTACCACTGCCATACTGGTATATACCATAGCCAATGCACTCGAAGTGTTGATCTTCCAAAGAGAACGCCCATCAAATCTTTTGTGCTTTTGTAAAAGCTCCACATTTTATCTCATAACTCAACCAAGCAATACAAAATACTTCATCTTGCCATGCTAGGGAAAAATCCTTCAATCAATGTACTCGTACTCCATGAGGCACCATTCCGAGTAAAAAGCTCCTCAAGAACCTTAAGTGCATTTGACATAAATATCAGCCAAGCATATCGATCAAAACACTGCATTTAGCATACATATCTACTAGAGTTTTACCAAGCACATTCTCGCAAGCAACGGAATGCAAAAAAATTTATCTCAGACAATAAGCTCTATAGTCACTTCTAGTGCAAAAATAAAATTAATAAATTTTTTTTAGCTACCATATTTTGACACTACCTACAACCATAAATTAGAAAACAACCGTTCTTAACCAAAAATGAGCAAAACCCTCTCTCTTTTTTGGTTTCTCACAATGGATGTGGAGCATCAAGACATCCACCCCCTAGACTTGCACATTCTCTGGCATGTGCCAACTGTCTTCATTCTATCAATCTTCATAAACAAAGGCATTGCTAGAACCATCTTCTAGCACACACATCTCATCATCGCCTAGCCATTCTTCTAAGCTTTGATTATCAAAAGCCACTTGTCCATCACGCTTCTTAAACAATTTAATCATCTTCCTTGCAATAGGCATCATAAGCTCGATGCCATCAAGTTCACTAAGCTTGTATTTACCATTTTCATAAACCTACATCACAACAGAATGTCCAAACCATCTCTTGATCATTTCTTTCACGCATGGTAAAATATTGATTTTCCAAGCTACTCTAATAAACAAGCACATCCACATCACAACAGAATGTCCAAACCATCTCTTGATCATTTCACACATGGTAAAATATTGATTCTTCAAGCTACTGTGATAAACAAGTACCCAATTGCCATCTCTTTCCTCTTTAGACATGCCTCCTTGAGCTTTCCTTTTGCCCTATCAATGTCTCCTTGACATCTCTCAGGTTGACAAATACGTAAAGCAAGCAAATCTTCTGTTGGCATACATGTTTCCCATGGAAACACTGTCCAAGAAATAATTTCCTCCTCTGTAGGCATGATTGGCTTTTGTCCCATACATAAGCCCAAATGGTGTAAATCTTGCAACAAAGCTATCAGTATTTAGGTGAGCCCACAAAGCAGAAGGTAAAAGTTTAGGCCAATCACCAATATGCCCTCGACATGCCTTCGCCAAAGCTTTAACAATAGGCGGATATCCTCATTCACTTTTCCCATTACCTTCCAAATTACATATTGTAGTAAGAGCCAAATTGATTCCCAACCGATGAAAAAAATAAGCTTCATTTGCATGGTCGTTGTCAATTTGGGCCACACATATGCCCTACAATCAATATCTCTTTAACCCAAAAATCAATTTTTGACTTTAAAGTGTCAAGATTACCTCTTTAAGATTGGATAGAATAGCTTCTGATCTTTCACCTCATCTTTTAAATCTTCTTCAAAGCTCTTGGTCAACAAATCATCAATAAAAGTCATCATAAGGTGAGAAATAGATTCTCTTTACACTTTATTCATGTAATTCATCATGTGAGCAACAATATTTATTGCACCTTGTGGTAAAGTGCACATTCTTACTACCCCAAGAGGTGTATGCATAGTAGTAAGATCCCTGCTCTCCAAAGTAAGCTAAAAGTTATCATAACCTGAGTAGAGATCACCCATGGAGTATATGTCACTACCTGAAACAGCTTCAACAAAATCATCCATGATTGGACATGTGTCCAAGTTAAGAATTTTTACCTTATTTACTGACTGCATGTCATGTATAAATTGCAAGGCACCATTCTTCTTCAGGACGATAAACGATCTATTGGAATATGGTGCACAATATGGCTCCAAAGTGCCCATGCATATCTTCTCATTTAACAAATCAATAAGCTTTGGCAAATGAGCTTTTCGAACATAAATAAAACGTAAATTACATGGCATGTGAGGAACAATGAAAATAACCATAGGTGCAACAACATTTGGATCTACGCATCCAATTTCACTTGGATCAAAAGCAAAAGCCTTACCATGTTTTGCAAGCACATTAGGGGAAGTTTGTCTTGAATTCGCCCTGTAAGAAATGATTAGAAAAGAAAATACTTTTTGAACTTTTTTAAATGAGCAAGAAATTTTAAAACCCAAAATTGGGGCGAAAACTTTATTTTTTACCAGGTACACTGGATGTCACTTTTTGGGGCCCCACATGTAGTGTGATTTTCAAATCTCTTGGGAATGTGTTCGTTTCTAAAAAATTCTCCCTCCAAATACACCATTTTTCTCTTTGGTCCAAATTTCAAATTTCCCTTTGCTCATTCTGTCCTTTCTCTACACCTTTCTCTGCACCATATCCAACTCATCATCTTCCCCACATCATCTCCATGAATCCTACTAAAAGAGATATCTATCATCTCCATGTCGAGCTGGAAGATGAATATTCTCCTTTCCAAAAAAGAAACAGGCTTTGTGAAACTCCTCCTTTTGCCATAGAAGCATTGAGATTAGAACGAAAGAAGAACATGGATCTATGGATAGATGGTAGATTGTCTCCCATAGACACCATCACCAAATGCACCCCACCATTTTTCAATTGTTCTTTATTGATGAGATTTGTAGGAGATGGTATGAAAGTCTATTAGGCTATACAAAAAACCTTGCACCACATAGGGACATTCTAAAGCTGGAAGACCATTTGCTACTATAGTTGAAGGATTCTCTTAATCCTAAGCTTAAAGAAAGCAAGGAGAAGGTAAAGAACCCTCAACCATTGCTGAATGTATCAATGAATTTTTGCAAAGCTCTACTTTGGAAAAAGATGAAGTTCAAGGAACTTTGATCAAATCAGTACGGCAGGTTATCAAAAGTTGTTCAAGCTCATCAATAGAAACCTGAAGCAGTCAAGAGTGAAGGGTTCCTTGCTTCCAAAGCCATTAGTTGCTCAACAGGCTAAGCTCAAAATTAATTCCAAGGTCATGGAGATGCTTGGAGAGCCTTTCCACATCAATGACATATATCTTGGTAAGAAGAAAGACCTCAAGTTTAACTCTTTCAACAATCTTTTCTTTAACTTGAGAACTTTGCAAAGGAAAATGATAAAATTCGATTATCTTCAACATATTGAGGTGAATGGGCAAGCGATTTTTGTCATCAAATTAGATGAGAGAAAATTATGAAGGGTAGAAAGCTTGAGAGATTATCAATAATAATCAGAGGGATCAATAACCCTCATGAATAGAGCCCTTCACACCATAGAGAGAAAAAAAACCCTAAAAGTTTTAGTATGCAATCAGAGAAGAAAATTTGGTGGTTGGATACTTCTGAGGGTGATAGTGAAGATTTAAATGTGTTGAATTGGGCATTCCACCACACTCATATCCCTGCAATAATCAAAGCTCAATAGACTGGAGAGGAGCTAGATGTTGAGAGCTTTGGTAGGTACAAGGTGGAATGACACGAGAATGACACATGGGGGGGACCTAAAGACACTAAAGTGTATGTACAATGTGTTGTGGGATGCCAATGCCAAAAACCCTTGTATCTATTGCATGGGTGCAGCAAAGGAGTTGAATCCTGCTCACTGAAACAAAGCCCCAGATAGAAACTCTAAGCATCCAAACTTTCAAGCTGTTTTAGATACTTCTCTTTCTAATATCCACCTTTGCACACTGCATTCACTTTTCTTACTATGATAAAAGTCATTAGGGAAATAATGACCTCTCCAACTTTAAGAAAGAGTTGAGCAGATTCAAGAAAACTATGACAAGTGCTTGGAGTTGAGAGCACTTCACACACTACATAGTAATACTTATGAATTTTGATTCTAATAATTTGCTTTAATACTTGCATAAGTTGCTAAAGAAATTATCTTTTTTTTTTGCAGCACATTATCTACAATTACACTCCTTGGTTTGTAAAGAAATATAGAAACTTGTTAATCCGGTCTACTCAAGGTATGGAGAAGTCCCACTGTCATGCAAGAACCAAGTATTTCAAACACACTAGACATGGTGGAGCATCTCAAAAGGTTAATAGCTCGATTGAAGTATTCCAGTGGTTTTACAAACAAGTTTGGTACATAACAAGATCACAAAAGACTAAAAATTAATTAGAAAGTTTTGATATTGCTACATCTATACAGAGGAGTATACAAAAAAGGAAGGATGCATACAGTAGATCATCTGCAAGTGAAAGTTTTTTACAACGACTTTCCACTAGAGAGAGGAAGGAAGCAAGTGGGGAATAATACAAGGATCAGTTTTGGTTGTTTGATTAGGCTTTCATTTTTTCCCCTCCACTTCAAGTACTCCTACTTCTTGTAACCCTACAATTGCTTGCCAGAAGAGGCAAGGACATAATTGGCCATAGTGCTAAAGTATACACTTCTTAAGCCCATAAATCCTGGAGCAAGTCAAAAAACTCTAATGACTCCTCTACCTTGGTGATGTTCCTTGCCTTGAACTTTGCAATATCCAAGATCTCTTTGCTTTGAAGCCTTTCCATTTCCTCTAAAAAATATTCAGGTTTTTCCTCCACATCTTGAACATTCACAGCTGTCGTGATCTACAGAGATTTAAAATTTCCTTCCTCTATTGGAATAAAAGTCAAAAAGAGCAAAAATACAATGTCTTCAATCATAAGATTACAACCGTGCTTTCCATGCCACTCACACAGGTCGATGGAACTTCTTCCAATCATCTTGGACTAACGCAACTTCTTGGAGCCTGTGCTTGGTGTTCCATTGCTTGCTTTAAAAATATCATCAAAGTGTACAAAGTTGCCAACCTTATGCTCCTTGGTATGGTCAACAAAAACCTTTTGATATAGTCAAAATTTTCATTGCTAAGCCTTCTAAAAAAATCTCCAAATCAAAGGGAACATTAAAAATTTCTTTCACATAGGAAAATTTAGACAATTGCTTGATTAGGTATAGTAGGTTCATCGTCACTTGTCTCCTCAACCTCTTCATTGTCAACACCCTCCAAACTCTTCCTAGTCACCTATTCTACACAAGAAAGAACAAAAAAGCCTTAAAATATCTTGTACTTGGTTAAAAGATTGGTCCGTAAAAGGATTGGTCATGTTGATTCTTCAGAACAATTGGTGTTGTGTCGTCCCTATGCGCATGTCTAGGTGATCTAATTTCGTAGAGGGATGACATACGAGAAGGATTGGATAATAGTGCTATGAAAAATAAAGCGAAGTATAATGATGATGGTGTCATTGCTATGCAAAAATAAAGCACTCGGACGCATACCAGGACATGCGGCCGAGTGCTCCTATTTTCACTTAAGGGCGACAAGCAATATGTCTTTTGCCTACTTGATTGTGTCCTTGCTATGCAAAAATAGAGCAACCGAATAAACGTCCCCATGTTCTATTTTTGCATAGAGACGACATTATCAAGAAAATTTGTGTCACCTTGATTGTGTCATTGCTATGCAAAAATAGAGCATTCAGACGAATGTCTCAATGTTCTATTTTCGCATAGAGACGACATTATCAAGAAAATTTATGTCTACTTGATTGTATCATTGCTATGCGAAAATAGAGCACTCGAGAGCTGTCCGAGTGTTCTATTTTCACGTAGCAATAACACATTAGAAAAATCAAAGATTTTTGCATATAATGACAAGGATGTGTCAGTGCTATGTGCTTTATGTGTATTTGACAAGGCATCCGTCTACATTATGCTCACGTAGGGGCCACACATTTTTAATTTGCATTGAAAAAATATTCTACACAAAAATCCAATGAAAATACATACCTTTGTGCTTTCTCAACAACATTTTGAGCTTTCTTGAGCTTTATTTTCTATACAAATATCTTAACAAATTACAGAGGATGGATAAAAAATGATCTATTAATAGTATTTCAATCATGCACCTCAAAACATGTGCACATTGATGAAATCCATGCACGACGGTCTACTCCATGCATCGTAAATTGTCAATTTAAACTTTATCTAAGTAATTGTGCACTTCTATATATAAACGGGTTCGCACCCAAACAACATTTTTCACAATTTTTTCTTGTCAAATCCATTCTTCTCCCCACATTGTTCAACAAGGTTGATTTAGACCAGACCTTCTCCTCATTTTCTATACTCAAATCTCTTGATGCTCTTTTGTAAATTCTTCAATCCATGTCGTCTCTACACGAAATTAGTGTAGTCGAACGCATGCCAACTGTTTTTGCATACCAACGACACAATAGCTTTTTTGAATTTGTTTCCTGCTTGTGTCTTCTTTATGAGAAAATAACGTTTTGTGACATGCATCCAACAACCCTAATTTCACTAAGGTAGACACAACAGTTTATTTGAGATATTTTTGTAATTTTTTTATGGATGTGTCTTCCTAAAGCGAAAATAGTGTAGCCAGATATATATCCAACTATACTATTTTTGTGTAGTAACGATACAAAGGCTTTTGTGTACATTTTTTTGAAGGAGTCCTCCTTAAGCGAAAATGGAGAGCCATCCATATACATAGTTTTTGTGCAAGGAAGACACCATTAAAAAATTTTGATTTTAAAACTCAAAAAATGACGATTTTGACCCGCCAATGCATCTAGAAGGCCCAAAAATCCTAGGATCGACTCCTAAGTTGCCTCTTTTGGACATCCAAACAGAAAAACGCACCCAAAAACCCTAGAATTGACTCTTAAGTCGCCTCTTTTGGACATCCGGAGAGGAAAAAACGTCAAAAAAAGCCTCCAAAAATGTTGTGTCCTCCAAAAGAGGCGACTTAGGAGTCGATCCTAGGGTTTTTGGGCTTCCGGACGCACTAGCGCTGTCAAAATCACCATATTTTGAGTCACATTGTTGGTTTTAAAAATTCTTATTAATTGTATTACCTTGCTTAAAGAATTTCAAGGGTACTCTAATTTTGTGCATAAGGGACACCCTTTGCTAAAAACAATTTGTACCGCGATAATAAATTGGATGATATTCACCATCTTCTATACATGTACATAAAAGACAAGTATTCTTCTATACTTTTGTTGATGATACAAAGAAGGAAAGTTATTAATGGCAAGGACCAACGACTACTAGGAAGGTTCCTAAAGAGGAGATGAAGAAGGAGGAGTTACTCGATGAATCAAAAGCAAACCAAGGTCCAAGGAGAGAGCTCAAATCAAGAAGAAAATCTTGCACCTAAAAGCCTATCTCTGAAGGAAGGAATTGATACCAAGATTTCACGCCATTCTCTTTCAGAGAATCCATTTTTTCTCCAAAAAGTGATGCTTCAAAGAGATTAGGAGATCACAGAAGGCACTCATTGTGGCAATTCATAGGCTTCCTTTCTAAAAACTTTGTAGACATATTGCAAAAAAATTCAAAATAGATATGAGGTGGAACATTTTGCAAAGAGCATACACCATTTTGTAAAGAATTTACAATATCTCTTCTTGTAAATTTACATTTTGTATAGCTATAAACCCCTTGTAAAATCAAACATTTTGATTATAAATTAAGTAAATACAAGTAAATTTAACCAAAGGCTTCCATTGTTATAATTTCATTGTTTCCAAATCAATGTACGGCACCATTCGGAGTAAAAAGATCCTGGAGAACCTTAAGTGCATTTGACATAAATATCGGCCAAGCATATCGATCAAACGACTGCAAAACACCGCATTCAGCATACATATCTACTAGAGCTTTACCAAGCACGTTCCCGCAAGCAATGTACTCCAAAAAACGCCAGACAATAAGCTCTATAGCCACTCTGGGTGCAAAAATAACAAAAATCATTTTTCATGCTATCAATGCCATATTGGAATTACCTGCAACCATACATTAGCAAACGAGAATTCTTAACCAAAAACTAGCAAAACCCTCTTTTTTTTGTGTTTCTCCCACTAGCGTCACGACAGTGTGAGCTTGCAAAACTGACAAATCAGCCATGCCTTCTCCTTTGCAATGCTACATGAGAGTAGTTGTGGTTGATCCAAACACTTGGAGCCTTCACAACTTCCTCATTGGCCCTTATTTCTCCCCATCTAAATACATTGAGTTGGCTTCACAGGTGATGTCTTGTGGATTGATTAGTATGTGCTTGCACTTGGTGGACACTAATGACAAGTGCTTTGTAAACATTGATGCCAAGTGCTTTTAAACTTGACACCTGTAGTCCATGATTATAATACAAATTCTATTTTTTTTCATGATGAATGTAGGTAACTACAAAGCTTGACATATGCTTTAGACATACAAATTTCAGCTCTAATTCACACATGCACGTCCTTTATTGTATATGAAGGCAAGTTTTAATGAAGAAAGATCAGTGTCTGCTAATCTTGGTAATCTTACAAACACACTCATTGTTATAGTAGGATCTCTACCTAAGACTCTTTAGTTTCCATAATCTTGCAAATCTTACAAACACACTCATGGTTTTAATAGGATCTCTACCTATAACCCTTTGATTTTCATTACCAACAGCATGATAAAATTATAGGATCTTGTCCTTGCATGACATGTTGATCTTTCCAGCCTTGGCTATGATGATCAGCACTTGACAGTCCCCCCTCTCATACAGGGTTGCTTTTCTACATCGAGGGCCCAACCTTCCCTACATTTATAATAGATCTTGACCATGATCAACTAGATTGTAAAACATTCATGATTGAGGAAGACTAGAAAGGACAAGTTGATTCCATATTCTCTACTCCTAGAAAACTATTTCTCAACTAAGGAGGTTCTCCTAGAAGTTACAATAGATAACTATGTGTCTTTGCCTTACCCTTTGGCCACCTAATGGCTTCAAAAAAATAATATTTACTACCTACATAGTGTACACTAGCTCGCACGACCCGCATACCGACGGGTCTCGCTCGCTGTTACCATCGATACATGTGTGTGTGTGTGTGTGTGTGTGTGTGTTTATACATCTCTCCATGACACACAATGGACACTTGTTTACCCATGCTCAAATACCGGTTTGTCCCACTATCTTCGGCATGCGTGTGGAGCGGGCGCCACACACACACACACACACACACACACACACACACACACACAGAGAGAGAGAGAGAGAGAGAGAGAGAGAACCGAGGGGGGGTAATGTACATATATCTTCCTTTTTTGTTATTGTGCATTATGTCGAATATATATAATTGAATTGTAATTTTCCACTTTTGATACAAATTGTTTTTTTCTCTTTAGATAGAACTTTGAGGTCCCTTGGGATTAAGACAAGGAGAGCAATCACACAGGGAGAGATTAACCCACGCTTTGCTAAGAAAACAATATTGACGTCGGTGTAGTTTTTCACTTTTTTAAAAACTTACAAAATTCTTTATCTACCCCTACCACTTTCTTTGATCAATGAAGATAGAAATACGCATAAATCAACATGCAAAAAATTCATTGTCATTGGCATAGTGATGTCAGCAGAAGTGTGAGACCCTTCTCAAGCTCTATGTCTTCTCCCGTTAGTTCGCACTCAAAGAATGAGCCTTCATCCCTTCTTAGCCATTTTGCGGAAACATTATCTCTCTCTCTCTCTCTCTCTCTCTCTCTCTCTCTCACACACACACACACACACACACACACACACACACACATAGGATCTGATATCTACATCTCTCTCTCAATGCAGGCCATCAAGCTCTGTATTTGTGCGCGCGCGCAAGCCATGCAATAGAGTACTCTTTATCTCTGCCAAAACGAATGAAAGACCGGTATGGCTATGCCTCGTAGCTGCAAACAAAGAAATCCACAAAGAGGAAAGGCGCAATAGGTAGAGTGAGGAACCAAGGGCTGTTGAGACTATATTGTTGATTCCCTCTGACGACGTTTATGATGTCTTGCTACAACATATGCATCTTTTGGATGAGCTCGTCGAGCTTGGTGAACGGGGATCAACAGTCTTCTACGATAGCGTGATGTAAGGGCTGGTGTAGGGCAAATGGGTATTCGTGGCAGACAACACCTTCGACACCCACCGCATTCCCCCGCCATAATACAACATGACCGCCAAGGGCGAGAGGCAAGGCTTTGGAGTGGGAAGGGGTTACAGAAAGACTGTACTACAGCTTCATACAACACATCTTCTCTGCACTAAATAAATAGTGAGGAGCTACGAATAAGGTCCCAGCCGCTCCACATCCTCCCTTTCAAGCCTCGCAACCAGCATGCCATTTTGGAGTAGTTTGACATAAAAGAGAGAGCGATGAGTTGAGGATATCGTGCTTTCAAATTAAAGATGACGATGTTTGACAATAAACCCCCCCCCTTCCCTCCCCTTCCCAAATAAAAAGCTGAAGCTGGGATATGCCAACACATATGTAAAGGGCACATGCTTCCGCCATATTATGTTTATATAGAATGTAGATGAATATGAATAAGTTGACAACAATTCAAAAATGATAATAACTTAATGGCTTACATCATGTTGCCATTACCACAAAGGACTTTATTATCTAAGGGTCTTATTAAAGATACCTCTTCATGAAAGAACACAAATACAATAACCGAACAAAACACACACACACACACACACACACACACACACACAACTCGCATGGTGTCATTAAAATTGCAAGGGGTATAATATTACATCTACCTTTCAAGCAACGTTTTATTGAAAAAGGTTCGAAGGAAAGTGCATTTTGCTTAAGGAAATGAGCTTCAACAACAATGCTTAAGCGAAAATGCCAACATGGCCAAACTTTTAAGGGAGAATACAACAACAAAAACCCACGGGTTGAAAGTTAGTCTTTTTCACGTGTACATCTAACCCTGTGTACACGTGGACAAGCTATCACAAGTCTAGGGTTCAGGTTAGCCTAGAAAATGTTCTGGCACCTTGGTGAGCCTATGCGCAAGCCATGCATGTCCAGGCACTTAGAGTAATTGCATATCCTCTGATTGCACAACCCAGTATCACCCAACATTTGCATTGTCCAAGGAGTACACCCAAATTCCATGACAGCTGGAGGCAATTCAATTGCATGCATTTTTATGATTTTATTTATTTAATTTATCTATTACCAAGGTCGTGGGGTTGTAGGGGAGACTGCTCGACCCAACCAAATGGACCTTCATAAGCAGAGTGGGGGTGTTCACTACAGACAGAAGAGGTAGTAGAAGAAGTTCAAAAATTGTAGTGCTTCTCCTCAGCAGACTGGCAGCGAGCCTAGCATTTTTAGCCAACAAGACACCAGCGTTTTTTGATCTCCCATATTCGCCAGCGTTTTCAGATCCTAGCACTTGGCGTTTTTGTATATTTGTAGATCGGACCTAGCATTTAGCAAACTAGCAGAATTTCCTAGCGTTTTTAGTCTCCAGCATTTCGACCTAGCAGAACTTGCTAGCGATTTTTGGTTTCCAGTCATCGACACTTGCAGATCAGCCCATAGCCTAGCAGATCTCACCCTTCCCGCAACAAATCCACATCATCCCTTCAATTCAGCCAGTGTTTTCCAAATCAGCAAGCAGATTTCAGATTTCAGCAATAGCGTTTGCTAGTTGTTGTTGTCGTCATCACAACCGTCGTTGTCGCTGACATAGTCCCAGTTTCTTGCATCAGATCGGTCCTTTCACAATTCAGCATATGAGCCTTTGCATTTTCAATTTTTAGCTCGTCCTCGTCGTCGACATTGTAGGCAAGTCCTTTGCATCTAGACCATTGTACCAGATTTGTGCAATCTATAGCATAGACCTCTCTTGCCATAGAGAGGGGGGCCCTTAGAGGAGGGTTTGAGAACCGTCTGGTGTCGTACTCCTCTCTCTCTCTCTCTCTCTCTCTCTCTCTCAGCACTTTCATTCACAGAAGCGTTCACTTTGTTTGTGATCATTGCACTTGCACTCTCTCTCTCTCTCTCTATAAGAAGAACAGAAGGCTCTCCCTTCTGTAAGTAAAAGGAACCCTTAAACGTAGTTCGGAGCACTCATTCTGAGCACTACGAACATTTACTTCCGCTGCACCTTACATTAATATGAGAGCTCTTTGGCAATGTTCTGTCTCACTCAAGGAAAGACCAACAGAAATTTTTTTGCTTGTTGCGATTGCACGTAAACCAAGTTGACTTGGGCGTATCGATTCCTGATCGTGTTTTTGAACAGTGGCAGATAGCCCAAGAAAGAAGGGCTTGTCCAACCTCCCCTTGTTCTTCTTTTCAATCATTGAGAGCGGCCTGTGCACTTAGCGGCCGGCCAATCGACGTGAGGTGGGAAAAAGCAACTTTGGTGTGAGCATGTTAAGGGTCATAAAAAGAAGGCATGTCCTAAGACAACACCACCTAAAGAACCCAAAGCACCAACAGCTACCACAAGCACTTTAGTGAACCACACTAATTCTCCCCATGTCTCTGACACGCACATTGATGAGTCTCTCTTTAAATGTTATGGTTATGTGAAGGGTCAACATCTTGTCATATTGTTTGATATCGGCAGTATGCATGATGTAATTAGTGACTCTCTTGTAGAAAGAGCCTGCTTGGAGGTTAGCCAAGCAACTCCTCTCGAGGTATCGGGCTTCGATCTCGGCATAGACTCTCATTACACAAGAGTGCATTGATGTGTTATTCACTATTCAGCAAGCTTCCTTCCATAGAAGATTTGTTGTGTCTCTTCTCTCAAGATGTGACATGATTTTGGGCATTCGATGGTTTCGTAAACATAACCCTCTCATTGATTGGGCAGACAATACGCTTACTCTAAATGCCAAAAGTGACTCTCCCATGATCATTCGTGGTGAGGAGGGTATTCATTCTTTACCTCTCATTTCTCATATGTAGACGAAGCGTGAATTACAAAGAAGAGCACAAGCGGCATTCATTAATGCCTCTCCAGTCACTCAGAACCTCAAGGCTCTAAAAATGTATTCAGGTTTGTTTACCAAGTATGAGCACCTCTTCTTGCAGGATGATTTTCAACCCTGTCTCCCTCCCGAGTGGCCAGAGGACCATCGTATAGAACTCATGGAGGGGGCACAACTAGTCAGTAAGGCTCCCTACTGTTTGAACAAGACTCAAGAAGAAAAGTTGAAGTGGCAACTCACAGAGTTGGTGACCAGAGGATTCATACGCTCAGTGTAAGTCCTTTTGTTGCTCATATTTTATTTGTCCGAAAGAAGAATGGTTCGTCTCGTTTGGGTGTTAATTACAAGGCTTTGCATAAGATGACCATCAAGAACAAGTTTCCGATGCCTCGCATTGAGTATATCCTCGATAGACTCAATGAGACAAAGGTTTTTAGCAAAGTCGATCTCAAAAGTAGATACCATTAGCTAAGGGTATTTAAAGGCGATATCTACAAGACCGCCTTTCGCACAGAGCGAAGGCAATGGGAGTATGTCATTATGCCTTTTGGATTGACAGGTGTCGTGGGTACATTCAACCATCTCATTGTAGGTCATTTTGAGAATATGATCGGCGTGTGTGTTTATCTTTCTTGATGACATTCTCATATTCTCTGCAATGTGGGAACAACATAAAAAGGATGTAGGAAAGGTTTTAACCCGTTTGGATGAGTGTCAATTGTACATTGCAGCTAAAAAGTCTGAATTTTTTCTAACGGAAGTTGCTTATCTGGGTTATATCATTTGTGCAGAAGGTGTCAAGCTTGATCCCGCAAAGGTAGAACAGGTTTATAATTGTGATTTGCCCAAAACTGCATATGATGTGCGTTCTTTCTTGGTTTATGTCAAGCATATAGTTCGCACATAGATAATTTTGCACGCATTACCGCACCCATGACTGATGTTTTGAAAGGGATAAAAACTCGTCGACAACGCGTTGTTTTGCCCGAGGCAGTCGTTGAGGCTTTTTCTGCTCTCAAAGTTGCGGAGACAGAAGCGTCGTGTCTCATCCTTGCCTCTTGGGACGACCCCTTTAAGGTATAGACGGATGCCAGCATAAAGAAATATTCAATTTATGACAAAGAACTTCTGTCAGTTATTCACTCTCTCAAGCATTGGAAGCATCTTTTATATGGTAGAGAGTTCACAGTCACACTGATCGTCAAGCCCTCAAGTGGATCCAGTCTATGCCTAGTGCACATTAGAGTGATCGCCAAGCACGGTGGTAACAATTCTTTGAGCAATTTGGTGGTTTAATTGAGTATGTGTCTGGTAAAGCTAACCCTGTTGCAGATGTGTTAAGTCACAAAGGACAGATCCTGGCTCTTGAGTCAAGATCCACGGTTTCTATTCAGGGTGTCTCTTTTGAGAGCATGAAGAATCAGTATGCAGGTTTCGAGTTTGGTAAGCAATGGTTATAGACTCTTGCTTCCCAAGGGCCTAGCAACTATCTCATTCGTGAAGGTTTGTTGTATTTTCGTCACCATCTATGTGTCATGCCATCTCTCAGGATAGCCATATTGCACGATGCTCATGACTCTCAGAGGTGGGTACAGGGGAATGAACACCACTTTGGAAAAAATAAAAAGATTCTTTTATTGGCGTAAAATGCAAAAAGATGTGTTTTGTTATGTCACACAATGCACTATTTGTCAGAAAATAAAAGCCCCTACAGGTAGGCAGCAGGGTCTCTTGATGTCGTTGCCTATTCCCGAAGGACCTTTTCAAGATATCTCTATGGATTTGTGACTAATCTTCCACCTAGTTTGCAAGCAAGAAACACACATTAATTGACAATTGTTGATCATTTCAACAAATTTTGCATGTTAATTCCTTGTAAGGCCACAATCATTGCACAAGATGTAGCATGGTTGTTCATTAAGCATTGGTACCCCCTCTGTGGTTTGCCAAAGTCAATAGTTTCAGATAGGGATGTTAAGTTTATGTCAAATTTTTGGCGAGCTCTCTTTGAAAATTTTGGCACAAAGTTAAATTTTTCATCTGCTTTTTATCCACAATCAGATGGTCAAACAAAAATTTATAATTAGTTGACTTTTGATGTTTTCAAATCATATGTGCATAATCAATAGTCTCATTGGGAGCTCTTACTCCCATTAGTCCAGGAAGTTTTGAATGACTCTGATTCCTTCGCCATTGATAGAACTCCGTATGAGGCAGTATTTGGCCGTCCGTTCGAGTCTCTTTTAACTCGTTCGGTCAGTCAATTGCCAAATGCCAATGCTGAAAGTCAGTCATTGGATAAGATTACTGAGTGGGAAGCTTCGGCTGCGCAGGCTAACGAGCATGGTTGAGATGTTACTATCAAGGAAGGGGATTGGGTCTATTTGAGAACCATGAAGCAACGTCTTAAGCAAGTCGAGAAGAAGTGTTCTAAGTTGTCTTTCAAAATGTATGGTCCGTTTCTTGTCATTAAAAAGATAAATGAAGTCTCTATGAAATTGCAGTTGCCTAACTCATGGTCAATTCACAACGTTTTTCATGTTTCTTAGTTAAACGTGTTTTAGGGTACACCTCCAAAGGACATTTACAAAGAAAAAGAACCAGAAATCGTAGATGAAGCTGAAGTCATGGAACCGGAGCAAGTCTTGTTGCATCGGTTTCTCCATGGTTTAAAGAAACAAGTGCAACATTACTTTTTGATGTTCAAAGAATGAGGAACCCACTAAGCCGTGTGGGTTGACGAAGACTTTTTCAAAGACTACCCAAAGTTGTTGGCAGACTGCAAGGAAGTCATCTAGCTCGGTACCAGTACCTCACTTTAAAAAGGAGGGGATGTCATGTTCACATCTAACCCTATGTGCATGTGGACAAGCTATCCCACGTCTAGGGTTCAAGTTAGCCTAGGAAGTGTTCTGGCACCCTTGTGAGCCTGTGCACAGGCCGTGCATGTCGAGGCACGAATAGTTGCATATCCTCTGATTGCACAACCCAGTATCACCCAACATTTACATTGTCCCAAATTCCATGACAGTTTGGGGGCAGTTCAATTGCAGGCCCTTTTATGATTTTAATTATTTAATTTATCCATTTCCAAGGTCATGGGGCTGTAGGGGGGACTGCTCGACCCAACCAGATGGACCTTTATAAGCAGAGGGGGGTGCGCTCACTACAGGTAGAAAAGGCAGCTAAAGAAGTTCACAACATGCAGTGCTTCTCCTCAGCAAATCGGCAGAGAGCCTAGCCTTTTCAACCAAAACACCTGGCGTTTTTGGATCTCCTAGATCAGCCAGCGTTTTCAGATCCTAGCACTAGACATTTTTGCAGACTTGCAGATCAAGTCTAGCGTTTTGCAGACTTGCAGAATTGCCTAGCGTTTTCAGTCTCCAACATTCTGACCCACCAGAACTTGATAGCGGTTTTGGTTTTCAGCCGACACTTACAGATCAGCCCATAGCTTCGCAGATCTCACCCTTCCCGCAGCAGATCCCGCCAGCGTTTTCCAAACTAGCCAACAGATTTCAGATTCAGCACATAGCATTTTGCTAGTCGTAGTCGTCGTCGCCGACATAGTCCTAGTTTCCCGCAGCAGATCAGCTCTTTCAGATTTCAACATATCAACCCTTGTGTTTTCAGTTTTCAGCCCGTCCTTGTCGTTGCCATCATCGTGCTCAACAGCGTCGGCAAGTCCTTTGCACTAGACCATTGTACCAGATTTGTGCAATCTATAGCATAGACCTCTCTCGTCATAGAGAGGGGGGCCCTTGGAGGAGGGTTTGAGAACCGTCTAATGTCGTACTCTTCTCTCTCTCTCTCTCTCTCTCTCTCTCTCTCTCTCTCTCTCTCACACACACACACACACACACACACACACACACACACACACACATTCTCAGCACTTTCATTCACAGTAGCATTCACTTTGTTTGTGATCATTGCACTTGCACTCTCTCTCTCTAAGAACGGAAGGCTCTCCCTTCCGTAAGTAAAAGGAACCCTTGAGCACAGTTTGGAGCACTCATCCTGACCACTATCAACATTCACTTCCGCTGCACCTTACAGTCTTTCTGTTGTAGAAACAAAGAGATGTGAGAGTTGGAAAGATTGAGGCAAACATTGAGGAAGCAAAAATAGACAGGCCAGGTTTTCACTCAATGAAGATGACAAGACATGAAAAATGATGTGATGGGGGAGGGCGGTGGTGAAGATAGTAGCTTAAGTAGGATGTTGCTAGGACTATGGAGTGGAAAAACATAGCAATGGCACTACCCAGCCATGGCAATGGCATGAGAAGTATGTCAGTGTGATGACTCCTCGATTTGCTTGCTAGCATAGCCATGCCATTGTTGCACTTGCTATTAGAAAGGTTTCACTTCTAATCACACTTGCATCTATTAGCACAACCTCCACAGCTATAATTGCCACTGCATCAAGGTAGAAACGCATCCTTGAACACTCTTTAGACTAAACTCTCTCTCTCTCTCTCTCTCTCTCTCTCTCTCTCTCTCTCACACACACACACACACACACACACACACACACACACACATGCGTGCTCACATGCACACATGGTCTGCGAGAGAGAGAGAGAGAGAGAGAGAGAGAGAGAGAGAGAGAGAGAGAGAATCTCATGAAATCTTAGAGTTTTAATCAGCAATCGTGAGAAGAATGTTGCAAAAAAATTCTTTGTATCCCACATGCATCATCAACATAAGCTGCAAACATTGACTATAACAGGGCGAATAAGACCTTGGTAGTAACAGTCAAAGCTAGGAGGGAGTTTGAAGAGCAATTGTTTGGCCATGCGCTCTGTGGTCATGTCACCTCTGAGGCAACGAGGTCGTCCCACATCTCACGCGTCTTGCAAGTTAACCCCAACAAGGAGTTGATTGGCACTGTACTGCAGGAGGTAAAGCACCCACTCTAGCCGAAGAGTCCCGGCAACAGATTTGTTCGCGAATAGATCCGTAATGCGTTGCCATAAACGATAAAAATACTCCTCTGCTCATAGTTCCTATAGAACCGTGTGAAAGGTTCAGAAGGAGGAATGTGTACACTCGTCTGTCAGTGTCGACCCAAGCATCATCTGCTTGTGAAACAAACTCAACAGTGACCACACTTGACGGCCTCAGAAAGATCCGTAAGTGAGTCCTAGAGTCCATTGTAGGCATTGAGAGTCTTGATCTTTCTCTTCCAAATGTTGTAGTTGGAGTTGTCCAGCTTGGTTGTCTCTAAGAAGACTGTGAATCCATAAGTCGCTTGAATGGCCATGTCTCTGTGTTACTCCGTGCAGAAGCGTTTGCCACAAAATATCGTGTAGATCAAGTCAATGTGAATGTATTGTCAATCCAAAGCTACAGCAGTCCAAGATAACCACTAAGACAACCATCGGATGGTGTCCTGACAAGCAAGAGATGAATCTACCACGCTAGGAACAAAAGTCCAGCCTGCTGTCCACCCAAGAAACAACTGCTAAGGTGCTGCAATCGCTGCTGTAGCGCAGAAATCAGCGAGCTTGTAGGGACAACAGGCTAATAGAGAACTGTGCAAAGGTTGATGATGTGGCAGTTGTAGGGACGTCCGCGAACCATACTGATGACGTGGCAGGTATACAAACGCGTGCGTTCTATGTTGTTGATGACGTTGTCAGGAGTTTTTTGGAGCAAGGGATTGCGCATATGTACATATACATGCATGGTGCATCAAATAAAGGATTGCCCATTTTCCTTAGCCAGGTGGTTATGTGGGGCCCACATGTGTACAGGTAGGACAATGTGTACATAGTGCATCGATATTTACTATCACCAGTACCAGTATGTTTTTTCTACAATAAGGAGGAGTTGGTAGCACGTAAAACTTCTCGAGGAAGCTATCCGCGGGCCGACGACATGAGGTCAGCAGGTGCGTCAGATGGCATCTAGTGGCGTCAGGAGGGCGAACGAGGTCAATATTTGCACGCGGATGAGGACGGGCACAACGTGGGTGTTTTCTGGTGAGAGTTATGCAGAAAGGTCATCATTAGGACCACTTTTTGGGGCCACTTCACGTGGTGGCGAGATGCATTATTGGAAAAAAGCTGAGTGCCAGGTGTGCGGATGATGCAAAAAGGTGACAACTATGCACTGCGAGGTCAGTTTTTGGCCTGTTCGGGGTCCGTTTGAGGTCATCTAAAAGGCCAAGGGTGCCCAAGTAATAAAGCTAAGTGTGGGAACTGAAAAAATAGAGAGAAGACCAGAAAAAACGTGGAGAAGAGAGGAGGAACAGCCGCAGGTGTGTTTTTGGTGTTTTTGGAGCCTGTTTTGGCCGTAAACTGCTCATCCGAGGTCGGATTTGAGCACTTTGACATTGTAGACTGGGGTTTTGGGCCGTTCCGGACGCGATGGCGCTGTCCATTTTGCCAAATTCCTCACTCTTTTCCTGCTGTTTTTCTGTGTAAGTTTCTCCTATGAGCGAAGTTTCTGCTCTAGTTTGTGATTGTATCTGGCTTATTTTACCCATATTGTGTGAGCTATTTGCCCCATTGGTGTTGGCCCAAGCTCAATTGTATCTAAAAATCAGAAATTCTCCTCTTTTGAGCTGAGTTTTTTGGGTGTGTGTGTGTGTGTGTGTCTGTGTGGAGTGGGCAAGTGGATAGTCTCTCTCCTCTCACTCCAGAGGTGTGTTCCCTGTCTCGGCCAGGTGTGTTGTCTAAGCCGAGTGGTGCCCCATAGTGTGTGTGTGTATCTTCCCAAGAGTGTGTGTCGGATCGTTATAGAGGCGCTGTGTGTGTTTTCATCCCGCTTACAACGTGGTAGGTGTACAGATGCCGGCATTTTATGCTGCTAACGTGGCAGGCCGTATGGATTTCCGCATTTAGCGCTGACAGTCCCTAGACGGCTGAGATACACACGGGATACTCAATACCGACTTCTGCAACACTCTCGTACCAATCAGTGGCGTGGGCACATTTCTTTATTAGCCTGTTGATACAACTTCTTTTGCATCTTTCATTAGGGCTCCAACCCCTCTCTATCCGGAGTCTGTTCTTTCTGTCATGCCACGTCATCACTTTGTGACAGAGATGGGCGTGGAGAGGGAACTCTACCCTATGCAGACAATGGGCCTCTCAACTGTTGGATTAACGCAAGCACGTACAAATGCTGAGTGGTCTGGAAAAACAAACGTTAGGTGTCCTTCCTGAAAACGATATGGGCAAAACAACACTGGAGTTATCTGCTTGCAAATGCTAGAGGACTGAAACGCTGGAGCGTGTGTAGTTTCCACGGTGAAACAATGTTGTTTGCTCAACACTTGCCTCCAATTGCTCAAACATTGGTGTTTGTGCTCCACAACGCTAGCAATGATACCATGTGAGAGTGGCGATGAGAGAGAGAGAGAGAGAGAGAGAGAGAGAGAGAGAGAGACGAAACGCCCAACATTGGATGCACGGTGGCTGCCTAGCCACCGTGCATCCTAGCCACACTATACAATATGCATACACTTGAATGATATGTACAAGGGGTGCCCCTATGCCACATATAAATACCTGCCTAGGGTCTGGTCGAGCAAAACTGCATGACCCACTGAAATCCCACGACCCAGGAAGAATGGAATATAAGTGACATGTGGGCGCCCAGCCTTAGAACTGGGCCGTTGAACAGAATAGGACTGAACCTAAAATACAAGCATATGTGGGTGGCCAACCTAAAACAACTAGCCACACAATCGTAGAGAGAGAGAGAGAGAGAGAGAGAGAGAGAGAGAGAGACAGAGAGCAGCAGGAGATGTAACACCCCGTCTCAGCAATTGATGCTAAATAGACAGAGAGGATGCGAAGTAGTGAGGGCAAGGTCTACTGTGATACAGCTTTGGTGAAGATGTCCGCCCCATTGTCCACCATAGGACAATACTCTAATCTAATGTCACCCACCGAAATCCGCTCCCGAACATAGTGATATTGGACCTTGATGTGCTTGGTCCTTGCATGTAAGACGAGATTCTAAGAGATGGCAATGCAACTCTGATTGTTGCACGAAAGAAGTGTCACAACTCTGATTGTTGCACGAAAGAAGTGCACTCTGAAACGCTGGAACCATATGCCTTCAGAGAATGTAGCAAGCGGCGTGGTACTCCGCCTTTGTAGATATAGCGCAATGGTAGGTTGCCGCTTACAGCTCCATGAAATAGGTTCTAAGCCGAGTGTAAAAACTAATCTTGTCGTAGAACGCCGGGTGCCAAGATTTCCAGCCTAGTCCAAATCGCACCAACCGCACAAGGTAGAACCGCTAGAGCGATGATAGAAGATCCCGTAATCAACTCTGCCATAAACATACCGCATCGTGTGAAGGGCACATCTCCAATGTTGTTGTCGAGGTTTGGTAGAAAAGTAGCTGAGTGTAGAAACAACGTAGCAAATGTCTGGGCATGAATAGGTAAGCCACACTAAATATCCCACAACATTGTGGTACTGACTCTGGTCAACTCGTGATGATGGATCATGCAAAGAAACATTCTCCCCAAGCTCTAGTGGAGTGCCAATAGGTATGCACTGTCCCATTCCGTGTCTGTCCAAAATGTCCTTGGCATACTTCCACTGAGAGAAGAAGATGCTCTGCGGGGTCTAATATATCCCAAGACCTAGCAAGAAATGTAGCAACCCAAGGTCCGTCATCTCAAATGGATTCTCCAAAGACCACATAAGGGAACGGATCTTGTCTGTCCAAGAACCTTTGAAGATAAGATCGTCGACATATACAATGACAATGGCAACCAAGCTGCCCTAGGAAGCAACGTAACAGTTGGCATCCCCATGAGTATGCTTCAGCCCGAGATGTATGGAGAATTCATCAATCCTCCGATACCTGGCCCATGAAGACTGCTTCAAGCCGTAGAGCACCTTGTATAACTGACAAACCCAGTCCTTGTAGCCGGCTTTCTCAAAGCCCCGGCGGTTGCTCAACATAAACTTCCGGTGTCATAGTGCAATAGAGCAATGCACTCTTTACATCCATTTGAAAGATAGGCCAGCCGAAATGAGCTGCTAATGAGATCAGCATACGTATAGTGGTGATCCAAGCGGTCGGAGTAAAAGTCTCGTCGAAGTCTACGTCGGGGCACTGTGCATAGCCCTTAGCCACAAGTCTTGCCTTGTGCTTCTGGATGGAACTGTCGGTTTTGAACTTCGTCTTGAAGATCCATCGCATCTTAATAACCTGTCGCTTCTTAGGCCGAGGAACAAGCTTTCATGTGCCATTCCACTCGATTGCGTCGAGCTCCGCAAGCATCACACGCTTCCAAGGGTTTGACTCGAGGGACTTTGTAATTAAAGAGGACTGAGGTGGTGAAGAACTAATCTGCGTTGTGACAGCGAAGTTAACAAACTCGTTGCCCTCGTATTCTTACCTTTGTGCATGAAGCCGTGCTGAGCGGTGAGGTTGTCAAGGCTCTTACGACAGTGGTAACTCTGTAAGTCTTGACAAAGATATCATAGAGTAGAGCCAGCCAGGTACTAATCACTCTCGATGGAGTGCCGCTGCTGTAGTGTCCTTGGGAGGATCCTCGGCATCATCTGCTGACTGAAAGGAGTTGTCGCCAGAAGCAGCATGATCCAAGGTAGGTATTAGCTGCTGTAGTAGAGCTCTCGAAGGAGGATTGATTGGTTGAGGGAGAGAGAGAAATAGAAGGCTCCGATGTAGATGGCCCCCCTTGGGTGTACCTGACAAAGATTATCTTTTTCGACTTAGGATTTAACTTCGTTCACTTCTCCTTCAACACATGCACGAAGGCCGGACACCCAAACACGAGGAGGTGTGGCACAGAGGGCTTGAGCCCATGGTAAGCTTGAAACGGAGTCATAGAGACTACTGCTCAAGTGGATGATCTGCTTTGAAGGTAGACCACTATGGAACAAGCTTCTGCCCAAAAGATCCGAGCCAAGGAAGCATGCTCGAGCATCCTACGAGTCATCTCGATGATCGTCCGGTTCTTCCGCTTGACCACCCCTTTTTGAGACAGTGTAAGGAGTTGTCAGCTGATGCTAAATGCCCACTGACTTGCAGAACTGCATGAACTCCTTGGAATGACCTCACTTCGGTTGCCTAAGCAAGAGTGACAACTTTGAGATCCTTCTTCTTCTCCACCATAGTCTTCCAATCCTTAAAATATGATAAGCACTCCGACTTGAGTTTAAGAAAGTATTACCCAAGTGTACCCGGTAAAGTCATCCATGAGCATAAGCATGTACAAAACTCCACTAAAGGAAGGAGTGGCTTGAGGGCCACAGATGTTTGTGTGAACAAGTGCAAGTGGCTTCAAAAGCTTGGGTTTGAACGTGCTTCGGAAAGGTGTTAGGATGTTGCTTGCACATATAACAAACGTCGCAAACACTCGTAAGAATGTGAATGCTCGGAAACCCCTTAACTAGAGACTCCTTGGATGCCTGCTGCATGTAGGAATAATTCAAGCGGCCATATCTAGCATGCCACAAAGGAGAGGATACCGCGCCGTGTCAGAGCAGGATTGTGAGCTTACCAAATAGTATTTGTGCCCCTTTGGAATCAAGTGAAACCATTGACAGGAAGGCTAAGTCTGGTACATACAGAACCTCCAAAGTACTATAACAGGGATCGGTTGAAGAACGGAAGATGGGTATATGGCCTGTACCTAAGACCGGAACCTTGTGGGAATCACCAAGTGTGATTTTTTTTGCAATAATGGCACTTGATGTCTTTGTTTTTTCTTTTTCTTCTTCTTCTCTGCTGAAGAGGATTTGCCCCACTGAGAAGTCTCAGCCTTCTTTCCCTTGTCCTTGCCCTCAGCCAATAATGTGTCATCCGTGCCTACAGCACCTCCGGTCCGAAAGTCAGAGTCGCTCTCAATCTGCTGAGCTCAAGAAGAACATCTTCCCAAGTAAGGGGTTGGGATGGGTCACAACGAATAAGACCCTGGTAGTAAGAGTCAAAGCGAGGGAGTTTGAAGAGCAGCTGCTTGGCCATATGCTGTGTGGTCATGTCACCTCTAGAGGCAACGAGGTCGTTCCAGATCTCCCGCATCTTGCGAGTTAACCCCACCAAGGAGTTGAACTGGCTGTACTGTAGGAGGTAGAGCTCCCACACTAGCCGAAGAGTTCTGGCAACAGATTTTTCCTCGAATAGACCCATAATGCATTTCCATAAGTGATGAGAATGTCCTCCGTCAGTGATTCTTGTAGAACCGTGTCTAAAAGGTTCAAAAGGAAGAAGTGTACACTTGATATCAGTGTCGACCCAAGCATCAACATTTAATTGTGCAACAAACCAACAATGACCACGGGCTTGACTGCCTTGTAAGGATCCATAAGTGAGTCCCAGAGTCCATTGTAGGCAAGGAGATTCTTGATCTTCGTCTTCCAAACGCTATAGTTGGATTTGTACAATTTGGTTATCTTTGAGAAGACTGTGAATCCATAAGCCGCTCGACTGGCCATGTCTCTGTACTACTCCGTGCAGAAGCGTATGCCACAAAATCTCGTGTAGATCAAGTGGATGTGAAGGTATTGTCAATCCAAAGCTGCAGAAGTCCAAGATAACCGCAAAGTCAACCACCGGATGGTGTCCTGACAAGCAAGGGATGAATCTACCACGCTAGGAACAAAAGTCCAGCCTGCTGTCCACCGAAGAAACAGCTGCTAAGGTGCTGAAATCGCTGTTGTAGCGCAGAAATCAGTGAGCTTGTACTCCAGTGATTGGTACGGGAATGTTGCAAAATCGGTATTGAGTATCCTGTGTGTATCTCAGCCATCTATCGGAGAAAACATCAAGTAGCAAATGTCCAAAACAGCGTCGATAGAGTGAGGTATACCTGTGAAAGGCGTTGGGGCCTAAGAGGTAATGGAGGGGAGTTTCAGGAAAGACAAGACATGTGCTCCTCAAATCTGAATCTTGGAAAACTCAGCCCAAACCTGGAAACTCAGCAAGAGTCTAAGCTAATCACAAGAGGTCAATACCCTGACGTAAAATGCAAGCAATGAGGGGGATAGGGGGTGGAGAGGGAACTCTGCCGTATGCACAAGATGGGCCTCTCCACTGCTGAAATAACGCAAGCTGGAGAGAGAGAGAGAGAGAGAGAGAGATGTAACGTAACGGAATGCACACATTCAAAGCACTTTCCTGTTGCCATGATCGCCTTTCTTCCTATAAAACTCTTGCCTTGCAAAAAGCTTGGAACATCCTTTTTTCCCACATAATGTGGAAGCCCCTTGATATTGCAGAAGTGCACTAGTAGGCTAAGTATTGATGCTAACGGTGCAAGTAGATAAAGGCACATCGAAAGCCTCCAAACTAGTGGCTTTCTTTGTGTACATGTTATATTCTTGGCGGCTCAATTCAATCAAATGATTGATGTTCCGAATCTCGAACTTTATGCAATGATCTTTGAGGGGGTCATTTAAAGAGAGGCAAAAGCTCGCTTAAAATCCACCCCAAGTCCTTGGTTGTCCTCCGCTGTTCAAAAGTCCATTCCACCAAGCCAAAGCATTGTCCTTCAAAAAGGTTGCAACTTTTCTGATCTTTGAAGCTTCGGTAATTTCCTCTTGAAAAAGCCACATCAAACTCTTGGATAAAAGTTAAAGCCAATTGTAGCATGCCACAAATTACAAAGAAGAAGATAACACACCATGGGGAAGATGAGCAGCAAGCTTCAAGGGAGCACCCCTTTCCTATCGCATGTAGAAGAACAACTCTTATCTATCTCTAGCTCTAAATCACATAGCTTGCATAGCTGCTCCTCCGGGGTGTTGAAGTGTATCTCCCTATCTCTATCTGGAGCTGATGAGAGGAGTTGTGAAGCTGACATATTGCACATTGAAGCCCATGTGAGAGTTGTGAGTCCATGTATCTCGGTCGTGAAACGAATCCATCTTCGGTATTGTTAAAAATGCTCTTTGTAGAAAGCCATATGCGAGAGGTGTGAGTCCATGTATCTCAGTCATAAAAAGAATCCATCTTTGGTAGTGTTAAGAAAATGCTCTTTGTAGAAAGACATTTTCTACTCAGCCACGCCATCTCTATAAAGCTGTGTAAGATCTTATCTGACTACCCTGTTGATCTTGGAGCAAGTCAATGAGAGCCGATGGTGTGTCGAGGGAGTATTGAAAGGGTGGCAATCCTTCCTTTGTGAAGCCGTGCAACTGAAACCCGACTGACATCTATGCATATCAACATCTAGAGTAGTTGTCACGTGACACATCCAACCCTATGTGTCCGTGGACAAGCTACAGCATGATCAAGGTTCAGTTCAGTCAAGTCAATCTAGAATAGGAAGTGATCTGGCACTTTTGTGAGTCTGTTCGCAGACCGTGCATGTCCAGACACTTAGATTAGATGCATATCCTCTGGTTGCACACAGCATGACCATCAGACTCCATCAGGGGAATTTTCCAATGCATTAAACCTATTTTTCCTATTTTTGACATTTTTTACTTATTATTTTTAAGTGACTTTTGTTGGAAAGTAGGTAGGGCAATTTTGCTAAGTTCGTACATAAGCAAACTAAAGCTAGCACTTTCTGGCAGAAGAGGCAGCAGGAGCACTCGCTCAGCAGACAACTTCTTAGCAGAACCCGCAAGATCCCTAGTGTTTTTGCCTCACAGCAGCTACCCTAGCGTTTTTGCATCAGTAGATCGGGCCTGTCGATTGTTGCACAGCAGATCAGTCCGGCGTCATCACAACACAGCAGAACAGCCTAGCAATTTGCATTTGCAGAACAACCGGCGACAGTAGCAGATTTTCAGCCCTAGCGTTTTTGCATCTGCATCATACCCCAGCGTTTTGCAGATTCACCGCGACGGAACATCAAGAAACACCGGCGTTTTCAATTTTCAGTGCGTCGTCGTTGCATCGTCACCGACATAGAGTCAGAATTCAGCAGATAGAAGATTTGCACATTTCAGCCCTTAGAGTTTTCAGATTTCAGCCCGTCTCATCGTCGTCCTCATCATCGTCGACATCGTCGGCAAGTCCAAGAATTGTAGAGATTTCTGCAATCAATAGTAGACCGCTCTCGCCATAGAGAGTGGGGCCTTCGGAGGTGGGTTTGACAACATTCTGGTGTCGTATTCTTCTCTCTCTATCTCTCAGTCTCAGCACCTTCATTCACAGTGTTTATCCACTTTGTTTGTGTCCATTGCACTCTCTCACTAAAGGAACGGAAGGCTCTCCCTTCCATAAGTAAAAGGAACCTTGAGCACAGTTTGGAGCACTCATCTTGAGCAAAGTTCAACATTCACTTCCGTTGCACCTTACATTGGTATCTGAGCTTTGGCAAATTTCTGTATCACTCAAGAAAAGAACCACAAGAACCACATAATTTTTTTTGCTTGTTGAGTTCGCACGAACCCAAGTTCACTTGGGCGTGTCGATTTCTAATAATGTTTTTGAAGAGTGATAGGAAACCCATGAAAGAAGGGCTTGTCCAGCCTCCCCTTGTGTCTCTTTTCACTCATTGAGAGCGGACCGTGCACTTAGCGGCCGGTCAATTGACATGAGGTGGGAAAAAGAAACCTTGGTGTGAGCTTAAGGCCGCCAAGGGGTGCGCCCGCGGAAAAGAGCAAAACTCGGGTGAAGAGAAGATCCTTCTCAAACACAGATTGCAAGCGAAAGAAGAACCCCAAGAACCAAGACCCCCAAGAACCCAAGTTCCTCGTGAACTTAAGAACCCAAGACCACAAGAACCCACGACTTCAGTGGATGGTCATCACTCGAAGCGGAGTGGATACTTCGCTTAGAAGTGATGAGCATGAGAGAGGCGAAGAAGAATTTTCCCCACCAGGAGGTTTTTCCGATCCTGCCCCTTCCCCATCTACGCCAAGGATTCCACTAACTCCTATGGAGGCTTTCGACAAGATGATGAGGGACAGGGAGTTAGAACGCAAAGCAAGATCAACAAAAAGAATGGCAAAAATTGATCGTCGGTACTAAAACAGAATGGCAGCCATAGCGCGTGAGTGCGAGCAAGCACGCTTGGAAGCCAAAGTAAGACAAGTAGAATTTGATTGCAAGAACAAAGCAAGACAAGAGAAGGGCGACCAACACATGAAAGAGTTGTGGCGACTTTTTTCTATTGTGCAGGCCCAGTTTGCACAGAATCAAGAAAAGGAGACTCTCTTAGTCTCTTCTTCTCCCAAGCATGACACACAGGATTTGCATGATGATTTCGATGACAATGACAAGCATGATGATTTGCATGATCAAGATCTGATTTCTCACAAGCATGATGATTTGCATGAAGATGATCTGATTGTTCACAAGGATGATGTGTTAGTGGCTACTTTGTCTAGTGAAGCTAATCTCATTGTAGATTCGATCAAACACGAAGAACCGATCTTAACTCTCGAGCCTAGGTCCAAAGAACCCCCTCAGGAAGAACCGATCTTGGCTCTCGAGCCTCGATCCAAAGAACCCCCACAGGAAGAATTTTCAAGCATGGAGATTCTTGAAGAAGGAAGAATCATGACTGTAGACGAGGTTGAAGCATCGAAGGAGCCACAAAAGACTTTGTGTCGCTTTCAACGCGGCCCAAAGAAACAAGCGTTGCAGACCTTTATGAAGTTCAAGTATCGCATGACCCACGCATCCGAGTGGGCCGGCGAAGAGTCTCTTCCAGGATTCCGGATGCTATTGGCGATCTCCCTCGACGCCATACAGTTCGGTACCAGTACCTCACTTTGAAAAGGAGAGGATGTCACGTGACACATCCAACCCTATGTGTCCGTGGACAAGCTCCAACATGATCAGGGTTCAGTTCAATCAAGTCAGTCTAGAATAGGAAAAGATCTGGCACTTTTGTGAGTCTGTTCGCAGACCGTGCATGTCTAGACACTTAGATTAGATGCATATCCTCTGGTTGCACACAGCATGACCATCAGATTCCATCAGAATCCATCAAGGGAATATTCCAATGCATTTAAAATCTATTTTTCTTATTTTTGACATTTTTCACTTATTATTTTTAAGTGACTTTTGTTGAAAAGTAGGTAGGGCAATTTTGCTAAGTTTGTATATAAGCAAACCAAAGCTAGCACTTTCTGGCAGAAGAGGTAGCAGAAGCACTCGTTCAACAGGCAACTTCTCAGCAGAACCCGCAAGATCCCTAGAGTTTTTGCCTCACAGCAACTAGCGTTTTTGCATTAGTAGATCAGCCCTGGCGATTGTTGCACAGCAGATCAACTCGGCGTTATCACAACATAGCAGAACAGCCTAGCGTTTTGCATTTGCAGAACAACCGGCGACAGCAACAGATTTTCAATCCTAGAGTTTTTTGTATTTGCATCATACCCCAGCGTTTTGCAGAGTCACCGTGACGGAACATCAAGAAACACCAGCATTTTCACTTTTCAGTGCGTCGTCACAGACATAGAGTCAGAATTCAGCAGATAGAAGATTTGCAGATTTCAACCCTTAGAGTTTTCAGATTTTAGCCCGTCTCGTCGTCGTCCTCATCGTCGTCGACATCGTTGGCAAGTCCAAGCATTGTAGAGATGTGTGCAATCAATAGTAGACCGCTCTCGCCATAGAGAGTGGGACCCTCGGAGGAGGGTTTGACAATATTCTGGTGTCGTATTCTTCTCTCTCTATCTCTCAGTCTCAGCACCTTCATTCACAGTGTTTATCCACTTTGTTTGTGTCCATTGCACTCCCTCCCTAAAGGAACGGAAGGCTCTCCCTTCCGTAAGTAAAAGGAACCTTGAGCACAGTCTTGAGCACTCATCTTGAGCAAAGTTCAACATTCACTTCCATTGTACCTTACAGTAATTCTTTGTAAACTCTACTAGCTCTTCACCATAAAGAAAAACTGATGCTAATGCCATCATTCATTGTGATGTGGTGTTAAAAATCATCACTTTAATCTTGTTGAGGTTCACAGAAAAATCTCTGCCATGTGCATATCTCTGCAATGTATCCAACTGGCTTTGTAGCCCTTTTGGTGATTCAAAAATGAGAACAAGATCCGCATATAGCAGCAAGAGTATGCAAGTGCCTTATAGATGTGCACCTTTATCTCCATCTCTATCAATATAAACCTCATCCATATACATACCAAAAAAAGTAGGAGAGTGGACAATTCTGTTTCAAACAATAGAATCAACCATTTCTGAAAGGCCTTCTAATATACGCATTGTACCTTTGACTGATTCATAACATGCAAGAATATCCCGTGTAGTCTCACCTAGAACACCCTAATCATACAATCTGCGCATCAATCTTGCTATAGGCAATGTATCAAATGCTTTACCGCCCATGTGCTTCACTCTTTTCAATGATAGCTTGAAGAGTAAATATGTGATTAAGAGTAGAGAATCCTTCTTGCCCATGTGCTCTTACACTCTCTCTCTTTCCCCACCAACTAAGCCTGCTCACTGTCTAGACTTTGTGGATCAATATGGCTTCTCACACCATTTGGATTGCTCTCTTTGCTACTCACTACAGTTGGTTTGCATTTCAGGTTCATGAGTTGAGGATCGGTCATGTAGTTGATGTCAAATTTGGGTCTCCATATGTTATTTGAGGGGCATAGCTTGGACCCAGTTTTCATGCTTATCTCATACCACCACATGTTATCCTCAAGGCCTTCTTTGTATGCTTCCAGTGATTGAGAGACAAGGCGACCCACAACATAGAGATGAGGTGTTTTGTGTGGTGGTTAGTATCACACAGTGAAGGCTCGATGTCTTCATGTTCTTAATGTGGCTCCGGTCATTCCTTGGGAGATATTGACATTGATTTTGTTCGATCTGACAGACTCTTTACTCTTAGTAAAACGACTCCGATACAGACTCCGGCTGTGCTCAGGACCAATAAAAAGCCTTCATCAGGCGTTGGGCAAGATCGTAACTTTTCTTTCGATTTATTGACGGGAACTTCAGATGGGAGTACTCTCCACAATATTGGTTTATTCTTCATAGCTCACACTTCCCCCTTGAGCTTACCTCTCCGACGGGCTTAGTCCCATTCCATTTCCCTACAACTTGTATGTTCCAGGAGTAGGCCAGTTTTGGCGCTCAATGGATGTTTATACTCAATATACATGTTGTGTTTTTGTGTGTGTGTGTGTGTGTGTGTGTGTGTGTGTGAGAGAGAGAGAGAGAGAGAGAGAGAGAGAGAGATGCCAATTGTGTAGTCAACAGGCAGCCTGCTTGAAAGCTTAAACCTCCTAAACACACATGTCAGCCCTTGCCCACATACATGCGAGCCCTTAAGATCCCTCAATCTACACATGCGAGTTCCTTAGTTTTGGCTGTGATTCATGAGTAGTCCCATAGCCTGCAACCGTATTCTTTTGCATATGCATAGCTGTGCATGCGTTTGTGTGTGCTATCTCTCATCGCATCCTCTTGGTGCCATCTCTGTGTGTGTGTGTGTGTGTGTGTATTAACGTTTTTACTCTCTCCATTTTTGTCTGTCAATGCATTCCCTAAGGATGTGTTTTGCATACTGAGAGTTTAATATGTGTCGGTTGCAGATGGTGCTCTTCTGGTTGTGTTTGCTCTTTTGCTTGTGCGTGTGTTTATGTCAGTTCATTTTCTTTCTGTTGCACTCTCTGAAACTTCAAAACTAATTGTATCATTGAAAAGAGAAAGCCTTACACTCGAGGCGACGCGAAGAGATATCACGAGTCACGTACAATAGGAGAAACGAAGAACAAAAGTTTTTAGAAGAGAGTCCTTAGGGCTTTTCATAGAGACTGTAAACGTGAGTTTGGGCATGTTCTAGGTAAGTTTTTAATAGTTTTTTTTTAATTGTATTTTTCTTTTTATTCTCTTTATTGACCCGTTTCATGCGACACGTCTATTGAGGGACTTCTATCACATTCATAAATACCATGGTAGATTCTACGTCTCTCGTTTGGACAAGTCGACTTTGTTTGCGATGGGTCAGGCAAGTGTAAAGAAGTTTGCATACACACACTCTTTAAAAATTAGATGATTATGTATCTCGTCTTAATTCAATCTAATATGCTGGAAATCTAATTGGTTTTCTAGATATTGACTGTTGTGCTCAATGTGGAGAGCCTCGAGGAGGTATTATTCAGGACGGGTAAGACTCTAAATGAGGTGAGCATTTGCATTTTCAATCAGTTTTGCAAGTATATGTTTTCATTATCTCCACAAATTGTTAGAACCAATGAGGTGGTGACGAACTCTGAATTCTAATGGTTGTCCTTGTGTAGCTTCAAGTACTCACTTCTTTTGTTGGCTACAAGTCAACATCAGCTCTATGTGCATGCTCACGTAACAAAGAAGTTATTTCCATCTAATGGTGTTGGTGGACATCTTAAATTGGTATAGTGGAAGGCCAACTAGATATGATAATGACTATAATTTAACTAAACAAAATTGACAAGCATGCTGAAATAGATAATAAGCTTACGTAAAAGAGAGTAGAGGAAATGGATGTTGTGATGAGAAGAGAAATAGACTCCCCCATCTTTTCAACATCTCAAAAATAGTAATTGGAAGCAAGTGCCTAACCCAATAACAAATATTATTTGAAAACAAATTGTACAGATCTAATATTTAGGGTTTTAATAACCTTGAGCCCTAATTTTAAAGTAGCTTGGACAATGAGTTTGAATCCGCTTGTACACCTCAATTATTTCATGGCATGCACTGTCTAAACAATGTTTGTGATAGTCAGTATACATGGTATAAATACTAGCATATAAGGCTAAGAATTCAGCGTAAGAGCTTCATGTAACTGACCACGAATTGCTTCAATTCATAGGTGAGAGGCAAGATTCTCAAAGTGGTAAGAGGCGTCTCTATTTGACAGATTTCGACTTTGAGTGACGTGTTGATCAAATTGGCAAGCATAGGACACTTGCAAGTGTGGAATATCACGTGTGCCCTTGTAGATTCTACACTTTCATCTAGAGAAAGAAGCCTCCAACGCTTCTACTTGAAAATTTACCAAGTTTTCAAGAATTTTTATGCAGCTGAAGCAACGAATGTTACTTGCGATGTTAGAAGCTTTTTACGTGAGAAAGTTTTCCATTTACACATTTTGCATAAAAATAATAAGTCCTTGGAATCTAGCAGTAGTCAAATTTGGAAGCATATAATTTGTTTCGTTAATCTTGAGGAGCTAGTTTATTATTATGAATCTCCTCACCGCTTCATATGGGTCATCTAAGCCTCATCATAAACAGCCCGTGTGAAAGAGAGCCATATGGGTGTTTGGTAAATTTTACCACTTGACTAAATTTTATAATCTCTTGGACTTCTCGTCTATGATAGCTTGGCTCCTCAATAAATTATTGTAATAGCCGTGCAACACTATTGACTAGACATTGAGCATACATTCTAAATGTGTAAAAAAGATATAGTAATACACAAAAATGTGCCTCGTTTTGAAGGTTCAATAACATCAAGATGTTCTATGTAGCACGATGATTCTGTTCTCGTGCACCTCTCTCCCCCTTTGAATAGAGAAATATAATGCTCAGCTTAAGGGCTTTCCATCTAAATGTACAGTTGTGTGGGTTCATGCGCGTTTATCGAGACAAAAGCCTCTTACACAGATACTAGATTAGCTAATTGCTAATTCTCTGCAGAGGTACAAGTGAACTCGGAGAGATTTTGCGCAAGAAATCTTGTCCGATTCAAAGGGCAAGTAGCACTACATGAGCGGGAGCTTGAGGGCTTCCTACGAATGCGACCAGCATGCGAAAAGAAGCCCGAAACAATAAATTACAACTTGCTATGTACGTTTGCAAGTTTAGAATTTTAACCCTTTTTTATCATTAATGTTGCCGAAATCAAGCTAGAATAGGTCATTTTTAGCCCGATAAAAGTGAGGAACTTACAGGTTTTCTCCAAAGTTTTAATTAAGTAAGAAATACCAAAAGAGGCGCCAACCATTGGGGCATAAGACAATTGAGTTTATGACACGGGATTTTTGGTCGCCTCAGATGTGGAAGCTTGTCAAAGAATATATACACACATGTGACAACTGCAATAGGGCCAAGGCACCACGGTATCGCCCACATGGTTTTACTTTAGTCCTTGCCCATCCCTAGCAAACCGTGGTCTTCTATTACCATGGATTTCATTACAGATCTAACCCCCTCTAAGAGCTATGATTCAATTGTTGTCGATAGGCTCACAAAGATGGTACATTTCATTCCAGCAACCAAGTCAATCACCGAAGAAAAAACGACAAAGCTCTTCCTTGAGAATATCTATTGTTATCATGAACTTCCAGATGGCATTGTCTCAGATCAAGGGCTACAATTGATATCAAGCTTTTGGAGAGGATTGCTCAGGTTCTAGAGAAATATCTCCGATGCACAATCAACTACCATCAAGACAACTGGGTAGAATTGCTAGCCTTGGCTAAGTTTTCCTACAACAACACTATTCATGCTTCCACTCGACATACCCCATTCTTTGTCAATTATGGTCAACACCTAAGAATGGATGTCCACATGAATCATCGAGTGAAGAATCCGGCTGCAACAGATTTAGCCATACATCTAGAAAGCATTCATAAAGAATTGACAATGAATATCAGAAGAGCTCAATAGAGGTATAAAGCCAGTGCGGATGAACACCGAATGCAACATCCACCATACGAGATTGGGGATCGACTGTGGCTTCTCTGCCACGATCTACGTTCATCTCGCCCTTTGTAAAAGCTTGACCATCAAAGACTTCGGCCATTCAAGATAATTGGCCAAGTAAATCCAGTCAACTTTCGTCTCCATCTACCCCATTGTGTATAAATATTCATCCAATCTTTCATGTCTCAGTTCTAGAGCCTTGTTGTAGATTCAACATTCCCCGAAGAACACAGCAACCACACCTCCAATTGAGATCGATGGTCATAAAGGATATGAAGTCGATCCTTGACTCCAGAATCTCTCATGGAAGACTTCAATACCTTGTACATTGGAAAGGTTATGATGCAAGAGAACGAACATGGGAGCCTGCATCTAGTCTCCATCGCGCATTGGCCAGAAGTTCGTGAGTTTCATCAACAATATACATCGAAGCCTGCCCTTACGTCAAGTACAACCGCTCCTCGTGGAACTCGTCAGTAGAGAAGGCGGTACTTTTTGGAAGAGTTCTATAAAGTTTTAGAGGAAACTAGAAGGTTCTAGAAAGTTCTAGAAGCTTGAGGAAGAACCTAGAAGGTTCTTAATCTCCTTAAGCTTGAGGAAGAACCTAGAAGATTCTTAACCTTCTTAAGCTTGAGAAAGAATTAGAAGATTCCTAATCTCCTTAAGCTCTAGTATAAAAACAGGTCTTAGGCTACAAGCCCCTCAATCTTGCCAACACCAGTTGTGAGACTCCTATGAGATAAGTCCTCTCCTAGTTCTTGTTCTTGTCTTGTAAGTCGAGCTTTGTAATCAAGTATTAATTCTTGTCATCAAGATTAACTTTATAATCAAGTATCACGCTCTTGTATAATGTGAGCGTCCTCTCGCTCTCCTCTAGCTCAAGCCACGCTCACAACAGACAATTTTTCCATAAGAGACGTGGAGGAAACTCCCTAGCTCCCTTTGTTGTTCCCGAGTGTCACGAGGACGTGGCAATTGCTAACCCTAGTTGTTGGTTTCTTTTCTTTAATTTTTGGGACCCTCTTTTTGAAGTTGCAAATGGTCGGACATTGTATGGCCAGTGTGAAACGGTCAACGGCCGAGAGTTCTACCCGCTACGGAAAGGCCTTGTCGACACGAGTTGGTCGGGCTGACCAGAACTAGAATCCGAGCAGTAAAAGGGTGTCTAGGCTCAACTCAAAGTCATTTAGGCCCCCTCGCTACACTTATAAGTCGGTGGCTACCAGGAATTAACTCTAAAGAGGCAAACTGGACACATGGAGGTCCCAGAGTAGCTTTTTTAATCTGCACGAAGAGAAGGCATCCAAAAATGAGAGGGGCTGATTTTTGTGAAGGAAGTGACTACAGAGTGTGTGTGAGTAGTTGATGCACGTGATGAAGCTTTAATGGAAAGCTTGCCTTCTCCCTTGCTCCATGTAGCGCGATGATTTTCTCTCATGCATCTCTCTCTCCCCTTTGCACATATGGTAATGCCCCACTAGTTGGCCTCCTCAAATGGACCATGCACAGTTCTGGGGGTTTTATGCGCGTTTGCCAAGGCAAGAGCCTTCTATATAGGAACCGGATAAGCTAATTGCTAATCCCCCACAAGTATGCACAGTTCCATTAAGAGGGATTGCGAAAACGGAGAGTTTTCTCGCGTGAAAACTCGTCCATCTCAAAGAGGAACTGTCCCATTGCGTACGGAAGCACCTGAGATACGCATAGGCGTGCTCGCTCTGTCCAAAACAATCCAAAACAGAGAATTTCACTTTGCTGTGTTTTTCTGCAGGTTAAGGGTTTCGCACCTAAACTGCAGGGCAATGCCAGGGTAGCCTCGGAAAAGCCTTGGGATGCGTAAACAAGGCTTTGGGCATCTAACCGTGACAAAACAGGGAATTAAAACACGCTGAAATTGACCTGCAGCTCATTGGAAAGCTTTCAAACCGCAAGGAAAAGTGTCCTTGACGTGTACTTTTGACCTACATGGGTTTTGCGCCGCTATGCTGGCGAAATTGGATCAAAGACCTACAATTACAACCGTGGACAAGTTTGAACAGCTTGGTAAGAGTTAGGTAAAAGTATTCGGATCGGTTTTTGCAATAAGACTAAAGAAACACTGAAAGAGGCGCTAGTTTTTGGGGCTTAACAGGTTGTTCGCGTCTACTTGGAGGGCTCTAGCTTCCAGGTCGTGTTCATTTGGAGTGTTAATTCCAGTCACAGATTTTTTATTTGCAAAGTTTCTCTGTGTCCTAAAGTCTAAAGTAAAGTTTCGGGTAAAAGCTAAAGTCTACCACCCTCCGAGCCGGTTTCATGGTTCCATCGCCGAGACAAAATCACTTTTTCCTCAAGAAATGAGCCTTAGTTGGTTTTTGGTAAAGACAGTATAAGAACGCGGGATTACACTATGGCCGACAAAGGAAAATGCATAATGAAAGAGGACTCTTCTTCGCAGGACACGCAAGCAATTCCTACAGTGTTTGAGGTTGGCGAGAGTTCACGGCCACCCCTGTTTGTACCTCTTGCTGATGTGAATGCTCCTCAAGTGTAGGGCTTTATGATTGGGCAACTTGAAGATGATGCATTCAAGACTCAGTTGGTTGAAGCTGTGAATGTTTTCACTTGACTGGTGCAGAACCCAAGGCTTATGGAGTTTTTGCAAGCGCGACCAGTGCCACAGTAGACAAGGAAACTCATACAGCCAGTAGAGCCCGTTTGAGGCTCAATCCCAAGTACTTCATGCGTCCCAGCAAGATAGGGAGTACTTGCATGTTGCAGAGTCAGGGGCTTCAAGACAAGTTCCTTCCGTCCATGAACAGATGGTTAGAACGCCAATTCTACAAATTTTTTCAGTTCAGCTCGCCACCTTTCAAAGTCCACATGTTGCATTAAATGGACAGGGAATGTCTAGATGCATAGACTGATCCAGCGAGAGGGCTCTATTGTAACTTTCAAAGCTTGGTTTCGGCAACTCTTGCTCTTTCTACTTTCCCAAAGGTTGCTAAAAACTCTCTTACAAACGCTTCGAGGAGAGTCCTTTATCCCAAACCACCCATCCCCATGGAAGATTCAGTCTTGTCGTTATGAACCGGCTGAAGAAGGAATCAAGTGCACTCGTTCTCTCTCCTTTGTTCTGATTCATGCTAATGCTCCGTGATTCATGTTCTTTGCGCATTGAGCATATGAGAGAGTGTTCGTTGGCCGTCGTTCCTTGAAAATGGAGAGCACCTCTATAAGCATGTGTCGCCACCTTGTGTATATGTGGTAGTACCCCTCTAGCTTGTACTCGCACCCCGTCACGCGGAAGGGTATCGTGTTGGCAGCCTTCCCTCTCTTTTCTTTCATGCTGGCATCCTTCTCAAGAGACATGTCTCTTGATGCTGGCTATTTTTCTACTCTGTTGTATTGAAACGTCACCTCCTAACTGTTGGCTGAAGCGATAACTAATTCCAGCCTGAAGCGGTACAAGAAAAACACCCTTGTTGAACTGTCAGATGAAATATCAACCACTTTTGCTGGTTTTTACGTGAGTAGCAGGCAGCATACGTAATTAAAATCCAACCCCTATTTTCACATTAAAATTTGATTGCCTAGTAACTTTAATGTCCCAAAGTGGCCAGCCAAACCCTACAAGCTTGCCCCAACTTTTTTAATCAGTATGAACTGTTATACTTAAAAAAGAAAAAAAATACCATCAACCAGCATCGTACATAAACCAAGACAGCATTGGAGAAAATCGTCCAGCTAGCAGCGTAAGAAATGATAAGACTCCAATTTGCAAAAATTTTCATGTTGTCCTCCCTCTTTCTTCTAGCTCTAGCTATGTATGCACTTTCTGTACGCAAAAAAGAAAATGTTTTTCAGAGCTAGAGCCTCTTCTAGGGCCGGCATATGAACCTGAACCAGAGTTTCGTGCTCTCGCCTTGGTTTCCGCAACAAAGCTCCCACTTCTTGCACCGGCCTTGCAAGACCCACTAACAACACTAGCGAGACCCCATACAATAGGATATGCCATAGTTCCATTTACTGTATTTCAAGAATCAACATGATTGGATCACAAGATGGCAACGACAATATTATACCCGAGAAACCGATAGCAGTTCTCAAGAGAGTAGATGGCTGCACTTTCCAGGAGCCTCGCATCAATTCACACTCTCTTGGATCAAATGCAGATGCAAACCTCTTCTCGGAGTTACCCAACTGCTTCTCGGACTACACAAGCTACTTCTCTGCCATCTGCTTTCAAAGCTTCAGTGGTTGACCAAGAAAAACCACTCAAACTAAAGACTTCGAAACTCAAATTTTCTCATCCAAAGCATGGTTTCTCAGAGACAACTAGACACAAAGTACCTTCGTGCGAGCAACAAAATTCTCAGCATGAATATTCTTAGAAATGCTACAGTTCTAAGCAGCCAACTTCTTATTGGAATCATCAGCAACAAAAGCAGTAACATGAAGCTTCCCAAGGATCATTAACGATATCAAGATGGGCTTACTTAGTGACACATATATCTGGCTCTAGTCAAGTACTCGTCGTGAATGCCACGACATTGGACAAGTTTCCCTACGCGAGCCATGCTTTACATTTAAGTCTTTCTTGTCTGATGTTGATAAAGTTGAAGATGTATTGATTATTTCCTTGTGCAAGAAGATCCTTCAAGATCTAAGAGGCAACAGCTCCCTCTGCCTCCCCCTTCTCAATTGAAAGCCTTAATACCCATTGAAATAGCTGAAGATTCAGAAGATTTTGGTTCTTGTGTGACAATGGACAAGTACATGACTCCTTTGGCCGTGATCCAGACAAAAAAAAGCTTGCCTGGTCACCGCCCTTGCAGAATAAAGTCTCTCTCTGTGAACAGATACCAGATGCTATGGTGAATGATAATTCTTCAAACTTGAAGATATCAATCCTTACCTTCAGTGTTTCAAAGGATAAATCAGAGGCATACTCTTGCAACATGACTTTAGTAGCTGCAATTGAATCTTTGGACACAACTTGTTTCACTGATAAACCCTTAGAAATAGATGTATCTCCAAATACTACTCTGTCTCACTCTACGACATCTCTTTAGGAGGATTTTAGTGTTCCAAACAAACCAATGAAATACCTTGCAGATTTTCAATCAGTGGTCATTACTCAATAGAAAACTCAAGTCAAATAACCAATAGTTTTACTAGAAGCAGATAAAGATTCAATCTTTTATTGGATAAAGCTCAAAGTTACAAATGAATTTGACAAAGACATTAATCAAGTTGTAGATATCATCAGTTTTCAGCTTGGCAAAATAGTTATAGTCAATAACAGTGTCATGACGTGGGACTTAACAGAAAGAACTTTGGATGCAGAAGCACTACAACAATACATTTCCTTCTATCGGAGCTTCTATAACTACCCTGGGTTTTATTTTAAATGGGAGGGAATGTCACAATTGTTACTATGTTACAGTATTACACCTACTCCTACTTCTAGATATACGAAGTGTCATGCCAAGAAGGACCCCTACGCTTAGATGGTCACGACCCTTCACTCAAGAGACATGCCTCTTCGCCAAAAGCCACACTCCTTTAATGGCTGGTCACACCTCTTCGCTCTATGGTTGCGACTCTTCGTCCAATGGTTGCAGTTTTTCGCCGAAAGCATGTGTCTTTACGTCTAAAGTCATGTCTCTTCATCATGAGACGTGTCTTTTCACTAATGTCTCTTCATCTCCTATATAAGGAGCTTATTGTACTCAGTTTTGAATCAATCAATCACACACAGAGTCTTCTAAGTCTTATCTTTAGGTCAAGTTTAAGTTTCTTAAGTCTTAATCATGAATTTAAGTACTTAATTAAGGATTAGTAACTAGAATCCTTACACATGAGGTTTCTAAATGTAATTCTAGAAGAGCTTTCCAGGCGCTATCTAGAATTGTCTTCAGCTTATGAAAAGGTAATAGGTCTAAAACAAATGGGAAACTCAAGATTGAGGAACGTATTTAGTTCTTAATATCAATCATCATCTACTCATAATGGTTCGATAGTTTCATAGCTTGATGTTATTGAACCTTCAAAATGAGATACATTTTTGTGTGTATTACTATATCTTTTTTTATACATTTAGAATGTAATTAAATGCTCAATTTCTAGTCAAGAGTGTTACACTGCTATAACGAGCAAACAAGTCATCATAGATGAGAATTTCAAGAGATTATAAAATTTAGTCAAGCGGTAAATTTTATCAAACACGCACATGGCTCTCTCTCACACGGGTTGTTTATCATGAGGCTTAGATGACCCATGAAGTGGTGAGAAGATTCATAATAATAAACTAGCTCTTCAAGATTAAAAAAACAAAACATATGCTTCCAAATTTGATCACTGTTAGATTCTAAGGACTTAATATTTTATGCAAAATGTATAGATGGAAAACTTTCTTACGGCAAAAAAAAGCTTCTAACATTGCAAGTAACATTTGTTGCTTCAACTGCATTTAAAAACTTCGTAGATTTTCAAGTAAAAGCGTTGAAGGCTTCTTTCTCTAGAAGAAAGTATGGAATCTGCATGTGTGATATTCCACACTCGCAAGTGTCCTATGTTTGTCTACTCGAAGTTGAAATTTGTCAAATGGAGACATCTCTTTCCACTTTGAGCATCTAGCCTCTCACCTATAAATTGAAGCAATTCTTGGTCAATTACATGAAGTTCTCACATTGAATTCTTAGCCTTATATGTTAGTACTTATACCATGTATACTGGCTATCACAAACATTGTTTAGACAATGCATGCCATGAAATAATTGAAGTGTACAAACTGATTCAAACTCATTGTACAAGCTACTCTAAAATTAGGACTCATGGTTATTAAAACATTAAATATTAGATCTGTAGAATTTAGTATCAAATAATATTTGCTATTGGGTTAGGCACTTGCTTCTAATTACTATTTTTGAGATGTTGGAAAGATGGAGGAGTTATAATCGTTATCAAAACTAGCTGGCATTCCACTATACCAATTTAAAACGCCCGTCAGTATCATTAAATGGAAACAACATCTTTGTTATGTGAGCATACACATAGAGTTGAGATTGACTTACAAACAACAAAAGGAGTGAGAATACTCAAAGTCAAACAAGGATAACCATTAGAATTCAGAGCTCGTCACCACCTCATTGGTACTAAGAAGTTGTAGAGATAAGCAAACTTGAACACAAATACTCATAAAACTGATTGAAAAGACAAATGCTCACCTCATTTAGAGTCTTGTCTGCCCTAAGTAATACCTCTTCGAGACTCTCCACATTGAGCACAATAGTCAATATTTAGAAAACCAATTATATTCTCAAGCATATTAAATTGTATTAAGAGGAGATACATAACCATCTAATTATTAAAAAATATGTGTATGTAAACTTTTTTTATACTTACCTGCCCATCACCAACGTAGTACACCCGTCCAAACAAAAGTCATAGAATCTACCAAAGTATTTATAGCCATGATAGAAACCCTTTAGTACACGCGTTCCATGAAACCGACATCCTTGCAAAAAAGAATATATGTATCAATAAAGGGACCAAAAAGAAAAATGTGATTAAAAAAAGACAATATCAAAAACTTACCTGGAACATGCACAAACTCACGTTTACAGTCTCTACGAAAAGCCCTAAGGACTCTTTCATAAAAAATTTTGTTCTTCTTTTCATTCATTGTATACCACTCATGATATCTCTTCTCGTCGCCTCAAGTGTAAGGCTTTCTCTGTTAAATCACACAATTAGTTTTGAAGTGTCAGAGAGTGCAACAGAAAGCAAATCAATTGACACAAACACACGCACAAGCACAAGAGTAAACACAACCACAAGATCACGATCTAAAATTTGCATTTATATATGGTCTGGGGGCACTCCTTGTACATATCATTCAAGTTTATGCATACTGTATAGTTTGGCCAGGAAGCCACCACGCATCTAGTGTTGGTTCATCCACAGTGTTTCCGTCTCTCTCTCTCTCTCTCTCTCTCTCTCTCTCTCTCATAACAAGTCTTGAGTTCAACTCCTCGTCGGCTAGATCTTTAAGGTCTCTTGGGATAGTTTCCTACGACGCTAAAACTCTCTTCTTCTTCTTCTTCCTCTCTCTCTCTCTCTCATGGTATCATCATTAGTGTTGGGGAGCACAAACCCCAACGTTTGAGCATTTGGATGCAAGTATTGAGCAAACAACAGTGTTTTATCGCGGAAACTGCATACACTCCAATGTTTCAGTGCTCTAGCGGTTCCAGGCAAAAAAACTCCAACATTTTTTGCCCCTAGCACTTTTCAGAAAAGGAACCTAGCGTTTGTTTTTCCAGACCACTAAGCATTTGTACATGCTTGTGTTATTTCAGCAGTGGAAAGGAAAATCTTCTGCATACAGCAGAGTTCCCTCTCCACCCCTATCCCCCTTATTGCCTCCGTTTTACGTCAGGGTAATAACTTCTTGTGATTAGCTTCAGTTATTCAGACTCTTGATGTGTTTTCAGCTTTGGGTTGAGTTTTCCAAGGTTTAGAGCTGAGGAACACAGGTCTCGTCTTTCCTTGTACCCCCCTCCATTATCTCCTAGGCCCCAGTGCCTTTTGACAAGTATACCTCTATCTATCGACACTGTTTTGGATATTTGTTACTTGATGTTTTCTTCGATTTCAGCCCCTAGACGGATGAGATACACACAAGATCCGCAATACCGATTTTTGCAACGCTCCTGTACCGATCGATGGCATACAAGCTCGCTAATTTCTGCACTATAGCAGCGATTTCAGCACCTTAGCAATTGTTTCTTGGGTGGACAACAGGCTAGTCGAGCAGCTTATGGATTGTCAATCTTCTCAAAGGCAGCCAAATTGGACAACTCCAACTACAACATCCGGAGGAGAAAGATCAAGACCCTCATTGTCTACAATGGACTCTGGGATTGGCTTACGAATCTTTCCAAGGTAGTCAAGCCTGTGGTCATTGTTGGTCTGTTTCACAGGCAGATGTCGATGCTTAAGTCAGCAATGACAAATAAGTGTACACATTCCTCCTTCTGAACCTTTCAGACATGGTTTTATAGAAACTACGAGCGAAGGAGCATTCTCATCGCTTATGGCAACGCATTCTAGATCTATTCGAGGACAAATCTGTTTCCAAGACCTTTCGGCTAGAGCGGGAGCTTTAGCTCCTACGGTACAATCAATTCAACTCCTTGGTAGGGTTAACTCGCAAGGTGCGGGAGATCTGGGACGATCTCGTTGCATCTTAAGGTGACATGACCACTCAGCATATTGCCAAGCTGCTCTTCAAACTCCCTCCTTGCTTTGACTCTTACTACCAGGGTCTTATTCGCTCTCACCCAGCCGAACCCCTAACCTAGGAAGAGGTTCTTCCTGAGCTCATGCAAATTGAGAGCCACTCGGAGTTTCGGGTTGGAGGTGTTGTATGCACGGATTGCGCATTATTAATTAAGGGCGACAAGGGAAAGAAGGCCCAGACTTCTCAATCACAAGCATGGATTGTGGACAACGGTGCTACCACCCATATGACTCCTATCAGGGATTGGTTCAACTCTCTCACGGCTTCACTGGATCAATCCATCACACTTGGTGATTCCCATACAGTTTTGATCTCAAGTACAGGCCATATACCCATCTTTTGTTCTTTGATTGATCCCCATTACAGTACTTTGGAGGCTCTGTATGTACTAGACTTAGCTTTCAACCTCCTATCAGTGGCTTCACTTGATGCCCAAGGGGCACAGGTACTATTTGGAGGAGGTAAGGTTACTATCTCTGACTCTGCGACTAGCACAATGTTGGTAACTGGTGAGCGAGACGACGCCCTCTTCAAGCTCACAACCCTGCTCTCACATGGCGTGGTATCTTCTTCTTTGTGGCATACTAGATATGCCGCTTGAATAATTCCTATATGGAGCAGGCATCCGTGCATTCCCTCTCTTAGGAGTGTTTGCAACGCTTGTCAGATGGGCAAGCAACATCTTGACGCCTTTCCGAAGCAGGCTCAAACCCGAGCTTCGAAGACACTTCCACTTGTTCACACAGACATCTGTGGCCCTTGAGCCACTCATTCCTTTAGCAGAGCTTTGTACATGCTCATGCTCGTGGATGACTTTACCAGGTACACTTGGACATATTTTCTTAAACTCAAGTCGGAGTGCTTATCATATTTTAGGATTAGAAGCCTATGGTAGAGAAGGATAAGGATCTCAAATTTGTCACTCTCTACTTAGACAACCGAGGTGAGTTCATTCCAAGGAGTTAACGCAGTTTTGCAAGTCAAAGGGCATTCAACGCCAGCTAACCACTCCTCAAACTGCCTCAGAAAGGGGAGGTCAAGCGAAAAAACCGAATGATCATCAAGATGGCTCGTACGATGCTCGAGCATGCTTCCTTGGCTCAAATCTTTTGGGCAGAAGCTTGTCCTACGACGGTCTACCTTCAGAGCACATCACCTACTTCAGCAGTAGCCTCTATGACTCCGTTTCAAGCTTACCATGGACGCAAGCCCTCTATGGCATACCTTTGCGTGTTTGGGTGTCCGGCCCTCGTGTATGTGTTGAAGGAGAAGCAAACGAAGTTGAATCCTAAGTCGAAGAAGATGACCTTCATCGGCTACACCCAAGAGTCCAATGGATTTCGCCTTCATGATCCGGTTACCAAGGCCACTACGGTGAGTTGTGATGATGACTTCGACGGCCTAAGTCGATTATTAGAGATTGGGATACGAGGATGTCCGGTTTGTTTTGGAGCTTTGTGGCAAAATTTGCACTCCACTTTGAAGTTCTCTTCTTCTTATGATCCACAAACAGATGTGCAATCAAAGATTGTGAATTTGGCACTTTTGGATCTATGAAAGTGTATGTATCAGATAATCCCAATCGCTGGGATTATTTGCCGTTGGTGGAGTTTGCTTACAATAACACCACTCATAGCTCTGCTCGCAAGGTACCTTTTGAGATTGTTGAAGGAGCCAAGAAGCTTCTACTTATGGTGCGAGTGATAAATAAAGTTTTTCAAGCTGACATGTTTGTAAAAGATTTGGATGTGGCTTATGAGAATATATTCCTTCATAAGTTCAGATTCTGAACTTACGAATTATAAGAGGGAATAAAGCACTCATAAAACTATAAAAGCAAGGGACACAAGAAAAGAAAAGGGGAAAAAACAACAACAACAATAAACAGACTAAATGACTTTATTTGCTACGAAACAAAACTAGATAAAACAAAACATTGTTAGATTAAAAATGTTTTTAGAAAAGGCATGCACAAAATAAGTTGACGTAGCTTACTTGGCTTAAAACAAGTACTCAACTTTTAAACAAGAAAGGATAAGATATCTTAAAAACTTAATCGTAGAAATCAAACTTCAAACAACAACTTCTAAAAGAAAAAATTCTTAAGTCCTCACGTTGTCAGAAATTTTTTGGATGAGTATAAAGTTGGTAGATTGTGCCAAAAACCTTGCTAACTAGCCTCATGTATATATGTGTACATAGTGTTGCAAGTCTTAGGAGTGACCATGTAAAATTCATCTACAAAGGTTTGGTTTTGCCGAATTTGGGTGCTGATGTTTTGGGTTGTTCAAGTCCCCAAAACATGGTTTTCAATAAGCATTTTCAGCCGTGCTTTATAGCTTGTGAATCGGACTTGTACATCATGAGTTATGTGCGTCCGAAGTGGGCGGTCTCGACTTAGAAAGTGGTTGCAAATACATGCGACAAAGGCGACTTAGTCAACTTGATGATCTAAAATTTGAAATGCTGAGATTTTAAATTTCTGGAGATAGCGGAAGTAATGGGCTCCGAACCGTGCTTTACGATGTTGCATATGGTGGTCGGAGCAGTCCACTATGCTCCCGGGGAGTTGGTTCTGAGAAGGGGTCAAGCTGGAAATTTTTTGTGGGGAAAGAAGAAACTTGGGGAAGAGTGGGAGGAATGTGCCATGTGGCACTGGGATTATCCCACATGAGAAGAGGGAAGGGAAAAGTGGGGGGTATAAGGGGAGGATGGGGCACCATTAAGGGTGTATCAAAGGTGAGAGGAGATCTCTCAAGGCTTGGCTATGGGGACTCGTGGGCTTCATGGGGGGTAGGTGGTCAATTTTGGGTTCCCACTACCTGTGCATGCGCCTGGTTCTTTATTTTGGTCCCCTGGACACTTGCCACACCCCCCTCCCTTGGGTCAAAGGTCACCGACACCTCATTTCCTACCCAAAAAAGACAAACAATGAACCAATTGAAAGAGGCCTACAAAGAGAGCCTTGTCGGTTGAGAAGAGAGAGAAAACTTTTGGGGATAAAAGATAAGAAAGACCCCCATTTTAATAGCTGCAACACCTACAAACTTTCCAGAGAGCTCATTTTCAGAAAAAAAGAGTATAACCGAAAAGAATCAGTCAACTTCTTTTGCATTTGCTGATACGGGAGGTGATCACGAAGAAGATTCAACCAAGTTAACAGAGGAAGAATTCGGGCCACCTAGGCCTACTCAGTACGAACTTCAAGAGATGGAACGTCGACAGTAGGTTGACAAGTGCACAAAGCAGGTGATCAAATTTGCGAGAGACCCTCAATTTGCAAAATTTTTATCTCAACAATCCATCGCTGAAGTGCACACTCAGTGGTAGCAAGCCACCAAACCACCAATCAAGCCGGTACTTAAGAAAGCTCCTTCTCCGAGGATGTTTACAGAACAAGAACTTCAAGAGGTGGTTCAGACTCAAATCAGTCGGCTTTTGGACGCGAACAATCAATCCAAAAAGCAAGTGAAAAAGTGCAAGAAGGGGACTGACTACTCTGGTTATTTGGGCCGTCAATCTTCTTTTGCATTGCAAGAAAGTAGAAGAAGTGCGTACGCTTTGAAGGACTACCCAGTTCTTCTTCTTTCTCTTCTTCTGACAGTTCTTCTAGCTCTTCTGACTCAAGCGAGGAGGATAGAAAAGGCAAAAAGCGAAGCAAAAAGAAAATCTTCGGAAAGGGCAAGAAAAAGGCAAAGAAATCCAGATTCCGCCCAATTTCTGACAGCTATACAGAGGAGTCATCCTCTGACAGTTCGGACTCAGATAACCATATGTTTTATGCAAAGAAGAAGCACTTCTATAGAGCCAACCAATATGACTTCCTGGAAGATAAAAGCAAGAAAGCAGAAGAGTTTAAAGAAGGTGAACAATCAATAAAATTTGAACCCTTTTCTGGATTCCGAGATGCTCCGAGGGCTTTGGCCTTCATCCAACAGTTTGACAAAGCCTTCTCTGGAGGGCATTGCTCAGAGCACTCCAAGATTAGGAGGGTTGCATCTTTTCTCAAAGAAAATGCTTGAACATGGTGGTCCACTCTTCTTCAGAGGAAAGAAGCTCCAGCCAAGTGGTTGAAACTCAAAAGGCTCTTTATTTCTTCTTGGCTGACCCGAGAGTACGAACGGGATATACGAACCGCTTGGAACCATCTTCGGATGACCAAGGGAGATTCTCTGGATGCTTATTGTGAGAGGTTTTGGGACTCTTTTCTACCAACCTCTTCATTTAAGGTCTCTTTTAAGGAACAGATTGAGCGGTTTTGTTGCGGACTCCCTACAGAGATCCGAGACTACTGGATAGAACAAAAGTCAAATTCTATCCAAGAATTAATGGTTCATGCGAAACAAGGTTTCTCGATACATTCGGGAAATTTAACTTACCCCACTGATGAGATCTTGACTTAAAGAACCAGACAGACCTCTAACAATGAAAGTAGAAAGAGAAAAAGTTCTCAAGAAAAGAAGGATAAGGATACACGACCCTGACTGACTCTTCGAGAAAGAGAGAACTATATCAGAGAGGGGAAGTGTTTTGGTTGTGGGGAACATGGGCACACCTCCACAAAGTGCCTCAAAAAGGCACAGCAACAACAGATTGAAGACAGGCTAGAGAGTTTGAGAGCAGCAGAGGAAGGTGGCAGAAAAGGCAAGATGAAAGCAGGATTGGTACCAAATTGCATGGGTACTGACCCAAGCCTGATTGATGAAAGTACAGAACTTTGTCGAGCTTGGGGCAAGGTGAAAGATCGCAAAGCCCTGATTTTCTTCGATGGAGGAGCCAAGGCAAACTTCATTTCATCTGAATTGGCAACGCAGCTCGAGGTTACACCCGACAGGATGGGACCACCAGCTGAGGCAGTTCTCGCGGCACCCGGATGGGACATAGCCATTACACCTGTCATTGGCAAACTTCGGCTGCATTGTCAGGGGTATTTAGGGCACGATGACTTCTACATCATGCCTTTGGAAGGCTGTGACGTCCTCCTAGAAGTCCCTTGGTACCATAAGAACAACGTCGTGGTTGACTATCGGGCAAAGAAAGCAACCTTGACGAATGAAAAGGGCCGAAAAATTGTACTTAATGTGAAATTGAAGGGCGAGTCTTTCCCTATTGTATCGGCTTCGATCATTTCCAAATTAATGAAATCCAGTCTTTTTGTTTACTCGATCTACTTGAAAGAGTTAAATGATGAACACAACGAACATGCTTGAACTTGATAAAGAACGCCAAGATTTTCTCCACACACATGCTGAGGGCCTGCCAGGGGAGTTGCCACCATCTCGTCCTGAGGATCACACCATTGATCTAATTCTTGGAAGTATGCCACCGAACCGGCCACCTGACCATGTTAACCGAGCAGTTATCAATGCCAAAAAGCCTGAATTTTTCTTGCCGGAGATACACTTTTTGGGACACATCATCTCGGCAGCAGAAGTACAGATGGACCCACCCAAGATTGAGATTATACATGATTGGCCAGATTGAAAAATGTTAATGAAGTAGAAGCTTCTTGGGCTTGTGTTCTTACTACCGGCGGTTCATTCGAAAGTTTGGAGATGTAGCTTCCCCTTTGCACATTTTGACACTGAAAAGAGTCCCTTTCTCGTGGGGACCCGCAAAGGTGACTGCCTTTCAGACACTAAACGAGAAATTGACTAGTGGACCAGTATTGACTTTGTCGGATTTGCAAACGTCATTTGAAGTATATTGTGATGCTTGTGGTCATAGTCTGCGAGTGGTCTTAATGCAAGAAAGCCATGTGATTGTCTATGAAAGCCGATTGTTTTCAAGGCTAGAATTGACAACATAGATTTATAAGAAAGAACTTTTGGTAGTGATCCTTACTCTTACTCAGTGGCGACATTACCTATTTGGAGCCGACTTCACGATCTTCACTGATCATCAGAGTTTACGCTACTCCTTGTCACGGAAACAGCTTTCGAAAAAGCAGATGCGATGGGCTAACATCTTGTCACAGTTTCACTTCCAGATTGTCCATGTTTAGGGACAGAAAAACTTGGTGGCAGATGCTTTGTCTCAGAAGCCGTTAGTTTTGGCTATTTTCGCGATTCATCATAGAAGCTTTGAGGACATGATTAATCAGTATGCCACAGATCCGAATTTTTCCAGAAGGGGCGCCAATCTTTAGGGCCAGTACCTCTTGGCACGGAACTACACAGGGCCGTGTCGTCTCTTGTGAACGGTTTTGAAGTAAATCTCTGCTATGTTGCGGTAGAATCTTGACTTGGGGTGTCCAAGTTTGTTACATGACATCCCTACTTACGTCGTCGGTGCCCAAGAGTAGGTGCAGGTTTGTATAAAGATCATTCATGATTTGCACGTACTCTACAAAACCAACGAGCAAGGTTTCTATCACCCTCCGGAGAAGATGGGCATACTCAGCCACGATAAAGGCTAGCAGGTGAAAGCTGTTGTTCGGAAATCCAAGAACAAGCAGAAGAAAGTTGTTGATAAGCATTGACATTGACTCCACTTTAACAACGGAGATTGAGTGCTTTTGAGATTTGACAAGGCAATACTCAGGAAATAGAAGGGCAAGGAAAAGTGTAAGATGCAGCGGAAGTGAATGTTGATATTGCTCAAGATGAGTGCTCCGAACTGTGCTCAAGCCTTCCATTCCTTTAGAGAGAGAGTGCAATGATCATAAACAAAGTGAATGCTACTGTGAATGAAAGTGTTGAGACTGAGAGAAGAGAAAGAGAAGAATACGACACCAGTGGTTCTCAAACCCTCCTCCAATGGCCCGCTCTCTATGGCAAGAGAGGTCTATGCTATAGATTGCACAAATCTGGTACAATAGTCTAGATGCAACGGACTTGCCGATGATGTCAACAATAATGATGATGACAATGAGGACGGACTGAAAATTGAAAACGCTAGAACTGAAATTCTCAAATCTGCAAATTGTTGACTTTCTATTATATATTGACACTGTCAACAACGATGGCGATGGCAACGACTCGACGACAATGTGCTGAAAATGCAAATGCTGAAATCTGAAAACAGCGGGCTGAAACTATAAATGCTGGTTGACTTGACGGTACGGAGAGAATCTGCTACGTGTAGGTGAGATCTGCGAGGCTAGGGACTAAACCTGCAATGACTAAGTGCTGAAAACTAAAAACGTTGTTGTGCTTGGTTGATCTGGCACCGGAATCTGCAAACGCTAGGCTTGATCTGCAAAATGAAAACGCAAGACTGATCTGTAGCAGAAAACGCTAGAGGTCTGCTCCAAAAAGGCTGAAAACACTAGGCTGTCTTCTGTCAATCTTGCTGTGAGGAGAGAGCACTGCAAGTTACTGGAATTTCTTTTGTCTCTCTTCTGCCTAAAACTGTTAGCGCTAGGTTTCTTTTATAATCCCTTAGCAATTTTCCCTATACCTACTTTTCCAACAAAAGTCACTTATTACTAAATAAGTGAAAAATGCGTATTTTGGGAAAAAGGGTTCTATACTCTGGAAAGCTCTTGATGGATACTGAATGTCATGCTGATGATCCTGCTATGTGCAATCAAAGGATATGCAACTACTCTTAAGTGCATGGACATGCACGGCCTGCGTACAGACTCACAAGGGTGCCAAAACACGTTCTAAGCTGACCTAAACTCTAGACCTGAGATAGCTTGTCCACATGCACATAGGGTTAGATGTGCACGTGACGTCCCCTCCTTTTCAAAGTTAGAAACTACTAGTACCGAGCTGCATGGTGTCGAGCGAGTGCGCCAACAACTCCTGGAATCCTACGAAGAACGCTTCACCGGCCCACGCTCATGCGTGGGTCGTGCGATACTTCAACTTCATGAAGGTCTACAATGCTTGCTTCTTTGGGCTGCGCCGAAAGCGACACAAAGTGATCTGTGGCGGCTTCAATGCTCCAACTGCATTCGTCAAAAATCTCCAAGGAGGAAAATTCTTGAAACCATTGCCAACACAAAACCATAAACATATCCATTCCATGTAGAGTAACTGGAAAATACTAGTATTCCTAAAAGACTGTGCATGCAATGCAGATGAACAAAGTGACAGAGTGCCAAACAGCTCACCAAACACACGCAAAAAGTGAGATCAAATCTTGACCTTTCGACCTAAACCTATCAACTGTGGCAAATCACAACGGAAATGCCGATACTTGATGGACGATCATTCTCGTGCTCTTTCCAAGACTGTGTCATGCCAAGGAAGAGACATGTAAAAGCGATTGACAAAACGAACAATCGGTAAATAATGTGAATTCCTTGAAAACAAACCTTTTTCCAGTTCGAGAGTAATCCGCATACATCCGTGCTCATCCGTGAGTCATGTGCATCGTACAATACGCCATCCCTGTGAAAAGGGAACACATAAAGACGGTGACGAAAATACAAAAAACCGTCACAAATGAGAAACTCGAACAATGCATGTTGACTAATCATGTGAACACACAATACTTCTGTAAGCTGCAACGGAAGTGAATGTTGTTCTTTCTCAACATGAGTGCTCCGAACTGTGCTCAAGGGTCCTTTTACTTACAGAAGGGAGAGCCTTCCGTTCCTTTGGTGAGAGAGTGCAATGATCACAAACAAAGTGAATGCTACTGTGAATGAAGGTGCTGAGACTGAGAGAGAGAGAGAGAGAGAGAGAGAGAGAGAGAGAGAGAGAGAGAGAGAGAGAGAGAAGAATACGACACCAGACGGTTCTCAAACACTCCTCCAAGGACCCCCCTCTCTATGGTGAGAGAGGTTTATGCTATTGATTGCACAAATTTGGTACAATGGTCTAGATGCAATGGACTTGCCAATGATGTCGATGACATTGATGACGACGACGAGGATGGGCTGAAATCTGAAAAACGCTAGGACTGAAAAGCTGAAATCTGCGAAACATTGATTCTCTGTTGAATATTGATACTGTGTCGGCGAGGACGGCGATGGCGACGACCATGCGCTGAAAACGCAGATGATGAAATATGCAGATAGTGGGCTGAACTTGAAAACGCTGGCTAACTCGATGGTACAGCGAGGATCTGCTGCGGATAGGTGAGATCTATGTCACGTGACACATCCAACCCTATGTGTCCGTGAACAAGCTATAGCATGACCAGGGTTCAGTTCAATCAAGTTAGTCTAGAATAGGAAGTGATCTGGCACCTTTGTGAGTTTGTTTGCACACCGTGCATATCCAGACACTTAATGTAGATGCATATCCTCTGGTTGCACACAGCTTGATCATCAGCATTACCATCAAAATCCATCAGGAGCATTTTCCAATGCACAGAACCTATTTTTCCTATTTTTGATGTTTTTCACTTATTATTTTAAGTGACTTTTGTTAGAAAATCAGGTAGGGCAAATTCCATAAGATAAGATATAAGAAAACCAGCGCTAGCATTTCTGGTAGAAGTTGAGGAAGTGCACAGGCAACAGACTTGCAACAGGCATCTCCCTGCTCTCTCAAGCAAGAACCCTTCAAGGCCTGGCGTTTTCAGCAGTAAAAACCAGCGTTTTTTCAGCAATCAAGCTAGTGTTTTTGAAACCTAAGACTAGCGTTTTGGAGTCAGCATTGCAGCGTTTTTGCAGCAGTGAATTCAGCCCCATAGATTAACAATTTCAGCCATCTTCTGCAGCGTTTTCAAGCAGCCAATTCAGCGCTTTGAAGTAGCAGAACCTCGCGTTTTTCAGCATAGAGACTTCAGTGTTTTTAGAGACAGTTAGACATCGTTTTCAGCAAGGCATCAAGTACACGGGACAGCCCCAACTTAGCGCGGCAGGAACCGACTCATAGCATTCAGTTTTCAGCCTTAGCATTGTCGCCCTCAACATAGCACCATTTAGATTTGCATCAGCATCTTGTACCAGATTCTGCAATCAATAGCATAGACTTCTCTCGCCAACGAGAGAAGGGCCTTCGGAGGAGGGTTTGACAACATTCTGGTGTCGTATTCTCTGCTCTCTCTATCTCTCAGTCTCAGCACCTTCACTCACAGTGTTCATCCACTTTGTTTGTGTCCATTGCACTCTCTCACTAAAGGAACAGAAGGCTCTCCCTTCCGTAAGTAAAAGAAACCCTTGAGCACAGTTCGGAGCACTCATCTTGAGCAAAGTTCAACATTCACTTCCGCGGCACCTTACATTGGTATCAAAGCTTTGGCAGTGTTCTGTATCACTCAAGGAAAGAACCACATAAATTTTTTTTTGCTTGTTGTAGTTGCATGTAACCCAAGACCTCTTAGACATGTCGATTCCTAATCATGTTTTTGAAGAGTGACAGGAAACCCAAGAAAGAAGGACTTGTCCAGCCTCCCCTTGTGCCTCTTTTCACTCATTGAGAGCGGACCGTGCACTTAGCGGCCGGCCAATCGACGTGAGGTAAGAAAAAGCAACCTTGGTGTGACCACAATGAAAGCGCGAAGCAGAGGGTACCGGTAGGTGCGCGTCGCGATGTAGTGCAGGATTGGGTCAAGAAGCAGGAGGCAGAGTGCAGCAGAAAGGAAGCGCTAGGGATCGAAGCAGGCAGAGAGAGAGAGCTCACGTTTTTGGGGAAACTCAATAAGTGAGTTTTAGGTTTTCCCACTTTTATTATAAGTGACTTTAAAAGAATTTGTCCAGGGTCAATGTGAACCTAGACCAAGTATAAAAATGTACAAAACGGGGTTATTTAGGCCTTTAACCCAACAACCTCCCACTTAAAGGCATAAATGACGCCTTTAAGTTAACCAGCTCCCACCAGATGTATGCAATGCTCATATTGAGCCTTAGCAAGACTCTCGGTGAGAACATCTGCAGGGTTATCCTGTGTATGGATCTTAGTCAAGGTGACTACACCATCCTCCAATACCTGACATATGAAGTGGTACAGCACATCTATGTGTTTGGTACGCGCATGAAACATGGCATTTTTGGCTAAATAGACAGCACTTTGGCTATCACAACCCAACACGGGTGTATGAGCAGGCATGCCAAGTTCTTTTGCAAGTTTGCCCAACCAAATGGCCTCCTTTGAAGCCTCTGTGGGGCTGAATCTCAGTAGTACTCAATGCCGCAATTTTTTGCAACCTAGAACACCAAGAGACTTCACCACCAGCAATGGCAAATACATATCCACTGGTAGATTTCCTGGTATCCATGTCACCTGCCATGTCTGCATCACAATATCCCTATAACTTTAAGTCACTTTTTCCATAACAAATACACTTTGATTGTGTACCTTTCAAATATCTCAAAATGCATTTGACAGCTTCCCAATACGCTTTGCCAGGATTCGACATGTATCGACTAATAACTCCCACTGCATAAGCAATGTCGGGACGAGTGGAAACCATAGCATGTATAAAAGAACCACAAGCTGATGCATATAGGATTCCCTTCATGGCTTTCAATGCCACCTCATCCTTTGGGCAATTTGCTTTGCTAAACTTAGTGTATGGAGGTAAAGGTACTCCAAGAGGCTTAGCATTAGCCATATTAAACCTGTCATGTACTTTTGCAATTCATGTACTTTTGCAATGTACCTTTCTTGAGATAAAAACAACAATTTCAGCTTTCTATCTCTTTTAATACGCATGCCCAAAATATGCTCTGCATCACCCAAATCCTTCATAGCAAATGTTGAATTTAGCTTACGTTTCAGAGCATCAAGACTAGTCTTATGTTTCCCAGCAAGCAGCATGTCATCAACATACAGAACAAGAATGATGGGACTACCATCTCCATCCCTTTTTGTATACAAACAATGATCTACATGGCTGCATTTAAAGCCTTGAAACTGTTGGGGTATAAAGCCCAATGTGGTCGCCCAGGTAAGTGGGTGGGCCGCCAGGTATGTACACATATTCTTTTGTAAAAACCTAATAAGAATTCACTATGCTCTACACATTACAGTAGAGCGAGTTCACTATATCGTCGTGCTCTTCTTCTCGCACTCTCTCTCGCGTCGCACTTCCGCTCGTACTCCTTCAACTGGTATCAGAGCTCAGATCGAGGCTCGGGGCAGCACTGCAGGAGGCTAGAGTCACCAACTCAGATTGGAGTGAAATTCGACAGGCGAAGATACGGCCCCAAATCTCGTGGGTGAGTCCAAAGGGCTCGGTGTTGTCAGAATTTCATTCTGAGGTCATCTCGGCCACCGTTCGGCTTCGACAAAGGTCTACGTAGGCCATTTTCGACTACGTGGTCTCGACGGGTGCAGATCCGACTTTGCAAATTTGGGGTTTTTGGCCTACGACTGCAGGTGCTGAGGATATCGACACTCCCAGAGTGTTGATTTGTGGTTGTCTACACATCGAAGGACGGCTCACAGTTCTTGGAGGCGTGTCACATACGACACGGGTGCATCTACACACAGACTGTAGGCGACATCCACTAGTTCATCAGGTAGCTTGTGTTTGCTGCTTGATATTCCAGATTTCATGCTGACATTGCAGGTACTTCCACATGGGATGTATTGTCAGAGATGATGTATGTCTGTTGAGGGTTTGCTGGCTGTGAGTCACGCAGCAAACAACCACCGCAGCGGTTACAGCATATACTGGGAAATTTGTGGATGTATGACTTTGTGGGAAGTCTATGTACTGTCAGATTTACTGCAGCCTTTGTTGAGGGTCGAGTGAGGTTTTATTGAGCTGGGGGATTCTCGAATGTTGAGATCCTTTCGGTGATACAGGTCTTGGAGCGATCCCTCGAGCACCCTTAGATAGGCAGCTAGGATGTATTGATTGTGAGTTAGACAGTTGGGATTGCATCTTTGCTTTACTGCCGTTGAGGCATTGTCACAGTCTATGCTTACAGGACAGTGACAGGACAGTTAGAGATAGTACAGGTGCAGGACAGGTTTACCCGCAGCTTATAGTGTCAGAGAGACAGTGTTTTTGAGCTGTTTTTTGGTCTGTTTTTGAGTACACCAGAGCCATTTTACAAAGGAGACTGCCGAAATTTATGCAGAATTTGAAGCTTTCTTGGTTCATTTGACAGGTTGATATTGGTTCAGAGGTCAATTTACAGGGGAAACTCTGCCGAATTTTTCCCCGGAAAGTAAACTACTATGAAGCGTACCTATGGCTGGATCACAGGACAATGCTCTTTACAATATCAAGAAGCTGGATGGAACCAATTTCCCATTGTGGAAGAAGCAGATTTGGCACGTGTTGGTACAAAAGAAGCAGATAAAACGTATAAAGCTCAAAGGGATAAAACCAGAAGATATGGACGAAGATGAATGGAGCGAAATGGATGAATTGGCACTTTCTACCATTAAGATGACTTTGGCAGAAAGCGTTTACTTCAATGTAGCAGACGAGATGTCGGCTTATCAAGCATGGTTAAAGCTGAGTGATCTTTATGAGAAGCAGAGTGCAGCTTCACAGGTATACTGGCTTAAGAAGCTTGTTGACTTGAAGATGAAAGAAGGGACACTTATGTCCAATCATCTGAATGAATTCAACACAATCTACACTCAGTTGTCAGCTCAAGGTGTCAAGTTTGATGAACCTGTTAGAGCTATATGTTCCTGTTGATCACATTGCCGGAAAGTTGGGACACTTTTCGCATAGCTTTGAGTAATTCTACATCTCCAGATGGTTTGAACATAGCAGGTGTAGAAGGAAGTATGCTTACTGAAGAAACCAATAGAAAGACAATGGACAAAGGCAAAGGAACAGCCTTTGTTGTCAGGGGAAGGACCAAAGAAAAGTACAAAGGTGGAAAGAGGAATCAGTCTCGTAGCAAGTCCTGCAGTGCTAAAGGCAAGAGTGGCATAGAATGCTACCATTGTGGCAAGAAGGGTCACATGAAAAGAGACTGCAGAGAATGGAAAGCAGAAAAAGGCAAAGAGAAATCTGAAGACCATGGTGAGAAGAACAAGTCCTCAGTGAAGATTCAAGAAATAAATGTGACAAACACTGTTGCAGAGGATGACAGTCTAGTGTCAGGAGACATCTACTTCTTGAAGAATACAATGGACTCAGCTCTTCTTACAGCATCTGATGGAAATGCACTGAGTGACTAGATAATAGACTCAGGGGCATCACTTCATGTGTCTCCAAACAAGGAGTGGTTTACTTCTTATGTGACCACTAAAGATCATGTTCGGCTAGGCAATGGGCAGACATGTGAGATCTTAGGTGTTGGAGATGTTCAATTGAAGTTTCAGAATGGCTCTTCTTTCACGCTGAAGAATGTGAGACATGTTCCCGCAATTACAAAGAGCTTGATCAACACAGATTTACTTGATGATGCTGGCTACGTTACCATTTTTGGACAGAACATGTGGAAGATATCCAAGGGTTCTATGACAGTAGCACATGGAGTAAAATCTGGAGGACTTTACATGATTTATGTATCAAATGTCTCTAAAAATGTAATCAATGTAACTGAGTAGCTGAACGTTTCTTTGTGGCATAGCCGGTTAGGACATATGTCCAAGAAGGGAATGGAAATCTTGTCTCGTTCTGGTTATTTGCCTGGCTTTTCATTTAATGATTTTGAATTCTGTGAACATTGTCTATATGGTAAGCAAACACAGCAGCCACATAAGCATAGAAGCAGTAGAAGAGATACACAGTTGGCACTTGTTCATAGTGATTTGTGTGGACCTATGCCTAAACTATCTCTAGGGGGAGCTTCTTACTTTATGACATTTATAGATGATTACTCGAGGAAAGTATGGGTTTACTTTCTCAAGCACAAGGATGAAGCGTTTAGTGTTTTCAAAACGTTTGTGACACTTGTGGAGAATCAGACTGGCAAGAAGCTTAAATGCTTACGCACTGACAATGGTGGAGAGTATGTTTCAAAGGCCTTTCAGGACTTTTGTGAGTCAAAAGGTATAAAACGTGAACTTATTGCTCCTTACAATCCTCCTCAAAATGGTGTTGCTGAGAGGATGAATAGGACCATACAAGAGAAGGTCAGAAGTATGTTGTCTAATGCACAGCTGCCAAATGGGTTTTGGGCTGAAGCTGTATCAACAGCTGTTCATCTTGTAAATAGATCTCCTAGCAAGGTTTTGCACAAGGATTCAGTGCCAGAGATGGTATGGTCAGGCAAAATGCCCTCATACAAGCATCTCAGAGTCTTTGGTTGTGAGGCATATACTCACGTTCCAAGGGAATTTAGGAACAAACTTGAGCCAAAGAGTAGAAAGTGCATCTTTCTAGGCTATGGTAATTCTGGTGAGATGGGGTACAGACTTTGGGATCTCGAATCCAGAAAGGTTGTCCGCAGCAATGATGTTCACTTTAATGAATCCAAATATCATTCTAAACCAGAGAGGGTTGAGGAGATTAGAAGAGTTGTCTCCAAGAAGATGGACCTGCACGTGCAAGACAAAATGTCAGGTCTCAAGAGGAGCAAGGATAGGATAGAGTGGAACCACAGGTTGTGGCTGAGCCTGAGCCACCTATTGTGCGTAGATCTGGACGTGTCACGCGACCTCCTGATAGGTTTGTTCCATCTATGAACTATGTCATGTTGACTGATTGCAATGAGCCTTCATGTTACAAGGAAGCAATGCAAATGAAGGACTCCGGGAATTGGCAATTGGCCATGCAGTCAGAGATGACAGCTCTGCATAAAAACCAGACATGGAAGCTAGTTAAATTACCACGGGGCAAAAAGGCTCTACCCTGTAAATGGGTTTACAGGTATAAGATCACCGCTCATGATAGTCAGCCAAAGTACAAAGCAAGGCTTGTTGCCAAGGGCTTTAAGCAAGAACAAGGCATTGACTTTGATGAAGTCTTCTCTCCAGTGGTCAAGATGACTACATTGAGATGCTTTCTTGCATTGGTTTCCATATTAGATTTGGTGTTGCACCAAATGGATGTCAAGACAGCGTTCTTGCATGGTGATTTAGATGTGGAAATTTACATGCTGCAGCCAGAAGGGTTTGTTGAGAAAGGCAAGGAAGGTTGGGTATGCGAGTTGTTAAAGAGTCTTTATGGCTTAAAACAATCACCGAGGGCATGGTACCATAAATTCCACAAGTTTATGCTTTCTCAAGGCTACAAACGTAGTGAGTTCGATCACTGTCTATATACAAAGAAGGCTAAGGATGGCAGTTGGCTGATCCTTATTTTGTATGTGGATGACATGTTGATTGCTGGCAAGCACTTGGAAGAAATTTCAGCTTTGAAGTCAAAGATGGAAAAATCGTTTGACATGAAAGACATGGGTGAGGCAAGTCATATACTTGGTATGCGCATTGAGAGAGACAGATCAAAGAAGTTGATTTGGTTATCTCAAACAGAGTATATTGACAAGGTTTTGCAACGTTTCAATATGGAGAAGGGAAAGGCATTGAGTGTTCCATTGCCACCATATGTGAAACTTAGCAAACAAGATTGTCCTTTGTCTGAGGAAAAACAGGCTGAAATGGATAAGATTCCATATGCGTCTGCAGTGGGTAGTTTGATGTATGCAATGATTGCTACTCGCCCAGACATTGCATTTGCAGTGGGAGTAGTAAGTCAATACATGTCAAACCCAAGCAAGAAACATTAGGAGGCAGTGAAAGGAATATTGAGATACCTGAAAGCTACAAAGAGTATGCGTATATGCTATGGGAGTCAAGAGCTAAGTGTAAAGGGTTTTACAGACTCAGATTATGCAGGTGACTTAGACAACCGAAGGTCTACGTCAGGGTATGTCTTTACATTGGCTGGTGGAGCAGTATCATGGCGTTCTAGATTACAAGATTGTGTTACTCAGTCTACTACAGAGGCTGAATATGTTGCAGCATCAGAGGCATGAAAAGAATCAATTTGGCTTAATCGACTAGTAACAGATTTCGGAATCAAAGAAGAGATGCCTGTGTTATATTGTGATAGTCAAAGTGCTATACAATTGGCTCGCAATCCAGTTTATCACTCAAAGACAAAGCATGTGGATGTGAAGTATCATTTCATCAGGGAAATGCTCGAGGATAAGCAACTTCAGCTTGTCAAAGTTCACACCACAGAAAATCCTGCTGATCTACTTACAAAAGGACTTCCCTCAGAGAGCTTTGCGCATTTTCGCAAGCAGTTAGGTGTAGGGTAGTACATCACTTCTCTACATCTCTTGTATATTAGCTTGTATAGTAGCTTCTCTCACACTTAAAGTACCACATTGGACTTTAAGTGGGAGGTTGTTGGGGTATAAAGCCCAATGTGGTCGCCCAGGTAAGTGGGCGGGCCGCCAGGTATGTACACATATTCTTTTGTAAAAACCTAATAAGAACTCACTATGCTCTACACATTACAGTAGAGCGAGTTCACCATATCGTCGTGCTCTTCTTCTCGCACTCTCTCTCGCGTCGCACTTCTGCTCGTACTCCTTCAGAAACAGCATAAAAGTGTAAAAATTCTTATACCACTGTCGTGATGATTGTCTCAAACCATACAGAGCCCTTTTCAGTTTGCATACAAATTACTCGCGTGTAGGAACTACAAAACCTTCAGGTTATTTCATGTATATGTCCTCTTCAATCTCACCATGCAAAAACGCTGTCTTTACATCCATTTGATTCAATTCCAAATCAAGCACTGGAACGAGAGCAAAAAGGACACGTAAAGTTGTAAGATTTACAATAGGAGAAAAGATTTCTTGAAAATCAATTCCTTCTTTCTGTGCATATCCTTTTGCAACCAATCTTGCCTTGTACTTGGGTTTTTCATCCACAATCTTAATCTTGTATACCCATTTGTTAGGAAGAGCCTTTCTCCCTTTAGGAAATGGCACAAGATTCCAAGTATCATTTGCATACAAGGATTTCATTTCCTCTTGCATTACAAGCTCCCACTTACTGGATGACTCACATGACTTAGCCTCTTTATAAGTAAGAGGTTCACCCTCATCTGTCAACATTACATGATCCAAAGAGGGATTAAATCTCTACGGTTGCCTTCTCAAACGAGTTGACCTGCATACCCAATGATCTACATTCTCAGGCAACGATTCTACATCATAAGGCAACTCATTTTCATCTCTATCATGCTGCTGAAAATCATTTTTAGCCAATTCAGGTGGCTGTCCATCCTCATTACGAGCATCAAAATCATGTCCTATCTCTTCTGGCTCAAGGTTAACCGGTTGATTATCAATTTCAGCTTGCGGTAATGCATCATGAGGCTCTTTTTCAACATCAATGGGTGGCATAGAAGGCTGAAATCTGACTGTTTTCTTGTCAGCATCAGATTTTGTAGCATTCTTAAGCAATTTTGCCTCATTGAACACTACATCTCAGCTATGTATTACCTTTCTAAACTGTGGTAACCACACTCTATAGCCCATATCACCTTCTTCCCCATAACCTAGGAAGACTCCTTTAATGGACTTCATATCAAGCTTTGTTCTCAAGTCATTGCGTATATGAGCAAAAGCTTCGAGACTAAGAGAAGAGAGAGAGAAGAATATGACACCAGTGGTTCTCAAACCCTCCTCCAAGGGCCCCCCTCTCTATAGCGAGAGAGGTCTATGCTATAGATTGCACAAATCTGGTACAATGGTCTAGATGCAATGGACTTGCCGACGATGTCGACGACAATGATGACGATGACAAGGACGGGCTGAAAACTGGAAACGCTAGGCTGAAATGTTGAAATCAGCAAACTGCTGACTTTCTGCTAAATGCTGACACTATGTCGACGAGGATGGCGATGGCGACGACTCGCCAACGATGCGCTGAAAACGTAGATGCTGAAATCTGAAAACAGAGGGCTGAAACTGTAAACGCTGGCTAACTTGATGGTACGGCAAGGATCTGCTGCGTGTAGGTGAGATCTGCGAGGCTAGGGGTTAAATCTGCAATGGCTACATGTTGAAAACTGAACGCTGATGTGCTTGGCTGATCTGACGTAAGAATTTGCAAACGCTAGGCTTGATCTGCAAACTGAAAACGCCAGGCTGATCTATAGCAGAAAACGCTAGAGAATCTGCTCCAAAAACGCTAGCTGCTGCTGTTGGCTGAAAACGCTAGGCTGTCTTCTACCGGTCTTGCTGAGGAGAGAACACTGCAAGTTGCTGGAACTTCTTCTGTCTCTTCTGCCTAAAACTGCTAGCGCTAGGTTTCCTTTATAATCCCTTAGCAATTTGTCCTACCTACTTTTCCAACAAAAGTCACTTATTAATAAATAAGTGAAAAATGTGTATTTTAGGAAAAAGGGTTCTATGCTCTAGAAAATGCTCATGATGGATACTGAATGTCATGCTAATAATCCTGCTATGTGCAATCAGAGGATATGCAACTACCCTAAGTGCCTGGACATGCACGACCTACGCACAAGCTCACAAGGGTGTCATAACACTTCCTAAGCTGACCTGAACCCTGGACCTGAGATAGCTTGTCCACATGCACATAGGGTTACCTGTGCACGTGACAAAAAGTTTTTCCAAAGCTCTTTTATGAGATATTATGGACCTTGTCGGGTTACTCAGTTCATAAATGAGTTTTCCTGCTTCTTGGAGGATTCACAATGCTCTCCATGTGAGTCTTCTTAGACATTATGTGGGAGATGTGTTAGAACAATAGGCAGCTATAGAACATGGTTTTATAACCTAAGCAGATTCTTGCAAATAAAGAAAGGCAGATAGGAGGTAGACTTATTCGACGATACTTGGTCAAGTTTAAGAATTACTCGGCCATGGATTCAAAATGGATGAAGGAGGTTGACTTGGCAAATTCACCTCAAATGTTAGAACTCTACCTCGAGGCCTTTTCTTTACAGCCGACTATTTCTCGGGCTAGATAGGTTCAGCAATAAGGTCTGGGGCATTACCTGTGGCTCGAGAAGGGAGTGCACTCCGTCTCCCTATATCACATACTAATGTTGGGTACTGGTCACTCCGAACACGATGTAGGGTACTAGTTTGACAATACATCTGCCAAAGGTTTCTATGAAGGATAGGACATGTCAATCCGGCTAAAAGTTGGGGACACCTAACTATAGCTAGTCAATTTATAACATTTATTGGGAGATAATGTTGCATCTGATTTGTGTAACTCTTGCTTGTGTGTGCAAAATGTATATGTGTGCATTGTAGCATGGTTTGAGAAGTGGTCACTGATCATTCTAAGTGTTATTTTCGTGTAAATGTGTGAGTCCAATCCTAATCTTCACACATGAGAGGGTTACTATAAAGGAATTTATGTAGAGTTACATCTGAGAATGGTCTTGCTGTATTCTACGAAAGATAATTGGATTATTTTTCACTGTAGAGCAGAGGATATATTAGGGATACTTAACCTGCATTCATTCTTAAGAGTACCTTAGGTGTGTGTTAGATAAGAGAGGAATGTTTCTTACTCATTTTGCATGTGGATAGATTTAGTCTGACAATTCACTTGTATTCTTCTCTGATGTTGCCTTGTGCAGGACCATCTTTGAGAACGTCTTTGGAGAATTGGTTTATGTCAATCGAGCACGCTTGCCTATTGAAAAAGAGGGGGGTATGTCACCAATTGATGACATTGCAGCAGAAATCCTAATTTCTATTGATGCGAACCCTAATTTCGAAAGCTCTAATTTTCAAAATTGTCAGAATGGACTCCTGTTCACGTCAAACGATTGCCCTTGTCAAGGAGACAAACTTTATCTTCTACGGCATTATCAAATTCCAAGCGGTTCTTGAAATTTATAGTGTCTTTTGTTGAGGGCTGAAAAAAGCCAAAATAAGCTAAAAAACAATGTTTTTGACCAAAAACAGCTAAAAAGCAATCTTTTTAGCTTTTTGAAGCTGTTTTTTAGCACTAGAAGTGTCAAGTTTAAAAGAGAGGTCTTGGGACCAATTGTAATCAGTTCAGAGCGCTCACTCTCACGTTTAGAGAGTTTGTGACTAGCAATAAAAAGAAATACGGGGCCAATCTTCTCTTCACACTTGATGCTCTCGCCAAGTGTTTGCATACTGAGTGGATCTGTGTTCTAGTTCGGTGGGTTTGTATTGTCACTGCATGTGACTTCTGTCCGATCGGTTTACAATGGGAGGAGGCCAAGGCGCTTGCGGAGATGGTGAAGCCCTCCTGAGGATAGTGGACTCCACTAAGCCATGCACTGGTAAAGTGTAAGAGGCAATGGATTGCATGACAAAGAAGCTGAAAGCAATGTTCAAAGTCAAGCCTCACCATAAGCAAGTCAGATCCCTATGTTTGAAAAGGTGACAAGCCTACCACTCTCCCCTCCATGCTGCCACCTACATTTTTTATCTTGAGTTTCAAGGCAAAGGGTAACACAAGGAATAAGAGGTGAGTAAAGGCCTTCAGCAGAACTTGGATCGCCTTTACGAGGGTGAGGAGGATCGCTGCACAATCGACTAGTTGCAAATTAACAGAGAGAAGAGGGGGTCTTTTGGTTTGGTAGATGCACAGGCGGACCACTTCAAGATAAGGTCTCCACTTTGGTGGGAGGAATGGTGCGGATACTCCAGAGTTGCAAGCTTAGCTAGGTTAAGTCTTAGCCTAGGGGAAACCTTCTGGCACCCTTGCGAGCCTGTTCTCAGGACGTGCATGCCCAAACGATTCCATTTAGTTAGGTAGCATACCCTCTGCTGCACACATTTTTGTATAGGGCATCTGAAATTATCATCATGTAGGTCTCTGTGAGGGCAACGAGACTGCAAAGTCTCGTCCCGATCAGATTAGTCATCCATGAGTTAGGTCAATTCCTAGGCCTTATTAGTGGTCCTGATATTATTATCTCTCAGTTATTGAGGGGTCACTGAAGGAACAAAATCTCTAGACAAATCACTTGAGTCAAGTCAATATAAAAGAAGGCCTAGGGACATCATTTTCCAAAGATCACATTGGGCACCCAAGAGGCAAGAAGACCCAGCGAAGGCCCATGCCCTCTTCCTCATTCCTCTAGCATTTTCCCTTCGCCCCCATCTGCTAGAGTTGACAATCTCTCTCTTACCCTAGCTTTTCCCCCATCACCATCTGCATCAGCAGCTTCTTCAACGTTTGCCGACAGCATCCATCGCCATCATTTCAGCCCCTTTCCATCGCGGTCGGCCATCCATTGCCTTCCCAGAAGCGGCCTGATTTCAGCCTATCTGCAGCCAGCCAATTGGAGGACATTTCCATCGAAGAAACCACTCAGCTTGCTGTCCATCCGCTGTCTACATCGATTGTTCGCTGTCCAGCCATCAAAAGAGTCCATTTTCAGCCCATACAGGTCCCATTCCATCGCATCATCGCATAGGGAATCACTTCCCGACATTGTTCACTCATTTGTGCAATCCATAAAGCAAATACCATTCTAGTAATGGAGTGGGGGCCCCTCAGAGGGTGGTAGGGACCCATCGGTGTCTTGTGTCTTCTCTCTCATTCTCTCCATCTCCATTCAAATCAAGGTTGTCTTAATCTGCTAAAGCATAGATCCTGAGCTACGTTTATATATTTATTCCGCTGCACGTTACAAGAGGGCAGAGATTTTAAGAGGAGCTTGAGGTTGTGCTTGAGGCATTGTGCAGTACCTACAACACCCACACTCACAAGTTTTGAAGGAGTCTTCATTGATTTGTGCATCCATAGAACCAAAAGCATTCATCATTCAGCAGAAGCAGTAGCTCGGTACTATTACTGTCATAATAATCAATATCTAATTCTCCTAAATGATTTTCTCATGTTAAACTGATCATTTAATATGGGGAAGTGTCAGGGGAGAAAAAGCTAGAATATTGGTTAAGCTAGCAGACCAGCCACAGTAGGGATCCAAAGGAGGGAAAATAGGGATCCAAAGGGGGGGCCATCTGCAAAAGAGCCATGTGCAACAATGGGCTAAAATGACCCTAAGGTTCAGCCCATTAAGACTTCCAAAATTCAAAGGTTGTGTCCAAAGGTAAACCATAGGGGAATTGGATGCTTTGTGTGTGTACAAAAAAGTCTTTGCAATCCCTACTTAGGAGGAGGCGAGCCTTGCATGTAGGGGATGAGAGAGAAAGCCACACACACACACACACAAGCTCCCTTTACACAAAGGGAATGAGGGACACATGTCAGCTCCCTAGGCCAGATGCCCACAAGGTGTACCCAATTTCTATTGGATGGCCTTGGAGGTGGACCAATGAGAATTAGGCTAGAGTAAATCTAGTTTAATTAATTTAAAAAACACTTAATAAAAGAACCAATGAGAATTAAGTCCTCTAGAAGACTATTGGACAGTCTCCCAAGGGGTCCAATGAGCATTCAGCAGCCCAATGGCTTGCCTGATTCCTATTGGTCAGGAGGCAAAGGGGTCCAATGAGAGTTTAGTTGAATTATTAAATTACCTAAAGCTCCCACAAAAGGGGAAAGGGGGACACATGTCAGAAGGCTATCACTTATGCTGCTTAATTGTCATTGGCTAGCCCTGGGGAGGTCCAATGGGAGGATAGCAAGAGCAATTAGCAAGAGGGCTCGCCCAAGAGAGAGGGGGGGCTGATTTTTGCAAGGCATTATCACACACACACTCTCACACAGTCTATGTGAGAAGCAAAAAAAAGACTATCTCTTCCCAAGCTTTAATGGAGAGCTCATCACCTACTCCAAGCTTGTGAGATAGAAGCCTACATCGACACACTCTTGGCATGTGGATGCAAATCCAACCAAGAGCCAAGCTCCAATGCATGCTCATCTCCTCTACCAAGCTAATTACTAAGCTAAGCTATGCTAATATGAGTGATTATGTGAGGAGATGTACATACTACATCTTTCTCGTAAGATACTCCTTCTTCCTCTCAATCTACTCTCATACTCTGCTAGCTCTCACCATCTTTGAAGGTGTGTGAGGTCTTGCGTCTGAGACTGGGATGATTGATGTTGTGTTTGCTAAGTGTTTTGCTTAGTGCATGAAGCTTTCATCTTCATTGCACTAGCTAGTCTTGAAGGAACACAAAGAATTGTATTGTACAATGTCTCTCTTGATGGGAGAAACCATAATACAAAGCCTTTTGGAGGGGGGACCGGCTCCATGCAAATCCGGTCCTCAACTGTTGTCAATAGCTTAATTTCTCTCTCTTTTGAAAGTATTGTTCATGCTATCTAACTAGGTGTTATGCTTTTTGTTGCTCTCTCCACCCAAGCACTCTTGTAATTCTCATTAGGAATCTATTCTAATGAAATGCCCACTACGTTCATGCTAATTTCCGCTACACACAAGTTTTTAGGCCATTAAATGTTACAAGTACCTCACCTTTATAAGGGGATGTCATGTGCACAACTAGCCCTACGTGCACATGGATAAGTTGTATCTTACTTCTAGGGTTTATGTAAGCCTAGGAACTGATCTGGCACCCTTGTGAGCCTGTGCGCACAACTTGGATGTCAAGACAATTTAGTTAGTTATATGCCCTCTACTTGCACAAGCCAATTTTCAGGCGTTATCACACGGTTGTGGGCATCTGAAAATGTCATCATGTAGAGCCTTGTAAGGGACACGAGACTTTCTAGCGGTTAAGAGCCGACAGAAAGGCTCAAACTGCCACCATTTTTCAGTTATGTCACTTATAACTATAATTAGTAAGTGACTTATTATTAACTGATAAAAGATCTCTAGGCAAGTCATTTTAGTAAGGCCCTGTTAAAGAGCACTTAGGTCATTCATTTTAACTCTGATCAAAAGAAGTCAGGACAAGTCAAAACCAGTAGTAGAAGCCAGAATAAGTAGATAAGTCAGAAGAAGCAAAGCAACAGCAGAAGTAGAGGAGCAGCAGCAACAACAGAAAGTGTTTTTCTCTCTCTAAGCGTTTTTCACTTCAAGGCTACGTTTTCTGCACTTGTTGGGATCTTGAAGTTAACACATTGCCAGATCATTTTCTGGCGAAGCAAAGTCCATAATCCAAGCTGCATTTTCAGGGATGGAGATCAACATTTTCAACCCTGCAGATTAGACCATCAGACCTGCGTTTTTCAGCCATCATATCCAGCCCTAAAGGTTGCGTTTTTGTATGACCAACATCAACCATAATATCCTCATCAGACACAGCATCCATCAGCACCCTCAGTACCAAACCATTCCATCGCGAAGGTTTGCTCAGAAAGTCTGCCATCTATCCAATTTCATCATTCAGTAGTAGTTAGCCAGCATTCATTCAACATCCATTCAGCATTCAACCATCATCAAGTATCTTGTAAGAGCATTTGTGCAATCTACAGAAAGTACTACTCCGGTAACGGAGTGGGGGGGCCCTTGGATGGAGGTTTGGGACCCTATCTGGCATCATCCTCTCTCTCTATATATATCTTCATTAGTTTAGAAAGGTCTAAACTAATGAACTAAAGAGGATGAAGAAAGAAACATACACAAAGATAACGCAAACAAAACAAAAACTAAATCCAAGCATATACAGATCAAACATGAAAAAAAATGTAACGAAATAAAATAAAATAATTTATAAAAAAACACACAAAGAAACAAAAACAAAACAAAACAATTAAATCACAAAACAAAGCATGGCAAACCAAGAAAATTCTTATTTAGTAAAAACTAAACCAAACTAGACTAAAAATATATATATATATATTTTTTAATTATTATAACTAACCACACACATGCACAACATGACACTATACCAAGATATACAAAACTTTTCAACAATCTTTGTTGATGTGAATATCCTTGAACTTAAAAAACCTCGGAGGACACTGACAAACTAATGACAAGAATACTAACTCCCAAACCAAAATGACCAAGACAATCAAGATTTATCCATGAATCTGACTAATCTAAGACCTACAAAACAACGTTAGTCTTTAAATCTACCTCTCTCTCTATCTCACTCCATCACTTGCTTTGCACATTTACTCTGAGTAAACAAGGAAACATGCATTAAACACCAAGGAACCCTTGAATTGTATGAAACATACATATTTTGGCTTAAATCCTTAAAACAATTCCGATACAAATTACAATCCATCCTCCCGAGGACAACTACTATGAGGCAATTCCGACAACTACTACAACGCAGTGCCAGCAACGCATCCCATAGTTTTGAATTTGACAAAGGCCGCACGAAGACAACTCGCATGCCATCCGTAACTCTCCTCTCTATGTAAGTCCACACTCCCTGCTCTACATACATCCCTATGATATGATCTAAAGGAGCCGCAGTCGATAAGATCTTTCAAAAGAAATCAGCGGCTATGGCACGCAACTCCTCTCGCTCGGGAGCAATGCTGCCATCTTGTCTTCGAAGCTACCTACCGTTTGCACACGAATACCGTGGACCCACTGGCCACCCTATCCCCCAGCTATGTCTATGATAAGATCTTTCAAAAGAAATCAGCGGCTATGACACGAAACTCCTCTCGCTCAGTAGAAATGCTGCCATCTTGTCTCCGAAGCTACCTACTGCCTACACACGAATACCGTGGACCCACTGGCCACCCTATCCCCCAGCTACATCTATGATAAAAGAAAAAGCGTCGTTTCTCTCGACTCTTAATCGAGCAACGCTTAAGCTTCTACTCATGAAATCTCTACAACCAAACCAGACTGCAGCGCAGCCCGCGCTTTCTATTTTGAATCTCTCACAGTCTTGAAAGCTCTGTCTCGTAGATAAAATGTTTGCTAATCTTTGAGATCCCTTGAGCACACTGCTCTACAATATCTCCATCTGCAACCATAGCTACCTCCCAAATCCTCTCCACCATGTCTGCTAGGCTGTCATCTAAAAGAACCCGCTTAAGGGTACGTAATTGATGCCTGAGCAATCAAGCCTAGATACGTCTGATTGGTTCCTTGCCAGATGCATGTTACCTTGAACTCCAACCCACAGGTTCAAACACCAATAACTTGAACTCCAACACAAGGGTCCAAATGAATTATACGGAGCACTGCTTACCCCTCTCTGCCACTCATAAGCCTCTCTCTGGCTGAAACTAGTGGCGGCACCAATCTCCATGTGACTAGAAGGCAGGAGTCTGTGCCAATGTAGTCACCACCACGCCCGCAGCCTCTTTGTTGTCCTTCCCTAGTTACTATCACTACTTTCCTCATGATGCTTGCTTTTACCTTTGTCCTTTGTAGAACCTTTGTCTTTGCCTTTGGATCTGCAATCTTTAGACAAATGACCATGCTTTCCACAATTGTAACAACGGTTCTTGGTCTTCCTTTTGGAATCCGGAGCAGCAAGTGCTTCCACACCTTTCTTAGAAATCTGAATTTTTTGCCTTGCGTTATCAACACAGCTTCCTCCTCGATGAGAAAAGAGCTAAGATCATCAAATTCTAGCTTTTCCTTCGTGATTTGTAGCCGAAGTGTCCTAAACACCGTTTCATACGCCTCAAACAACTTCGTGAAAGCAAAGCAGCTAACTGAGTACTGGTCAATGCACTTCTCATAGCCGATAGTTGATCATGAATAACTTTAGCCTTCATAAGAAATAATTGCATGGAACTTCCTCGTGGAAACTGGATGACAAATAACTGTCTAAGAAGGGTGACTGCTCACATTGTAGAATCCCGATCAAATTCCAACGAGCTTGAACCACATATCGTTGGTAGTCTTCAAAGTTTGAATGGTTGGAGAAATTTCCTTTGTCAGAGATTTCACAATGGCCGACATTGCCTTTGCATTAGCAGCATCCAAATCTACACACGATTTGAGATACTCGTCATCTTGAAGGCGGGTGTACCTATTGTTAGGATCCCTCGTAGGACGGGACTCCGAGCCGAACAATGTCCCATAAGCCTTTCCGTGAGAACCAAAGTCGCATAATCAAGTTCCAATGGGCGTAATTATCGCCGTTCAGTTTGTCGCTCGCGCTTGAGCAAGGGGGGGGCATATTGAAGTTGCAAGATTTGGAGAAATTTGACCTTCTCACACTCCAAAGAGTGGCCGCACTAACCAAGCTGCTCCACACACACTGCACAGAGAGCTCCACATGAAGTAGGCTACACCCTTAAATTCTCCCAAGCTACTCCGCAAAAACGTGCTTTGATGCCCCCCCTTAAAATCCAATTTCCCCGCTCGTCGCACCCCGACAAAGTGTCACGGGACAGGCACCACATGCCAACAGAAAAAAACAGACTGAACAACTTTAAGCACTTCAAATAACAACTCAACTGAAAGAGATGCACGAGACACGAAGTGACAGGGTTCCACCCCAAGAGAGCATTGGCCCCAAACCTTGGTGCCCCTTACGATATTTCTTATATTGCTTGAACTCAGTACAGTGCCGGTACTCGCGCTCTGCACCTTCACCCGGAAGAGTGCCAGAGACTAAGACCTCGCTCTTGGCCTATGAAAAGCATTTGGACTCAAAAGCATCTGGCCTCAAAAGCTGGAGCTGAAAACTGCCTAGCGTAAATCACAAAATCCGTACAGGCTGCCATGTCAGCATGTCAACGTGTTTTTCGGAATGTCCGTACAGCTGCCACGTCATCATCTACGCTTTGTATGTGTGTGTGTGTTGGTCCCGCTTTAGTTTTAGTGCCTTTAGGTCCCATAAGTTGGTAGGACTTCTTCTTCTACTGCTCCTTCTTAGGGTTTAGGCCCTCGGCCGGAATCTACAGGTTGGCCCCCTTCTTGAAAGAAAGTAATTGTCCGCGATTAAAGCATACATACAAAACAGCTCAAGTTAGCTAAAAAATTATCGAGGGTCAAGTTAGCTAAAAAATTTCTGAGGGTCATTTCGAGAAACAATCAATTTTCTCATTCCAGATTCGAGCTCTTGATATCCTGGTCCTTGGCTTCCCAGAAAAATATCATCTAATAAGGAGTCTCATTCCATATCGGAGCTCTTGGTATCTTGGATCGTTGGCTTCCTAGAAAAATCTCATCCCAACTCTGAGCTCTTGATATCCTGGGTCGTTGGCTTCCCAAAAAATCTCATCCAATAAGGAATATTCAGTGGTTGGCACATCACAATGCAACACAAATGCTCACATATGCATGTTACAAAACATGACGAACAACGCCGTTGAGCACTCCCCCGAGACAGACGGTTTGCAGTATGAAGCTACTCAACGACTTCCTCGTCACTCCCCCCGCAAATAACCTTAAAAGGTCCGGGCCATGAACTCAGAGCACTGGTACAACCAAACGCTCCCTAGGCCGTAGCCTGCGTCGCTTGGAGATTCAAGCATACAACCAAACACTACCCAAACATCCCGTTTGCATCATTTGGAGGTTCTCCCACATAGAAAGAAACGCTCCCCAGACATCCGATCTACGTCGTTCAGAGGTTTTTAAGCATGCAATGAAACGCTCCTAGACATCCCGTCTGTGTCATTCCGAGGTTCAGACAATACCAAAATAGCATTTCTCACTACTCTACCCGTGAGTAAATCACCAAGCATTGAAATCGATATTAAAACCAAAGTCAAACATTTCAAATCGGCACCAAGACAGGTTTAAAACAGATACCATCCATTGCAAACAAATTTTTAACAACTTCCTCAAATAGAGTTCAAAAGTATGTAACTACAAAACAACCAGAAAATTCATTCAGATTTTTGTTCGGACAGTCGAACTTTGAGGAGGACTAGCTTGTCCTCTGCATTAGGGTAATGGTTTGGTTCCGATGTGGAGAGTTGCATCATTCTTGTCGTGCCAAGGCATGCCCAAGAGAACGTCGCAATTGCTCAACTTCATAATGTGGAAATCGGCTTTTCCATGATAATCTTGGATAGTCACTGGAAGAGCACCAATGAGCAGTACCACTTTCTGAGTTTGCCCCGTTGTAACAAAATTGGGCACCCCAAGTCTAAGTTCTGTCGTGACACAAGAGAGATTCACTTAAAACACTTAACAATTAATTGAGTCAACACGGCCCGACGTAGTTCCGTGCCAAGAGAGACTAGTGCCCCTTTCGATATTTCTTTTTGTATTAATCTTTGAGCAAAGTACAACTCCCGCGGTTCCTCAGCTCTCAGACTCTACGTCCAGATGCTCTGAAGTGAGGCCCTTGGGTCCTTTTTATTCTTACAAAGGATGCTACAAGCAGAGCCTCCAAAAGAAGTAAAACTTAAAAGCAAACTGTCCCAAAAGCAACTCGCTCAAAATCTATCAACGCAAAAAGCGAAATTCCGTACAGCAGGCCACGTCAGCATGTCAACGCAAAAAGTGGAAAATCCGTACGCTATGCCACATCATCCTATCAACACGATTTACGAGATCCGTACGGCCTGCCACATCAACATCCGTACTCTACCTTTGTGTCTCTGGGCAGAACTGCCATGTCTTCAATTTGTAATCGCCCTCGATTATGCCTGCAAAACAGACAGAGGCCATAAACCTTCAGCAGACATTGACTCTAAGTACCGACGCACTAGATACGACCTCGACACGACACATCTAGCACTTGTACAAAGACGACAATCACATCACTGCACATGACATCACAAGACAAATCAATCACAAAAAAATTCATTCCAAATCTCAGACCATGACTACCAGCAACGTATTTAATTACCCCATCTAGTTCCATCCCGGACCTCACTGATGCCGGATTAACCTATCCTTATTGTGATCATGTCTATAGAGATTTTTACGAAATGCTGCAGTCATTTTGTCTTTCAGATCCTGCACTCAAACAAGTCACATGAGAGAGTACAAATCATTCATGTTCAATTTCGAGAATTCCATTTCATAAAGTCATACAGCAGAATACTGTCAGCACAGCAGTATCCTTGAAACCCAAAGGGATCAAACGAGCGGAGTGACTCCCCCCTTGTGCAATCTCTCTGCACCAGATTCAACCCTGCTGATTTTACGGGATCTCTCAAAGTAGACAGAGCTAAACCGAATGCTTCAAGTAAAGTTCCAAAATCGGAGGAGTATCTGCTAGATCCTCCTCCTCCATCCAATTCGCATCCAAAGCCGGATAGTTCTTGAATTTAACTAAAAACCGCCAAATCACTTTACCTTTCAGTTTTCTTTCCTTGTGTGCCAAAATCTATCAGGCTCCCTATCAACTGGCACCTCACCTTTAAATGGTTTCAAGAGACATGGAATGCATTGTGAAACTTCCAAGTATCTGGCAGCTTGAGTCGAAAGGAGATGTCATTTACCTTTTCTTTAATCAGGTAAGGGCCATAATACCTCATGCTAAGCTTTGGAGAGGCTGCTCCTTTCCCTTTCGTTTCCTTAGGCGTGCCTTTTCAAAACGTAAGAGCACCCAATCGTCTTCCTTTAATTTCAAAACGCGTCGATATCGATCGGATGCCTTCTTGTGTCGTTCTTGAGACTTCTTTAGAGCCTCGCTGACCTTGGCAAAAGCAGTGTCCAAGTCCCTCGTGTACTGGTCGGCTTCAAAAACCTTGTCCTTGGTGCTGAGAAAGGTAATGTCTCAGGCATGCCATGTAACCGAAATATCTATGCAATGAACAGTCTCGCTAAATGGTCCGGCTTGATTGTTTTCTTTACCGAAATAAAGTGAGCTTGCTTGCTAAATCCTTCAATGACAATCCAAATGCCATCGTGTCCACTCTGCGTCTTCGGGAGATCAAAGATGAAATCCATTGCAATACTTTTCTAGGGACGGGTGGGAATGGGTAAAGGCTGTAGTAATCCCTATGTCTTATGCCTATCAAACTTGACCTTTTGGGATACTAAACAACTGCGAACAAAGTCGTCCACATCTTCCTTGAGTCTCGGCCAATAGAAATAACGCTCTGTCCCCTTCAAGGTGGTATCGATGGATTGCGGAAATAGCAAAGACAAGGGGCTTCCGAGACAATGCATCTGCCACTAAATTTTTCTGTCCCTGAACATGGACAATCTAGAAGTGAAACTGTGACAAGATATTAGCCTATTGCATCTACTTTTCCGAAAGTTGCTTCTGTGACAAGAAGTAGCGCAGACTCTGATGATCTGTAAAAACTGTGAAGTCGGCTCCAAGTGGATAATGTTGCCACTGTGTAAGAGCATGGATCACTGCCAATAGCTCTTTCTCATAAATCTGCGCTATCAATTCTGGCCTTGAAAACATTCTACTTTCATAAGCAATCACATTGCCCTCTTGCATTAAGACCGCTCCCAGACTATGACCACAAGCGTCACAATAAACTTTGAATGGCTTTTGCAAGTCTAGCAAAGCCAACCCTGGTCAGTAGTCAATTTTTCCTCAAGTGTCTGAAAAGCAATCACCTCTGTCAGTCCCCACGTGAAAGGGATTCCTTTCTGAGTCAATAAGCGCAAAGGCAAAGCTATCTCTGCAAACTTTCGGGTGAACCGCCGGTAGTAAGAGCGCAAGCCCAAAAAGCTTCGAACTTCATGAACATTCTTTAAGTTAGGCCAATCGCGGATAGTCTCAATTTTGGCCGGGTCCATCTGTACTCCTGTTGCTAAGACGATGTGTCCCAAGAAATGTATTTCTGGCAAGAAAAACTCGCTCTTTTTGGCAATGATAACCAATCTATGATCGCGCAATGCTTGAAAGACCTGTAGCAGATCGTGTCGGTGCTCTGCTTCATTCTTAGAGAAAACTATAATGTCATTAAAGAAAGTGCCCACAAAAAATCGATGCTCTCGGAAAATCCTATCCATCATTCAGTTGAAAGTTGCTGAAGCATTTGTAAGTCCAAAGGGCATCACCAAAAATTCGTACAAACCAAAGCTTGTCCGAAAGGCTCTCTTGTAGATATTTCTCGGAGCGATTCTGATCTGAGGATATCCGCTTTTCAAATCAATCCTTCTGAAAAAAGAGGATCCCTGAAGTCTGTCAAGAATTTCATCATCCTTGGATACGGGAATCTATTCTTGATGGTGATTTTATTGAGAGCTCTATAGTCAATGCACATTCTGCAAGATCCGTCTTTCTTTAGTACTAGTAAAACCGGAGAACAGTAAGGTGAAGTATTAGGCTGGATGAGACCCTTTTCAAGAAGGTCTTTCACTTGGTTCATGATTTCTTCATTCTGGGCTCGGCTAACACGGTAAGGTGGCCGGTTCGGTGGTGTGGTTCAGGGTCCAGGGATCAAATCAATAGTGTGGTCCTCAGGACGAGATGGAGATAACTCGCCTGGTAGGGCTTTTGAAAAATAGTCAGCATGTGTGCATAAATTATTGTCGTTCTTTGTCCAATTTAGACATGTTCGTTCGTTGTTCATCATTCAATTCTTTCAAATAAATCGAGTAAACAAAAAGACTGGATTTCATTAATTTTGAAATAGCCGAAGTAGATACAATAGGGACGGACTCGCCCTTCAATTTTACATCAAAGTACAAATTTCCTGCCCTTCTCATTGGTCACTATCACTTTCTTGGTGGCCCGATAGTCGATGTCACGATTGTGACTATGTTAACAGCATTGCATCTACTTCTAGTTGCAGATACGCGAAGTGCCATGCCAAGGAGGACCCCTACGCTTGGATGGTCACACCCCGGTCCCCTTCGCCCAAGAGACGTGCCTCTTCGCCAAAAGCCACACTCCTTCGATGACTGGTCACACCCCTTCGCTCTACGGGTGCGACTCTTCGCCCACTGGTTGCAGCTCTTCGCCGAAAGGATGTGCGTCTCTTGACCATGAGAAGTGTCTTTTCATTTATGTCTCTTCGTCTCCTATATAAGGAGCCCTTGTATCACACATTCAATCAATCAACACAGAGTCTTCTAAGTCTTGTTTCTGAGTTCAGTTCGAGTTTTTTAAGTATTAATCATGAGTTTAAGTATTTAATTAAGGATTAGTACCTAGAATCCTCACGATCAACCACTTCATTGTTCTTATGGTACCAAGGTATTCCTAGGAGGACGTCACACCCTTCCAAAGGCATGATGTAAAAGTCCTCGTGACCTAAATACCCTTGACAATGCAAACAGTTTGCCGATGATAGGTGTAATGGCTACATCCTATCTGGGCACCGCTAGAACTGCCTCCGCCAATGGCCCCATCCTGTCGGGCGTAATCTCAAGTCGGAGCTGCCAATTCAGGTGAAACGAAGTTGACCTTGGCTCCTCCATCAAAGAAAATGAGGGCTTCCTGATCTTTTACTTTGCCCCTTGCACGGCAAAGTTCCGTACTTTCATCCATCTGACTTGGGTCGGTTCCCATGTAACCCTGCTTTCATCTTGCCTTTCCTACCACGTTCTTCCGCTGTTCTAGAACTCTCAGGCCTTTCTTCAATTTGTCCTCGTTGTGCCTTTTTGGGGCACTTTGCAGAGATGTGCCCTTGTTCCTTGCAACCAAAACACTTCCCCTCTTTGAGATAGTCAGCTCTCTATTCCGCAGTCAAGCGGGGTGGTGCATCCTTCTTTTTCTAGGAGTTCTTCTTTCTATTGTCGTTTGTCGAGGTGTCACGTGACACATCCAACCCTATGTGTCCGTGGACAAGCTACAGCGTGATAAGGGTTCAGTCAGTCAAGTTAGTCTAGATAGCAGTGATCTGGCACTTTTTGTGAGTCTATTCGTAGACCGTGCATACCCAGTCACTTAGCATAGATGCATATCCTCCGGTTGCACACAGCATGATCATCAGTATCCATCAGATTCAGTCAGGGAAATTTTCCAGTGCATTTAGCCTATTTTCCCTATTTTTTAGTTATTTTCACTTATTATTTTTAAGTGACTTTTCATCAAAAGTAGGTAGGGCAATTTTGCTAAGTTAATATATAAGCAAACCCAAGTTAGCAGTAATTGGCAGAAGAGGCAGCAAGAGCTTCCCGCTCAACAGGCAACTTCTCAACAGTACCCCCTCAGCAGCCCCCAGCGTTTTCTAGCGCTAGACCAACTCCCACTTTTCTAGCGTTTTTTCCCAGTCTTGCATGATCGTCAACATCATCAGCATCCCAGTTGTTTGCAGATTCCTCCCATCGCTAGAAGCATCAGTACTAGCGTTTTGCTAGCATCAGCCATCATTGGCGTTTTTCCCTAGGACCGGCAACCCGACACCCCTCACAAGCCCTAGCGTTTTTCAGCCAAAAACGCTGCAGCTCATTGGCGTTTTTCAGCCCAACACATAGCAACAAAAACGCAGATTTCAGCAGATAGAAAACGCAGCAGAATTCAGCCTAAGTGGTTGCAGCAGAACCCCCAATTTCAGCCCATGAAAACGCAGCCAAAACAGTCATATTCAGCTACCGAAACAGTCCCGAATTTCAGCAATTAGAAGACCGCAGATTTCAGCCATCAAGTCGTCGTCGTCATCACCGTCGTCGTCACCGGCATAGTCCCGATTGCATTGTCATTGTACCACTTTGTGCAATCATAAGTAGACCACTCTCGCCGACGAGAGTGGGGCCTTCGGAGGAGGGTTTTACAACGTCTCTAGTGTCGTATCTCTCTTCTCTCTCTATCTCTCAGTCTCATTCACTTGCACGCACAGTGTCCATTCACTTTGTTGTGATCATAGCACTTTCCATAAAGAACGGAAGCTTCTCCCTTCCATAAGAACTTAAAGGAACCTTGAGCACAGTTCGGAGCACTCATCTTGAGCAAAGCGCAAACAATCATTCCGCTGCACCTAACATTGGCATCAGAGCTTTGGCAGTGTTCTGTATCACTCAAGGAAAGAACCACAAGAACCACAAGAACCACAAGATTTTTTTTTTGCTTGTTGAGGCCGCACAAACCCAAGCTCGCTTGGGCATGTCGATTCCTAATCGTGTTTTGTTGAAGAGTGACAGGAATCCCAAGAAAGAAGGGCTTGTCCAGCCTCCCCTTGTGTCTCTTTTCACTCATTGAGAGCGGACCGTGCACTTAGCAGCCGGCCAATGGACGTGAGGTGGGTAAAAGCAACCTTGGTGTGAGCGCAAGGCTGCCAAGGGGTGCGCCCGCAGAAAGGAGCAGAACTCGGGTGAAGAGAAGATCCTTCTCCAACCCGATTTGCAAGCGAAAGAACACCTCAAGAACCTCAAGAACTCAAGAACCCCAAGACCCAAGACCCGCAAGAACCCAAGTTCCTCGTGAACTTAAGAACCCACAAGAACCCACGATTGCAGAATGATCATCACTCGAAGCGGAATGGATACTTCGCTTGGAGGTGATGAGCACGAGAGAGGCGAAGAAGAATTTTCCCCACCAGGAGGTTTTTCCGACCCTCCCCCTTTTCCATCTACGACAAGGATTGCACTAACTCCTATGGAGGCTTTCAACAAGAGGATGATGGACAAGAAGTTAGAAGACAAAGCAAGAGATGCCGAACGAGAAGCAGAAAGAACAGTCTATGAAGAAGACATGGCAGCCATAGAGCGTCAGTACCAAGAAACAATGGCAGCCATAGCGCGTGAGAGCAAGCAAGCACGCTTGGAAGCCAAAGCACGAGAAGCAGAATTTGATCGAGAGAACAAAGCAAGACAAGCAGAATTTGATCGCGAGAACAAAGCCCTCAAAGAAAAGAGCGACCACCACAACAAAGAGTTTTGGCAACTCTATTCTCAAGTTCAGGCACAGATGCAAGAGATTTGGGGAAAGGAGACTCTCTCTGTCTCTTCTCTCCAAAGCATGACACACAGGATTTGCATGATTGTGTGAAGCATGATGATGATTTCATTGACAATGATTTGCATGATGATTTGAATGACAATGATAAGCATGATGATTTGGATGCCAATGATTTCCATAATGATTTGAATGACAATGACAAGCATGATGATTTGCATGATCAAGATGTGATTTCTCACAAGCATGATGAGTTGCATGAAGAAGATGTGATTGTTCACAAGGATGATGTGTTAGTTGATGCTTTTACTAGAGAAGCTAACCTCGTTGCAGATTCGATCAATCACGAAGGATTGATCTTGGCTCTCGAGCATAAGTCCACATAACCCTCACAGGAACTATTATGTGTTCGCATGATTGATACGCACGCATTGTTCAAATGTTTCATTCGTGACGGTTTCCTGTATTTTAGTCGACATCGTTATGTGATCCCTTTTCCTAGGCATGACATATTGTATGTTGAGCACGTTTCTCTCATGGATGAGCACGAATGTATGCGGATTTTTTATGAAAAGCTGAAAAGTTTATATGTCAGGAAGTCTGTTGCTAAATTGGCTTTATCTGACAGAACAATAATTCTAAATGAATTATTGGATCTATAAGTGAGAGGGTTTTCTCGCTTGGAACATCAAGGAAAAATAATTCTAAATGAATTATTGGAATTTTAAGTGAGGGTTTTTCTCACTAGAGACATCTGAGTACAGAGTATTCCTAGTGCGTCATTCAAAGTAATGACGATAGCACTGTGAACGAGAATATCTGTAAGGCCACCAGGAACGGGTACTTATGATGCGTCACATCGAATGGGTGACAGGGAGCATCGGGAAGAAGAATCCGACCATCCGGGAACGGACATCTCTGATGCGTCATAGGATGGGTGACATAGAGCATCGTGAAGGGGATTGTACCGTAAGTTCGGTAGGAAAGGACTAGGTGATGGGTATTCTTGATGCGTCACAAGGTGGGTGACGGGTGCATCGGAAAGGGGATATCCATAGTCGAGAGGAAATCCGAATTGGAATATGCGTAAAGACACAAGCACAAGAATAAAGATGGGTTATGAGAAGCTTTTCTTAAAAAGCGGAAAATTTGAACGAGTTTTCCGGGAAGAGCAAACGCTTTCCCACGAGGAATCTATGTTTGCATTGCATTCGTGCATGTGGTTGCATCTAGGGACGCCTGGGAAGTGCTGTGAAAGCATTGATTTTAACTTATAAAGTTTTATTGAGTCTTTGGGTAGGTTCAGACCAATTTTAAAAATATGCCGGCCGTCCACTTAATAAGTGGGCAGCCACTTAGAAAATAAAGCAACAAAACCAACCAGCGAATTCTCTCTCCCTATTTCGGTTAGAACAGAAAAAAAAATAAAATTTAAAATTAAAAAAATTTATTATATATAAAAAAAAAAACGGCCGCGATCTCTTCGCGAGCAGCTATTCGTGCCGTGGTGAAGGAGCTATAAAAGCACCACATGTCCTCACCGAAGGGAGGTTGCCAGCGCCAGCAAGAGAAGACTCTGCCGCCAGAAGACGCGAGAGATCGTGAGACTACGAAGCACGGAAGTCGCTTTTCTCGGGCAAGAGTGACATGTAGATATTGTGGATTCGCCAACGAATTGTTGTCGTGTGTTTGCGTGTGTGTTTGCAGGTACTTCATCGCGAAGGAGAAGCGAGAAGGCCTTGGCCTACGCTTGGGAATTCCGGAAACGGAATTCGGAAATTGTCTGCGGAGTCTCAACTCCGAGTACAGACGCAAAAAGGATTGAGAGCTTGTCTCTCGGATTTCCCTTACGGGAGGAAACGACCATCGAGTCAGAGATTTAGAACGGAGGGGTTTTCTCCGGTTCTTGTGCTTGTAAAAGATTCTCCCTAATAAAGAATTCTCTTTAAGGTGGGGGGACCAACCCATCTTCTGGTCCCCAGTACTGTGTCGATCTTCTCACTCTCTCTCTCTCTCTATCTATTTCTCTCTATATCCTTTGGCTTCAATAATAAGAGATAAATTCTATTTATCTGAGTATATTTTATATTGTTATGCGCTCCCGTTTGTGACAGTGGTGTCAAAGCATGGTCTCCTCTCTTTCTCTGTAAAGGAGGACGACTCTGGGAAGATACGAGAAGAAGCCATGACAAGCCAAGAGAGAAGTAAGCAGGCGGAAACCTAAGTCCTGCAAGAGAAAGCTCGCAGAGTTGGAATTTTTTTTTTTTTCTCTCTGCATGAAGTCGACACAAGGCTGGGGATTCTTTGAGAAGGCGACAAGAGCATGATGCTCAAGAACCTAGAGAATCAAAGGAGCGGAATGCTCGAGATTCTTCAGAATCTAGAAAATATCCATGAACGTCAATCCAGAACTATAGCCATGAAATCCCGTCATTTCGGGAAGGATATGAAGAAGGTCTCTAGACCTAGGAACACTTCCAGTCAAGTTTGATACTTTTGACGGAAGGGAAGATGCCCCGAAAGCTACCGCTTTCATTCGACAGTTTGAAGTTGCCTTTGCAAATGGCAATTTGTGAGAAACTTCGAAGGTGAGGCATGTGACCAAACACATCAAGGGGATTGCAAGTCCTTGGTGGTATACCCAAGCTCAAGGAACTTACAACAAGACTTGGATTCAATTCAAGGCTGAATTTTCCGACAAATCTTTTTCCTCTACGCTTTGAGGAAGGCATTCAAGAAGATTGGGATTGGTTTGCCCAATAGGAACACGAGCGAGTCAAAACAAGTAGTGGTTCACTCTTGCCAAGGTAGCTCCATTCTCGATCCTCTCTGAGGAAGGAAAGATGAACAAATTTAACGAAGGACTTTTGCCCGAATTTTGTAAACCCATCTGCAAGATACTTTGCAGCAGATGGTGGAGTCATCAATAAAAGCTGAAAGTGTACACCTTGATGTACATAGAATACAATCCCCGTAGTGGGACGAGAACCGTTGAACCAAGAAACAACGAATTTTTGTTACCTCTCCTCGAAGAATACGTTGCTATCCGGAGAAAGTTTAGAGTAAGGGAATTCAATCTAACTCCTAAGTTTTTTGAATAGAAGACCCTCAAACTTCAAGTGAGAGGGCAAGTCTGATCAAAGTTAAGTCTTTGAGGAAGTTACAAAGCGCGTTTTCTTTTTCGCACGAGGATTGCATAAGTCTAGCCAAGACTGATCACTCTTGAGTGCTTATGAGAGTAGGGTTGAGTCAGAACATTGTTTTATACGATGAACTACTTTGCTTAACCATCCGGAAGGTCCATAATTGATCTGGTATCCGCTAATTCTCGAACAAATTACCTGCTACTGCGGGTAGGAAATTATGAAGGAACCATTCTGAGCTTTCCAGCAAAGAAAAGCTTTCATTAAGCTTGAGTACCTTATGAACCAACACCCCTACCCGGTAAGGGAAGATATGGTAGTGCTTTTTGCACAAGTGAATGAACACTCTCTTTAGGAGGGAAGGAACAAGCGACGACTACGGCCTGTGCTTGAGGAATCCAAGGATTAAAATCCTAGATTATTTGATGAGCGGGTTTTGCTCTAAGATCGAGCCAAGTGATCATCAAGTTGAGCGTCTTCGCTCTAAGGATCTTACGAAGGGAAGGTAATTTCCCAGGTTCATTGAAACTCTAACACAGCTTAAGAATTATGTACACTTTTGAGTACATGGATAACATACGAAGCTGCAGACCTATGCCAAGGAACTGGACGAGAGTTTGTTCTACTCTCTTGAGCGCCTTTTTGCGCGCAAGAATATTCCGACACGAGAATATGTGTTTGGTAGAAGGAATCTACGGAGAAGAGGTTTTCCGATGGTCGTTGATCATTGAGTACGCTATGTGCTTTTACCATTATAGTAGCAACTTTTGGTTGTGGTATATGTTTCTCATGAGCGGGTCAAGTAGCATTTACACGCTGTTAGAATAAATTCGAACTATTATGTTCGTAAGAATATAGTTCGCCAACCGTTTCAAAATGGTAAGAATTACAAATGGGAGAATACCCCTGAGAATCAAAGAGGGTTCGCTCTATTGTGAACAGGGTTTGAACGTACGTTCAAAAAATGCTATGGCTAGAATCCTATCTGCCTGAGATTTTGCAAGTTATCATTGATGCTTGCAAGGTGAATCATTTTTTATGATTTCGCAAGAAAGAGACGCTAATGGGCGTCGGGAAAACACTGCTAGTGGTAATAACTCGCAGGAGAATAAGATTGGAAGGAAGTGCCGTCGTGCACAAGGAATCTTCGGATTGGAACCGTCCGCCTACGTTGAGCGACGGCTCGGAACAAGAACCTTCTTTAAGGTGATCGCAGACTTTGTTTGTGAAGGAAGATATCGAGATTAATACTCATGATTTGGGCATTCCCTATGTGGGAGGACACAAGAGGTTTAATACCCTCTAGACTAACAGCGCAGGATTATGCGCAAAGACAGATACCTAGATTGATTTCTAGGAGGATTATTCTTCTCAGGATTGAGAAGGTGGAATTGAGTTAACAGATTCTCGGATGAGGAAACTTCAAATCTGTTGGAAAGACGCGAATGACGAGTTCTTACATGGCTCGTAAGTTTGATGAATGGTGAAGGATATCCTCGAGGTACTAGAGGAAGGACATGAAGCGGTAAGGTAAGTATTGAATTCTTGAATTTTTGTTTAATTTAATTTTGAAGTTTTCTTTTGAGAAAGGACTAGCTCAACTCACCATTGAGCAAGATTTGGAATCTTTCCGGTTTCTCCCTGGCAGTTCAGTTGGACCTCTACAGTTGAGGACAACTGTTTATAAGTGAGAGGGATGTTGCTAAATTGGCTTTATCTGATAGAAAAATAATTCTAAATGAATTATTGGATTTATAAGTGAGAGGGTTTTCTCGCTTGGAACATCAAGGAAAAATAATTCTAAATGAATTATTGGAATTTTAAGTGAGGGTTTTTCTCACTAGAGACATCCGAGTACAGAGTATTCCTAGTGCGTCATTCAAAGTAATGACGATAGCACTGTGAACGAGAATATCTATAAGGCCACCAGGAACGGGTACTTATGATGCGTCACATCGGATGGATGACAGGGAGCATCGGGAAGAAGTATCCAACCATCCGGGAACTGACATCTCTGATGCGTCATAGGATGGGTGACATAGAGCATCGTGAAGGGGATTGTACCGTAAGTTCGGTAGGAAAGGACTAGGTGATGGGTATTCCTGATGCGTCACAAGGTGGGTGACGGGTGCATCGTAAAGGGGATATCCATAGTTGAGAGGAAATATGAACTGGAAAGAGGAATACGCGTAAAGACGCAAGCACAAGAATAAAGATGGGTTATGAGAAGCTTTTCTTAAAAAGCGGAAAATTTGAACGAGTTTTCCGAGAAGAGCAAACGCTTTCCCGTGAGGAATATATGTTTGCATTGCATTCGTGCATGTGGTTGCATCCAGGGACGCCTGGGAAGTGCTGTGAAAGCATTGATTTTAACTTATAAGGTTTTATTGAGTTTTTGGGCAGGTTCAGACCAATTTTACAAATATGCCGGCCGTCCACTTAATAAGTGGGCAGCCACTTAGAAAATAAAGCAACAAAACCAGCCAGCGAATTCTCGGATAGAACATAAAAAAATTAAATTAAATTTTTTATTAAAAAAAAAAAAAACGGCCACGATCTCTTCGCGAGCAGCTATTCGTGCCGTGGTGAAGGAGTTATAAAAGCACCACATGCCCTCACCGAAGGGAGGTTGCCAGCGCCAGCAAGAGAAGACTCTGCCGCTAGAAGACGCGAGAGATCGCGAGACTACGAAGCACGGAAGTCGCTTTTCTCGCGCAAGAGCGACAGGTACCTATTGTGGATTCGCCATATGAATTGTTGTCGTGTGTTTGCGTGTGTGTTTGCAGGAACTTCATCGCGAAGGAGAAGCGAGAAGGCTTCGGCCTACGCTTGGGAATTCCGGAAACGAAATTCGGAAATTGTCTGTGGAGTCTCAACTCCGAGTACAGACGGAAAAAGGATTGAGAGATTGTCTCTCGGATTTCCCTTACAGGAGGGAACGACCATCGAGTCAGAGATTTAGAACGGAGGGGTTTTCTCCGGTTCTTGTGCTTGTAAAAAGATTCTCCCTAATAAAGAATTCTCTTTAAGGGGGGGGGACCAGCCCATCTTCTGGTCCCCAGTACTGTGTCGATCTTCTCACTCTCTCTCTCTCTCTATCTATTTCTCTCTCTATCCTTTGGCTTCAATAATAAGAGATAAATTCTATTTATCTGAGTATATTTTATATAGTTATGCGCTCCCGTTTGTGACAGTCACATTCCATGTCTCTTCCTTGGCATGACACAATTTACGAAAGAGCACATGAAAGTACGAGCACCAAGCATGGGCATTTCCGTTGTGAATTGCCACAGTTGATTGATTTAGGTCAGAAAGAAAAGATTCGATCTCATTGTTTGCATGTGTTTGATGAACGGTTTGTCATTCCGTCTCTCTGTTCATCTACATTGCATACATAGTCTTTAGAGAAGACAAAAAAAATTCCATTCACTTTACATGGAATAGGTATGTTCATGGTTTTGTGTTGGAAGTGGTTTCAGGAATTTTCAGCCATGGAGATTCTTGAAGAAGAAAGAAGCATGACTCTCGACGAAGTAGAAGCATCGAAGGAGCCGCAGAAGATTGTGTGTCCCTTTCGGCGCGGCCCAAAGAAGCAAGCGTTGCAGACCTTTATGAAGTTCAAGTACTGCACGACCCGCACATCAAAGTGGGCCAGCGAAGAGTCCCTTCCAGGATTCCGGATGCTATTGGCGATCTCCCTTGACGCCATACGGTTCGGTACCAGTACCTCACTTTGAAAAGGAGGGGATGTCAAGTGACACATCCAACCCTATGTGTCCGTGGACAAGCTACACCGTAATCATGGGTTCAGTCAGTCCAGTCAGTCTAGATTAGCAATGATCTGACACTTTTTGTGAGTCTATTCGTAGACCGTGCATGCCCAGTCACTTAACATAGATGCATATCCTCCGGTTGCACATAGCATGATCATCAGTATTCCCTTCAGAATCCATCAGATTTAGTCAGGGGAATTTTCCAGTGCATTTAGCCTATTTTTCCTATTTTTTGGTTATTTTCACTTATTATTTTTAAGTGACTTTTCAACAAAAGTAGGTAGGGCAATTTTACTAAGTTAATATATAAGCCAACCCAAGTTAGCAGTAATTGGCACAAGAGGCAGCAGGATCTTCCCGCTCAACAGGCAACTTCTCAACAGTACCTCCTCAGCAGCCCCCAGCGTTTTCTAGCGCTAGACCAACTCCCCCTTTTCTAGCGTTTTTTCCCAGTCTTGCATGATCGTCAACATCATCAGCATCCCAGTTGTTTGCAAATTCCTCCCATCGCCAGAAGCATCAGCACTAGCGTTTTGCTAGCATCAGCCATCATTGGCGTTTTTCCCTAGGACCGGCAACCCGACACCCCTCACAAGCCCTAGCATTTTTCAGCCAAAAACGCTGCAGCTCATTGGCGTTTTTCAGCCCAACACATAGCAACAAAAACGCAGATTTTCAGCAGTAACAAAGACGCAGATTTCAGCAGATAGAAAACGCAGCAGAATTCAGTCTAAGTGGTTGCAGCAGAACCCCCAATTTCAGCCCATGAAAACGCAGCCAAAACAGTCATTTTCAGCCACCAAAACAGTCCCGAATTTCAGCAGTTAGAAGACCACAGATTTCAGCCATCAAGTCGTCGTCGTCATCACCGGCATAGTCCCGATTGCATCAGTCCATTGCATCGTCATTGTACCACTTTGTGCAATCATAAGTAGACCACTCTCGCTGACGAGAGTGGGGCCTTCGGAGGAGGGTTTTACAACGTCTCTGGTGTCGTATCTCTCTTCTCTCTCTATCTCTCAGTCTCATTCACTTGCACGCACAGTGTCCATTCACTTTGTTGTGATCATAGCACTTTCCATAAAGAACGGAAGCCTCTCCCTTCCATAAGAACTTAAAGGAACCTTGAGCACAGTTCGGAGCACTCATCTTGAGCAAAGCGCAAACAATCATTCCGCTGCACCTAACACGAGGTCTGTCTGGTCCTTTGAGTCAAAACTTCATCAATGGGGTAGGTCAAGTTACCCGAATGTATCGAGAATCCCCGCTTAGCATGTCCAATCATTTGTTGTATGGACTCGGACTTTTGCTCAAGGCAGTAATCTCGGATTTGTGTAGAGAGCCGCAGAAAAACCGCTCAATCTGTTCTTTAAAAGTGACCTTCTTAAACGAAGAGGTCGGTAGAAAAGAATCCCAAAACCTTTCACAATATGCGTCCAAAGTGTCATCCTTGGTCATCCGAAGATGGTTCCAAGCGATTCTCACAACTCGTTCATATTCCTAGGTCAACCAAGAAGAAATAAAGAGCCGTTTGAACTTCAACCACTTGGTCGGGGCTTCTTTTCTAAGAAGAAGAGTGGACCACCATGTTCGTGCATTTCTCTTCAAAAACGATGCTGCCCTCCTGATCTTGGAGTGCTCTGAGTAGTGTCCTCCAAAGAAGGCTATATCAAACTGCTGAATGAAAACCAAAGCCTTCGGAGCATCTCGGAATCCGGAAAAGGATTCAAATTTCACTGACTATCAACCCTCTTTAAATTCCTTTGTCTTTTTATTCTTGTCTTCGAGGAAATCATACTGGTTGGCTCTGTAAAAGTGTTTCTTCTTTGCATAAAACATGTGATCGTCGGAGTCCGAACTGTCAGAGGATGACTCCTTCGTAGAACTGTCAGAAACTGGTCGGGATTTGATCTTCTTGCCTTTTTCTTTGTTCTTTCCGAAACTTTGTTTCTTGCTTCGCTTCTTGCCCTTTCTGTCCTCCCTGCTCGAGTCAGAAGAAGAAGAGCTAGAAGAACCGTCGGAAGAAGAGGAAGAAGAATTCGGTAGTCCTTCGAAACGCACATGCTTCTTCTGTTTTCATGCAGTTGCAAAAAAAGATTGACGACCCAAGTAACCAGGGTAGTCAGTCTCCTTGTTGTGCTTCTTCAATTGCTTCTTCGATGGTTTAGAAGCTGAATGATTCGGGTCTCGACAACATCATGGAGTTCTACTTCAATGAACATCCTCAGAGTAGGAGGTTTCTTGATTGCCGGTTTGATTGGTGTCTCAATGGCTTTCTACCAGCCAAGAGAGACTAGCCCCAAAGACTGGTGTCCCTTTCGGTATTCCTTTTTGTATTAATCTTTGAGCAAAGTACAACTCCCGCGGGTCCTCATCTCTCAAACTCTGCGTCCAAATGCTCTTGAGAAGAGAGGCCCTTAGGCCCTTTTTACTCTTACAAAGCAGGGTAGTTTTCGTACGTCGAACGGAACCTCTCGTTCCGTCCGGCCGGACCCGTCCCGTCCCGTGTGTTCCGTTCGTTCCGTCCGGTGACTTTTTTCGGCAGTTTATGACCGTTGGCAGCTTTTTGACCGTTTTGCAACGTCTAGTTTGTAGGCCTTTTGGAGCCGTTTGCGGGCAGTTTTGAAGCCAAATGCAAGCCCATGGCCCATGGGCCATTGCCATGCTTATTGCCCAAGGGCCAATGCCCATTGCTCAAGAGTCAAGCCTCACATGCTCTTCCTCTCCTATTTAAGCAACCCTTCCCCTTTGTTATCCAACACAACCTACAACTACAAGCTACAAGCTTTAGCCCTAAGCCTCTCAATGCTCTACCCTCTCATCTCCATGTGCTTCCATTGAAGCTCTCAAGCTCTCGAGTCTCCATTGGGTCTACCATCTCTCTCCTTCAAGCTCCCTTGGGTGACGGGTCTCTCCTTCAAGCTTCCTTGGGTCTCTCTCTCTCTCTCTCTCTCTCTCTCTCTCTCTCTCTCTCTCTCTCTCTCTCTCTCTAATCTATTGATACATCATACATCATACTAGTAGCTACTAGCTACATACTACATAATGCCGCCTCCTCTTCATGAAGCCTTTGAGAAGCATTGCCGATATTTTGAGTGGGTGGGGGGCAAGCAAAACTCTTGCAAGTGGTGGTGCAAATATTGCCCAAAAGCTATGACCTCTTCCGTCACCCGTCTCATCATCCACTTGACAAAGATGGGAGGACAAGCGGGGCCATGTCCTAATATCCCCAAAGATATCCTTGCGGAATGCAAGAGAAAGTATCTTCCATTGAAGACACGCAAGGGTAGAGTCACCTCGGATGAGTTCGTGTCGCCGGATGTTGATAGCTCCGATTCGGAGGAAGAGGCCTCTCCAACTATGTCCATGGCTACCGGTGCCACCGCGGCCTCATGTGATGATAGTGCCTCCTCCAAGAAGTCCAAGGGGTCTTCAAGTGATGGTGGCCGGCCTCCGAAGATGGCAAAGCAAACTTCTCTTGCGAAATCAGTGGGTGGATGCTCCGGCCCCTTGTCTTTCCTCAAGGAGAGACAAAGAATCGCGGAAATAGAGATTGCCCGCACGGTGATTGAATGCAATCTCTCCTTCAACATTCTTCGGTTGGAGTGATGGAAGAGGATGATCATAGCAATTGCGGCGGTTGGTCCATGCGAAGGGTGGACGGGTGTGTCATACCATGACATGAGAACAAATAAGCTTGATGAAGAGAGGGCAAGGATTGACAAGTCACTTGAGCCCGTACGTACGGGTTGAGCAAAGTATGGATGCTCTATCCTCTCCGACGGATGGAGCGACCGCAAGAAGAGGGGCATCATCAACATTCTTGTTTCTTGTCCTCTTGGTACGTACTTCTTACGGGCGGTGGATGCGGGTTCGAGAGGGAAGAAAGTGACTGGGGCATTCATTTGGAAGCACATCCGCCAAGCCATTCTTGAGGTAAAACCGTAAATCGAGCCTTTATGTCTTGAGCAATTGCCAATGAGTCCTATGTTTTAATTTTTAAGTTTTAACTCTTCTTGTCACAAATGCCTCTTGTGTAGGTTGGTGCGGAGCATGTCATGCAAGTGATTACCAACAATGCTTCAAATTGCAAGGCAATGCGTAAGAGGCTAGAGAAGGAATTTCCATCCATAGTATGGACTCCATGTACCTCTCATTGCCTTGACCTTCTCTTTGAAGACATAGGGGAGCTAGGTTGGGTGAAATATATCCTCAACCAAGCACTCTCCATCATCAATTTCATCAATGGCAAAGTGAGGGTGCTTGCCATTTACCGCACCTACTCCGACCTTGAGTTGAAGAAGCCATCGGCCACTCGCTTTGCCGCCATGTGGCTACTTCTAGAGCGGCTCTATGATGTGCAAAACAAAATACAAAAGACCATGGTCTCCGATGAGTTTAAGGAGTGGATGAATGGAGAGTCTGCCGCTTCCCAACAAGATGCAAAAGCCATCCAATGGCTTTGCTTGCGGGAGGAGTTTTGGCAAGAAATTAAGGGTCTTGTCGTTGCGATCTTGCCCTTGTACAAGGCTCTCCGCATGACCGACATGGAAGGGGCAACTATTGGGCTTCTATGGCACTTCATGGAGGAAGCTTACAAGGAGATTGAGAAGTCTACAATCCTAGATGGGGCTCCGATGGAACACGGTATAACTACATATTTATTATTACATAATACATTCTCTATATATCTAAATTCTACATGCTTGTTTCTCTACTTAGTACATTTCCTCTCTCTTCTTGTAGTGATTACCTCGAGGACTCTCCCAAGAGAGACGACATTCTCCTCCTAATCACAAAGCGGTGGGATTGAATGAAGAGACCTATCCATTACTTTGCGGCTCTCTTGCATCCGGCTTACAAGAAGCCCGAACTCTTTGCAAATCAAGAGCTTATTGAGGAGCGCAACAATTACCTCTTTAAGGTGCTAAAAGAAGAGGACATTGAAGCATTTCTCCAAGAGGTAATCAACTATAGCGACCAACGAGGCACCGCATTTACTTCCAACTTGTGTTGGAAGCGGCAATCCTGATTCCTTGGTGAAGCCTTTATTTTGGTGGGAGAGCTTTGGCTATCAATTGCCTACTCTCAAACGACTTGCTTTGAGGGTTCTTGGCCAAGTAAGCGACAAGCCTCAAAATTTTACATTTTGTGCTTAATCTCTTCAAAGTTCAACTATAGTCTCTTATAGCTTATGCCTCTCTTGATGTGTTTTAGGATTGCTCATTGGGAGCATGTGAGCGTAATTGGTCCGCATACTCCCTCATCCACACCAAAATCCGAAACAAGCTCTCAACGAAGCAATTAGAGCGACTTATCTATTGTCGCTCCAAATTACGCATGTTGCGCTCTATGCATGAGATGCCTATGGCTCGACAGGTATAAATTATAAATTATAATCACGACTCACTCCATTTTCTATACTCTAGAGTCTAGTCTTTAATTAGTTTGAATATACTAATTATGTTTTCATTGTCCAATGTTGTAAATGTCAAATAGGTCAACGTGGATGAGCTCACACTTACGATTGACACTCTAAAGAGTGTCAATAGAGAGCAAGACCCTGAGGAGCAAATGATTTTTCGTGAGCTCTACTTGGAGCTTGAGGAGATTGATCGTCGGGTTTCTCGCACACGATCACGCAAGAAGGTCGTCATCCATGGAGTTACATCGGCTACAAGAGGCAGAGGTGCCAAGGCTACAAGAGGTAGAGGCAAAGCATCAACAACACCCACGGAGGCTCCTAGGACCTATGTGCGGCAAGGCTCCGGAAGCGGCTCTTGTGCGGCGGCCATCACTATGGAGGATAGAGAGCCTCGAGAGCCAGAGTATGATGATGAAGGCAACCTCATTAGTGATGGAGATTATGAGCCGTCATCCTTCGACTCTTGTGAGAAAGAGGATGATGTTGATGAGCAAGGCTCAGAAGAGGAAGATGAGGAAGATGATGAGAGCACTAGTGACTAGTGACTTTACTATTTAGTCTCTCTATTATGGTGTGCCACTTTTTGAGTACTTTGTAGCCCTTGCCACTTGGTCCCCCCACTTTTTTGTATCCCTTGCCACTTTTTGAGTACTTTGTAGCCCTTGCCACTTGGTCTCTACTTATCAAATTTCAATGATCATTTTGGTTTATGTAATGCTCAATCTCTTTAGTCTTGACTCTTTACATTGTAGTATTGTAACTACTAACTTGTAATCTATACAAATGTCAAGTTTCTATAAGTAAGTATTAAGGCCTAAGCCTTAGGCCCTTAGACTTGAGAATTATTTGTTTTTTTAAATTTGAACGTACATAACGTCATCATACATCATAGATTTTTTTAGTTCGTTTAGTACCGCACATCATCGTACGCGTACAAAACGTACGGGACCGTACGAGACTACTATGTTACAAAGGGATGCTAAAAGCAGTGAAACTTAAAAGGAAGCAGCTCCAAAAGCAGTGAAACTTAAAAGGAAGCTGCCCCAAAAGCAACTGGCTCAAAATCTGCCAGTAAAAGCTGCTAGCGCAGACAGCAAAATTTCGTACAACAGGCCACGTCAACATGTCAGCACAAAAAGGGCAAAATCTGTACGCTGTGCCATGTCAACCTATCAGTGCAATTTACGGGACCCGTATAGCCTACCACGTCAATGTCCGTACAGTTCGCCAAGTCAGCATCCGTACTCTGTCTGTGTGTGTGTCCGGGTAGAACTGCCACATCATCAATTTGTGACACCCATGGCTAGCTCGGCTTCAATTTCTCCACCCTTTGTATCATGATCAAAGAGCATCTGCTTCAAGAATTCTGGATAAATGAAGCTCTTTGTAGCTCCAAGGTCATAGAAAATAAGGGATTTCAAGCCGTTGACTTTGCCATATGCTCGACACAATTCATTTGTACTTTCAAGGCGTATGCCATAGATCAAGGACTAGTCCAATAGTGGGTCTAGCTCTCTTAGCTAGAGGTGGCCCTGGGGATCTTTCTGTCGTGGGAGCAAAAGGTTGCTCTAAAGACATCGAGGCTAACTCAGGACATGTAGTGAATGTATGCCCTGTTTGAAATCATTCAAAGCATCGGCCTTCTTGTAGAAGGGTTTCTGGTTGACGTTGTGTCAGACGAGGCCTTTGAGGTTGGGTTTCATGAGACTCCCGAGAATTTGTTCGTTGTTGCCGAGAGTTTTGGTTGGTGGCCGGAGTCAGTTCTGTGGTAAACTCCAACTTTCCCTTCATCACTTTGTAGCCGACCGCGGCATGGTCCATAAGTTCTTGCATGGTTGAGACTTGCTTGGATAGACAATATTCCTACAACGGTGATGGTAATCCAATGATGTATCGCTCGCACTGGTCCTCCAAGGAAATGAACTTAAAGAAAGACACCGGAAGGTAGACATCGAGAAAACCTTTGGTTATAATCGTCCATGGTCTCTGTGTTTTCAAGTTGCCCTATTCTACCAAGATCTAGACTTCAAAGAGAGAAGTCATATAACTGCGTGCAAATATTGTCTTGAAAGCTTGCCAGGTCCTTGGAGCATGCGGTTGCTTCACGATTGAACTCCACCATTGCATAGCATTATCTTTAAGAAATCCCACTGCTCGAGAAATCTTGGATTCTTCTATATAGTTCCCTAAAGCATAGATGTTGTTGAATTGATGTATCAACTGCAATGCTTTCTTCCGATCTTTCATCCCGAAAAAGGTGAAAAATTTGACTGTCGAGCCACCATTCTTGAAATCTTTCAGTTGGTTGGACGCGTGTCTCGGGTATGGATAATAAGGGTATCCATACGGGCTCCAACCATTGTAACCTGGTGGCGGTGGTGATGGAGGAGGTGGGGGTAACCGCGGTGGCAAAGGCGGTTACACTAGATCAGGGTCAGATAGTTGCACCATATTCCTGAAGACTCTCCCGATCAAGCAGACGGCTTGGACAGTTACCAGTTGGAAGCTCTTGTACTTTCTAGTGCCAGAGGAGAAGGTACCACTTGGGGCATCAAAGGGGGTAACATGTAATTCAGAAACTATTGAAAACTTTGTAGCATAAGGAGATTCTGCTAAGGATGCCGCGAAAGAATGTCACGAAGCTCGGCGAGAAGAAACTGAAAGTATTTTGCCGGGTTTCTAATGGCTTATACCCTATAAGACAGAGCGATGTAGACGGAAGCGCGCCCGATGCGCGATGAAGTAAGGGTGGGAGTGGCTAATAAGTGTGGGGTCGGGACACGAAGATTTCTTGGATAAAATTTTGTGTGAACTTTGGAAGTGCCAAATGCTCGAATCTGCTTTCTAGCGGGACCAGTATACTTTCAGAAAAGCACACGCTTGAAGCTCTGATATCACTGTCGCGAGACAGGCACCACATGCCAACAGAAAAGAACACACTGAACAACTTTAAGGACTTCAAATAACAACTCAGCTGAAAGAGATACACAAGACACGGAGTGGCGGAATTCCACCCCAAGAAAGCATTGGCCCCAAACCTTGGCGCCCCTTTCGGTATTTCTTTATATTGCTTGAACTCAGTATAATGCCGGTACTCACGCTGTGTGTCTTCACCCGGAAGAGTGCCAGAGACTGAGCCCTTTGCACATATTTAAAGGCCCTTGTCCTATGAAAAGCATCTGGCCTCAAAACGCAATTCCCAGGGAACAAGGAGCCGCTGACGATTGCCAAGTGATGCGGGTGCAAGCGTTTAAAAATGCTAGCGAGAAAGGTTTCCAACGCCGCTATACAACAACGTTTTAGAACGCTAGAAGCAAAGTTTGCGGTGGGGGGGTGGGGGGGGGGGTGGGGGGGGGAAGGGGAGATGGACCTTCTCACTTCACAGGTCTTCTACCCTATGCAGCTTCTCCTCCCTTAGGCTCTGATACCATGTCAAAGTCGACGATGCGGAAGCGTATAGACCAAGGGGGGGGGAGAGAGAGAGAGAGAGAGAGAGAGAGAGAGAGAGAGAGAGAGAGAGAGAGAGAGAGAGAGAGAGAGAGAGAGAGAGAGAGAGAGAGTCTCCTGAACCAATCAACCTTGGTAATGAATAACTGAATGATACAATACAATGGGGGCAAGGGGTCACGTATATACCCACCTCAGTATATTGCCTTACCTAGACTTTGTCAAATAAGTAAAATAAATACCTAAAAGCCAAAATAAATAATGGGATCATTTTGGGCACTTGACTTCAGATGCCAAAACTCTAGCAAGATCACCTTCTTACACAGGAGCATCTACATGGACTTAGGGAAGAATCTTGGATCTCTTCTTGGACAGGTTTTGTAACCAACTTGGTGTCACAAATTGCTGATGTGTCAAAGCAACTTGCAGATGCCGGCCGAGGGGCCTAAACCCTAAGAAGAACAAGTAGCAGAAGAAGAAGTCCTACCAACTTATGGGGACCCCGTCCGATGGGGGCCTAGTGACATAAAGGGATTAAAATAAAGCAGGACTCTCACACACACACATGCACGCACGCAAAACTGATGACGAGGCAACTGTACAGACGCTCCGCGTTTTGCGCTGACTGATGATGTGGCAATTGTACGGAATTCCACAAATAGTGCTGGCAGCTTTTTGGTATTGCTTTTGGACCAGAAGCTTTTGAGTTTTGAAGGCTTTTCATGTAAACTGCTTTTGGGGCCTAGTGCCTTTAAATATGTGCTAAGGGATCATTCTCTGGCATGCTTCTTGGAGAAGGTGCAGAGTCTGGAGTACCGGCTTGTACAGTGTTGATGCAATATAAAGAAATACTGAAAGGGGCACCAAGGTTTGGGACCAATACTCTCTGGGGTGGAATTCCGCCACTCTGTGTTGCGTGTCGTCTCTCTCTTTCAATCCAGTTGTTATTGAAGTGCTAAAAGTCTGTTCTTTTCTATTGGCACGTGGTGCCCGTCTTGTGACACTTGGACACCCCAAGTCTAGAATCTGTAGCAACATGCGAGAGAATCACTTAAATCACATCACAAAAAATCACAGTTCAATTTGGTCGACACGGCCCGGCGTAGTTCCGTGCCCACGAAGATTGGCGCCCCTTTCGGTATTTCTTTTATATTAATCTTTGAGCTAAGTACAACTCTTGCAGGGTCCTCGCTCTCAGACTCTGCACCCAGATGCTCTGAGCAGTGAGGCCCTTAGGGCTCTTTTATTCTTACAAGGGATGCCAAAAGCAGAGCCCCAAAAATCATCAAACTCAAAAGCAAACTGTCCCAAAATCAACTGGATCAAAATCTGCCATAAAAGCAGCCAGCGCTAAAAGCGGAATTCCAAACAACTACCACGTTAGCATGTCAGCGCGAATTGCGAACGTCCGTACAATTTCCACGTCATCAGCCAATCAATGCGTTTTGAGAGACTCCGTACTACCTGTCCGCGTCATCAACCCGTATTGCATGTCCGCGGGTGGTCATGCCACATCATCTATTTTGTGACAGATTCATTGCCGATTAGAGTGGGACTTCAGAGCTTTGGACTCTCTTGGGGAGTTCACCTACGAGATGCGGGAGATCGAGCATCATATGACTACATCCGGAGTCTCCTGGAGCTTGGCTTGGATGGTAGTGCAGTTGCTCTTTTACACTCCCAATTATTTGGATTGCTACCTTCAAAGTTGCTTACACTCACCCTTGGTAACCTCACAACAGACTTATCTCCCGACCTGGGCAGTAGGCCACTCCCAGCTCATACTCATTGAGTGCCATACCAAGTCGCGATTTAATGGCGTTGTTGGCACGGATTCTGTTTTGGTTGACACGAGTGGGGTGGAGGCAGGAGATATTAGCAGGACGGCACATACAAATTGGTCTAGCCACTCCTCTTCTCAGAGGTTCTTCACAACGCAGACTACTTAGTCTAGCTTCCCTTCCTCTTGGAGGATATCACGGTGCACAACTTGGTCTGACCACACCTCTTCTCAGAGGCCCTTCACAATGTAGACTGTTTAGTCTGCTTTCCCCTCATCTTAGATTACCCCACCTCCTGACAAGACACCATCCGATGGTTGTCCATGCGGTCTCTCGATGACTGTTGCAGTATACTGTAGCTTCTACAATGTAGACTGCTTAGTCTGGCTTCCCTTGTTTGGAGGACATCTACGTCATAGATTGCTACATCTAGCCTTCCTAGAGTTTTTCATAGTTTTAACCACCTGGCCACATCGGGTTGCAGGTTTCTGTGCATGCTGATGACGGGTTCCTAGGCTTCCCCATTTTTCTCCAACCAATTTTGACTACAGACACCACAGATCCTACTGAGCAGGACACTTGCAGGCCTATTGACACTTCTTTCACGACAAGGAGTTGTTTTCACACTCCATTCGGGAACTTCACGCAATACCTTCACATGGCGGAGTACAGCAGTTTGCTACAGTGCTTGTGCCGGCATCTCACTACGGAGATTTCTCGGTCGTTGGGATACCTCAGATTGTTGCTACACTCACGAAGTATTGTCCTTCAACGGACATCGGAGCAACCATCTTCATCATTTGCCTCACATCTTCAGCTTCACGAGATTTGTTCAACATCAGGTGCTGAGAGGGGGTGTTACACCGATTCACACAGGTTTAGAACATACATGTACGGCTAGTATATCTCCGAGTTGGCCACTCACTGCATCTCATTGAGGCTACATCATTGTATGGCTCGCATTCTTGGCCGGCCGCCCACTTTCTGGTCCAACGCCCACATTATTGAGCCTCTACTAAGGGGGGTGCCCTATTTTCCACTTGTCTCGAGATTAGGCCAGGACCCTATTTATATGAGGGTCTGCCACACATCTCACACACACATTGTACTTTGTACTTGTGGTCTGGGTCTATGACAACCATGGGGGTTGATCGCCCCACTTACCCACCTACAACGTTCTCTCTCTCTCTCTCTCTCTCTCTCTCTCTCTCTCTCTCTCTCTTTCTACGTTAAAACTCTCTTCTTCTTCTTCTTCTCTGGGGATAGTTTCCTACGACGTTAAAAATTTCTTCTTCTCGGATGTGTGTCTGCACGCTAATAGAAAGAGGAAAATGGTATAACCTTTTTATCATCCAAGTGTGGTAGATTGGTTATGCCATTTCCCTCTTGAATAAGAGGTCTTGAGTTCAACTCTCCTCGTCGGCTAGATCTTTAAGGTCTCTTGGATAGTTTCCTACGACGTTAAAACTCTCTTTTTCTTCTTCTTCTTCTTCTCCTCTCTCTCTCTCTCTCTCTCTCCCCTCGTCGGCTAGATCTTTAAGGTCTCTTGGGATAGTTTCCTACGATGTTAAAACTCTCTTCTTCTCTTCCTCACTTTGTGCACACTTCTGACACCATTGCTAATGTGGTAAATCTAGCTTGTCACAATGAGGAAGATACCGTGTCATGGGAAAGAAGAGCAGTAAGCTGGATGAGAGCACTCTCTTGCTAACCTCGTGTAAGATGAACTCTTTGGTGCATGAAAGCACAACTTTTCCTTTGCTAAACTTCTTGTTGGGATTTGAACTAGTAACATAGAGCAAGTTAAAGACAATTTGGAACATAAAGGTGGTCGCATCCATGTGGGAGATTTGTTTGGAGAGTGAGGAGGCTCTAAAGGGATCCTCGCGAGCTCCACTTTTTCAAACAGGCACCTACTGTGTTGGTTGTGGTGCGCTTGAGAAAGCACAAAAAGTGCTTGACCAGCCTCCTGTCTAGAATGTCGCTTCTTGGAATGCATTGATTGCAGGATGTGCGCAACAAGAGCAGGGCCACAAAGCTCTAGGCTATTTTCAACGGATGCAAAGCAAGTGTATCTCTCCAAATTCACTCACCTATGCTTTCATCTTGAAGGCATGTGGCTCTATGCAAGTGCTCAAGGAGATTTATGTCCGGAGTGTGGACACTAATCGCAAGATTTGCCCAAGAGAGGTAGGGCCAAAAAGCTCTAGTCTGTTTTCAACATATGCAACGCGAGGGCCTCTCTCCACATACACTCACCTACGCATGCATCTTGAAGGCATGTAGCTCTATGCAAGATGCTGATATGGGCACAAAAATTCACAATTATATTGTTAGTCAGAGGTTGTTCCACAAAGGCAGCGCACTTATAAGTATGTACACAAGTTGCGAGAGTCCAGAGGCGCTCACATGCTATTGCAAAGGTTGCCAGTAAGAAATGTTGCTACTTGGAGTACGATAATTGTTGGCTATGTGTGAGGTGCAGCGGAAGTGAATGTTGAACTTTGCTCAAGATGAGTGCTCCAAACTGTGCTCAAGGATTCCTTTTACTTATGGAAGGGAGAGCCTTCCGTTCCTTTTGTGAGAGAGTGCAATGGACACAAACAAAGTGAACACTGTGAATAAAAGTGTTGAGACTGAGAGATAGAGAGAGAAGAATACGACACCAGAATGTTGTCAAACCCTCCTCCGAAGGCCCCACTCTCTATAGCGAGAGCGGTCTACTATTGATTGCACAAATCTCTACAATGCTTTGGACTTGCCGATGATGTCGATGACGATGAGGACGACGATGAGACGGGCTGAAATCTGAAAATGCTAATGGCTGAAATCTGCAAATCTTTATCTGCTGAATTCTGACTCTATGTTGGTGACGATGTTGATGACGACGGTACGATGACGACGCGCTGAAAACGCAGATGCTGAAATCTGTGTTTTCCAGGCTGAATCTGCAAACTTCGCGGGATCTGACCGTGCGGCGAGAATCTGCTGCGGGAAGGTGAGATCTGCGAGGTTTGGGGGTTCTAACTGACTATTGAAAACTGAAAACGCTGAGTCTAGGGCTGATTCTGTCGCGAAGATCTGCAAAAATGCTGAGATTGATCTGCAAACCAAAAACGCTAGGGACTGAAATCTGTCTTTGCTGAGAAAACTGTTAACGCTAGGGCTGATTTGCTGTGTCTTGTGGTCGCCAAGGCTGATCTGCCATGCAAAATTTCCAAGGTTGATTTGTGGTTGCAAAACGCTAGGTCTTGCGGGGGGGGGGGGGTTCCTGCTGAGAAGGTGCTTGTTGAACCGAAGCTCCTGCAGCCTCTTCTGCCAGAAAGTGCTAGCGTTAGGTTTTCTTATATACTAGACTTGCTAATTTTCCCTACCCAGTTTCCAACAAAAGTCACTTAAATATAATAAGTAAAAGATGTCAAAAAATAGGAAAAATAGGTCTATGCACTGTAAAAATGCTCCCGATGAGTTTTGATGGAAATCTGATGATCATGCTATGTGCAACCAGAGGATATGCATCTAATCTAAGTGTCTGGACATGCACGGTCTGCGAACAGACTCACAAAAGTGCTAGATCACTTCCCGTTCTAGACTGACTTGACTGAACTGAACCCTGGTCATGCTGTAGCTTGTCCACGGACACATAGGGTTGGATGTGTCACGTGACATCCCCTCCTTTTCAAAGTGAGGTATTGGTACCAAACTGTAGGGCGCCGAGGGAGATCGCCAACAACATCCGGAATCCTCGAAAGGACTCTTCGTCGGCCCACTCCGAGGTGTGGGTCGTGCGATACTTGCACTTCATAAAGGTCTGCAACGCTTGCTTCTTTGGGCCGCGCCGAGAGCGACACAAAATCATATGTAGCTCCTTCAATGCTTCAACTTTGTCTATAGACGTGGGTCCATCTTCTTCAAGAATCTCCAAGGCTGAAAATTCTTGAAACCACTTCCAACACAAAAACATGAACATACCTATTCCATGTAAGGTGGCTGAAAAAAATATATTCTTCCTCAAAGACTGTGCATGCAATGGAGATGAACAAATAGACGGAATGGCAAACTGTTCACCACACACACGTAAACAATGAGATCGAATCTTAGTCTTGCTGATCTAAATCAATCAACTCTGGGAATTCACAACGGAAATGTCCATGCTTGGTGCTCATACTTTCTCTTCCTATGAATGTGTCATGCCAAGGAAGAGAAGGAATGTGACTTCCTTGAATGCAAACATTTCATCTTTTCATGAGAAATCCGCATACATCCGTGCTCATCCATGAGTGAATCATGCTCAACGTACAATATGGTATGCCTTTGGAAAGGGATCGCATAAAGACGCTGACTAAAATACAAGAAACGATCACGAATGAAACACTTGAACAATGCGTGCTGACGAATCATTCGAGAACATAGTACTTCCTATAAGGGTTTTTTCGACCTAGGCTCGAGAGCCAAGATCGGTTTGTTGTGTTTGATCGAATCTACCTGGGGGGTGCTGTGGACCTCGACTCGAAAGCCAAGATCAGTTCTTCGTGATTGATCGAATCTGCAACGAGGTTAGCTTCGCTAGAAAAAGCATCCACTAAACTGTCATCCTTGTGAACAATCACGTCTTGATCATACAAATCATCATGCTCGTAAGAAATCATATCATGATCACCATGCAAATCCTCATGCTTGTCATTGTCATTTAAATCAACATGCTTATCATCATGCAAATCCTGTGTGTCATGCTTTGGAGAAGAAGAGACTGAGAGAGTCTCCTTTTCCCGAATCTCTTGCATCTGTGCCTGCACTTGAGAAAAGAGTCGCAACATCTCTTGCATTCTTGTTGTGTTCTCGTGGTCAAATTATGCTTGTCTTTTTTTGTTGCTTCTCTTTCTTCACGTTCATGCGCTATGGCTGCCATTCTTTCTTCGTACTTACGATCAATTTCTGCTTGTCTTGCTTCGCGTTCTAACTTGTTGTCCATAAACATCTGCTCCAACTCCTCCATAGGATCTGGTACAATCCTTGGCGTAGATGGGGAAGGGGGAGGGTCGGAAAAACCTCCTGGTGGGGAAAATTCTTCTTCGCCTTTCTCATGCTCATCACCTCTAAGCGAAGTATCCATTCCGCTTCGAGTGATGACCATCCACTGAAGTCGTAGGTTCTTCTGGATTCTTGTGATTTTGGGTTCTTAAGTTCACGAGGAATTGATTCTTGAGGGTCTTGAGATTCTTGGGTTCTTGAGTTCTTGAGTTCTTGAGGTTCTTGTTTCACTTGCAATCTGTGTTAGAGAAGGATCTTCTCTTCACCCGAGCTCTGCTCTTTTCCACGGGCGCACCCCTTGGCAGCCTTGCACTCACACCAAGTTTGCTTTTTTCCACCTCACGTCGATTGGCCGGCCGCTAAGTGCACGGTCCGCTCTCAATGAGTGAAAAGAGGCACAAGGGGAGGCTGGACAAGCCCTTCTTTCTTGGGTTTCTTGTCACTCTTCATAAACACAATTAGGAATCGACACGCCCAAGAGGACTTGGGTTATGTGCGACCGCAACAAGGAAAAAAAATTATGTGGTTCTTTCCTTGAGTGATACAGAACACTGCCAAAGCTCTGATACCAATGTAAGGTGCAACGGAAGTGAATGTTGAACTTTGCTCAAGATGAGTGCTCCGAACTGTGCTCAAGGATTCCTTTTACTTAGGGAAGGGAGAGCCTTCCGTTCCTTTAGTGAGAGAGTGCAATGGACACAAACAAAGTGAACACTGTGAATGAAAGTGCTAAGACTGAGAGACAGAGAGAGAAGAATACGACACCAGAATGTTGTCAAACCCTCATCCGAAGGCCCTACTCTCTATGGCGAGAACAGTCTACTATTGATTGCACAAATCTCTACAATGCTTTGGACTTGCCGACGATGAGGACGACGATGAGATGGGCTGAAATCTAAAAATACTAATGGTTGAAATCTGCAAATCTTTATCTGCTGAATTCTGACTCTATGTCGGTGACGATGTCGATGACGAAAGTAAGACGACGCGCTGAAAACGCAGATGCTGAAATCTGTGTTTTTCGGGCTGAATCTGCAAACTTCGTGAGATCTAACCGTGCAGCGAGGATCTGCTGCGAGAAGGTGAGATCTGCCAGGTTTGGGGGTTCTGCTGCGGAAACTAACTGCTCAAAACTGAGTCTAGGGCTGATTCCGTCACGAAGATCTGCAAAAATGCTGAGGTTGATCTGCAAACCAAAAACGCTAGGGGCTGAAATCTGTCTTTGCTGAGGAAACTGCTAATGCTAGGGCTGATCTGCTGTGTCTTGTGGTCGCCAAGGTGGATCTGCCATGCAAAATCGCGAAGGTTGATTTGAGGTTGCAAAATGCTAGGTCTTGCTAGGGGGTCCTGTTGAGAAGGTGCTTGTTGAACCGAAGCTCCTGTTGCCTCTTCTACCAGAAATCGCTAGCGCTAGGTTTTCTTATATACTAGACTTGCTAATTTGCCCTACCGAGTTTTCAACAAAAGTCACTTAAAAATAATAAGTAAAAAATGTCAAAAAATAGAAAAAATAGATCTATGCACTATAAAAATGCTCCTGATGGGTTCTGATGGAAATCTGATGATCATGCTGTGTGCAACCAGAGGATATGCATCTAATCTACGTATCTGGACATGCACAGTCTACGAGCAGACTCACGAAAGTGCCAGATCACTTCTTATTCTAGACTGACTTGATTGAACTGAACTCTGGTCATGCTGTAGCTTGTCCGCGGACACATAGGGTTGGATGTGTCACGTGACACTATGCTCTACTGTGCAACTTCTTCTGGTTATTTTCAGAGCACGCTAGATTCAGTGCTCAAGCCAAATGATCCGACTTTCATCAGTTTGTTCTCTGCTTGCAGTCATGCAAGCGAGGGACCGTAACTTAAAACCTATTCTAGAGCACTATAATTCTATGGTAGATGTCCTTGATAGAGCAGGAATTTTGAAGAAGGCAGAAGATCTAATGGAATGTATACCACTTTTCTAGATATTATCGGATGGACCTCCTTGCTTGGATCTTGTGATACACATAATGATGTGACATTATGAGAACACTGCTTTAATCAGGTGCTTGATAAAGGCGGTTGTGCAATTGCTTATACATTGATGTCTAGCATCTATGCCAGTGCATGGAAAAGGATGCAGCTAGAGTACAACACATGAGAAGGTTCTCAGGAGTATGGAAAATGCTAGCCAAGGCTTACATTGAGGTTGAGAATCAGGTACATTCCTTTCCGGTTAGAGATGACAGTCATCCACGATCTGATGATGTCTATGCTAAACTTAAATCCTTAAATGCAACCAAGAAGAGGCTAAGTATCAACATAAATGAGAATCCACAATGAGATTGTAAGATATACCAATAGAAGCAGACAAGCATCAAGTCGGCAATGCTTTAGCCCAACATCATCATACTCATTTACAACAATTGACAAATGAATGTTGAAACAGAAAGATATGTAAAATACTCTAAATTTCATACTCATTACTAGCGACGCAGTGAAACGAATACACTGAAAATTGCACCCAACAATGGAAATGGCGCGTTCCCTCATATTATAAAAATTGAGGAGGACTGTGCAACTCCCCCATGTAAGAAGACTTGCATGTTTTCTTTTTTTTTCCAAAAATAAAAACGAAACAACATCTAAAAATGAACATATTTCAAATGATCCATATCATCATTGTATATAAATTCTAACTCTTCTTATGGCTCTTTTGCAAGGTACATAGATCAAACTTGGAGCATCAAGATCGTAACCTACTAGACACAGTACCAACTAAGAAACAACAGAACTTGCTTTGGTGGAAGGTAAGAAACTCTCTCTCTCTCTCTCTCTCTCTCTCTCTCTCTCTCTCCATTTTCTTCTTCGAGGATATATACTCTTGTTGAATTTTTATATGACACAACCACACTTACACAAATGACAAAAATATACGCAATAGAGAAAAATTGAATCAAAGAATTATTACAATCCAAAAGCTAAGGACAAATTTAAACACATCAAAATTGGGATGTAAAAAGCATAACCGTTTTAAACACAAGACCATGTCAACTTAAAGTAACATGATTTGTGGAAAACAAAGCATAAGCTCTCTCTCTCCAACTTTCCTCTTCTAGGTTCTTGTTTACGGATGCATACTCTTGACATATACTCTTGTTGAATGTTTGAATGACAACAAAATGGTAAATACAAAATGCTTTCCTAGCAAATAATGCGCACCTGCTCAATTAAAACAAAGCAACTGCTTGAGATCTATGTCGCCCTGCTTGAACTCAAGAAGGAAGAGCGTGCGCATCATTTGCTAGAGGCGTTGAGGATACAAGATCAACAGACCATTAAACCACCAATCCAATGTTGTAGGGCGTCACTCGTTAAGAACCCGTAGGAGAAGGTGTAGTTAATAAAGTTGATAGCGACTTATTGTACTGACTGAGATGGAAAAGAGAGGATGCACCCCAAAAATGATCACATAAAGCAGTGTGATAGATGGATTGACAAGGCTAAGGAAGCCGACAAGACCTAGCTTGTTGCATGAGATGACGAAGAGTTGGGGATGCACTTCGTGCACGACAACATGATAAATGACCTATTGAAGGCGAGATAGAAGAAGAAGAAGAAGAAGAGAGTTTTAACATCTTAGGAAACTAGACCTTAAAGATCTAGCCGACGAGAAGAGAGGATGCTGCAGAGAGGGAATGCATCGCAAACATGATCATCTACGACACCCTATTAAACGCTAATGAAGTGAAGAAGGCCCTAGTGATACTTACTCAAATGTGTTCATGAATTGGGTTGTGAAGCAAGAAGGATACGAAAACTCTTTGGAACTTTGGGAGAAGATGTGTTGTGTTTTATCTACAAGCTGAATTAAGAACATTTTTGCACAGTGTGAGTCTTGGATTGAACTTAATGTGAGTAGTTTTGTCGTTTCGACCTGCAAAAAGGTTAATAGACACCAATCTTGGAAGCTTTCCTTGTTGCTTAGCAATCAACAAGGATTGGTGCAAGCCAACTCTACCATTTTTAGTGAAGATAGCATGCATTGCTCCTGCTTGAATGAAATAAACAAAAGTGCACGTACAACTTTTTTTCATGGATGTATAGCTTTTCAAAAGTTGACATAAGCAAAGACCAACAAAACAAAGCCCGTGTATGGAACCCCCTAGCACAACTACTTATGTTTGCCGTAAAGGACTACCAAAAGCTAACAAATTCAAGGAGGGCCTTCTTACCATGATATAGATGGAAAAGAGAGTGCCTTACAACAACTTTATCAGTTTGTTGGTGAAGGAGTAAAAGAACATGGGTTTATAGATGATGCAAAAGAGAGGACGCTACCTAGGTAGGACGATTTTGTGTACGCATTGATACATTGCAGTCTGGACTACATGAAATGCCCATTTTGACCATGATTAATTTACTTAATAGAAATAAAGTTGTGAAAGCAACACTGATGCATGGAAGCAAACGAAGCAAGGAGAGGCATGAGATATGCTAGATAAGAGCTTTCAGCTCACTACTTGGATCTTTCAATAACAAAGGAGGAGACAAATAGGACCAATTCATGTCACCAATAGATAAACTTGGTATGGACGACCTTTAAAAAAGGCAAACACTAAATCTGAGCAATGTTATCGATGTTCATCCGGATGACAAGACAGACATAGGAGAGAAAAAAACACAAGTTGCCAATCCAACAAATGCAGGGATGGCCTTTGCTAGAGGAGGGAACACTTATCAAGTCTATTTAAACTCAAAATAATGAATTCTTCCCCATACATTAGAGATTTAAAACAAAGTGACCCTCCAACACTAGGAGGAGAAGCATAAGCCCCCCCTTCAGCGTTGGAGGAGAAAACAATTATACAAGGGAAGGGCACGTTCTCAGCATGTTCCTTACAATTTACAGAACTTGGGTGAGGATGGTGTCACCTCCACACCATACGAATGTATGGTTTTTTCTTTTTTAGGGACACAAGCATCCCATAGACAAATGCATCTCTATGCATCTATAAACTTGAAATTGCTTCTACTTAAAATATCAGCTAACTTCTAATTTCAATCGTGTGGCGTGTTCGTCGAGGTTTTGAAGCAAATTCAAGAAGAGGCGCTATAGATTCTTGAGCACTAGCAATAACACAATACTAAACTCAAAGGTATGAATTCTTCCCCATGCATTAGAGTTTTAAAAATTGACCCTCCAACACTGGAGGGGAAGCATAAGTTTCCCTCCAACATTGGAGGAGATAACAAATATACGAGGGAAGGGCATGTTCCCTATGGTTTACAAAACTTGGGTGAGGATGGTGTCACCTCCCCACCATACATATGTATGGTCTTTTCTTTTTTGGGGAGGCACAAGCATCCCATACACGTTTGCATCTCTATGCATCTAGAAAGTATATAATCTGGAATTTCTTTTACTTAAAGTATCATCTAACTCCTAATTTCAACCGTGGGGCGAGGTGGTCGAGGTTTTGAAGCAAATTCAAGAAGCAGCATTACAAATTCTCAAGCACAAGCAATAACACGATATTAAAGATATATTAGCATTCCAAATTCGTATTGCTTTCTTAGATCTCAAAATTGGATGTAAAACAAAATGTCTAGTATTAAAAATCCACCTCTAAAACCACATGAAATCATATTAGAAAAATATTGCCGGTCAAAGACTCACAAACCAATCAAGGCACAATATTATGTTGGCAAGAGCCCTTGTTGGTGTCGTTTCCTTAGCCACTTATATTATGCAAAATAATATTGTTCGTTTGTGCTTGACAACAAAGAGAAGAAAGCATGCTCGCTAACCTACAAAAGCCTATCTTCCAAAAAGTTATCTAACGTAAGATTGTTGATTGCAAAATACGCATATCCTCCCAAAAGAAAATATCTCTCTAGAGCTACACAAAATTAACCAAGGCACACTAGTGAACCTTGATGACCTCTAATGGAGTCACAAGAAAGCGTGCAAGCTGAGGAAGGCCACTTGGCATGAAGTTATTGATAGTAATTTTCGGTAGCAGTTGGATTGGATGAATGAGCCTAAATTAAGTAATAAAGGTAAGAAAACAAAAGTGAAATTAACAAAAGAATCCGTGCTTGTGAACCTATAAACTCATGCATAGTCAAAGAAAAAAATTCAATATATCCTATCAGGTGTTGATTAACGTGCTTGGTATTAATGTGTTCGCCATCTACTGGTGTTGATCCGTCTTCAATTTATGTTGGCACTCCATGTGTCAGTGTTGCTGCTCATTCGTGATCAGTATTTGCTAGCGTTCGCCATCTGTCGTGATCAGTATTTGCTAGCGTTCGTGATCTGTCGTGATCATTCGTGATCAGTATTTGCTAGCGTTCGCCATCTGTCGTTGCTGCTACGTATTGAGTGTTTTAAATGTGCTTGCCAGGTAGTTCATTAGCTTTGTTGATGTGTGGTTCCATGTTTTCAGCTTACCAATTATTTCACAATACATTGTGTATTACTTCATTAGTCATAGGTTATAGAGAGAGAGAGAGAGAGAGAGAGAGAGAGAGAGAGAGAGGTTTATATCTTATGTCTTGTGTTTGTGAGCATGTGTGTGTGTAGGTGTGTGGTGTTTGTGTTTGTTTTTTGTCTTAAGTTAGGAAGACTTGTGTTTGTTTTGGGAAGACTTGTGACTCACCTTCTATTCTTTCAAGTCCATATCTTACTTCAGGGACAATCATCGCAGCAATAAATACTAACGTTAATTTTAGCAAGAAGTGATATTCTCGTAATAGAGACTGTGTGAGCCTATTTTCTATCAACGGACACACACTAACTTAATCCCCTAAGCATCCAACCATTCTTGGATATGGTAATCATGTAAGGCAATGCGCCTGATCATTGGCAATGAGAATATGCTTGCTCGATACTTAGATTGAACCATAGTCTTGTGAGCTCTCATACACATTTTCAAGTTTAAGGTTTTACTCTTGTTGTGAGACCTATGCTTTGGCATCCAACTTGGTTTAATATAGTTCCTTGTCACAGGGGGATTGGAATGCGTCATATATCAAAAATGCCAAGGATGACTAGCCTTTTCTTGTAAGGTGTATTTAAGGCGTCTGAGCCATACACACTCAACCATAGCTGTGAAGACTGCCCTGTACTCAACCTCACAACTAGAAGTGGCCACAGTAGGTTTCTTCTTGCTCAACCATGATATACACGAACTGCCAAGCATGAAACAAAAACCACTTGTGGACACTCACATGTCAAAACAAGCATCACAATTTGAGTCCGAAAAGCATGTAACTCTGGTGGCAATGATCCCCCCTTGGGATAAAACAAGCCAAGATGTAAAGTGCCTCAAGTAGCAGAAAATACTCTAGAAAGCATGCCAATGCTTAGACCCTGGGCTATGCATAAATCTCCTTACCTTGAGACTGCAAACTGAATATTCGACCTCATGTTGCATACATAAATGAGACATCCAACAACAGTTTGGTAAAGAGTGACATCTGCAGGATCACTAGCATCATGAAGACTCAATTTCAAACCTGTTTCCATGGGAGTGGCAATTGGTTTACAATCCTCAAGTCCAAACTTGCATAGCAATGTCTCTATGTAACTTTTTTGACGGAAGGCAATACTACCATCACACTACTTAAATTGTATACCCAAGTAATGATGCAACATCCCCAAATCTTTCATCTTGAAAGTAGCATTCAAATCAGCCTTAAATTCAGCAATATATCTCTCATTTGGTCGAATGATTAGCAAATCATCTACATAAAGAACCACAATGAGAAGTACATCACCCTCACTCTTTACATACAATGTGCTTTTTGTTGGACTGTTACGAAAGCCTCGTTTGACCAAATGAGTGTTACCAAGCACGAGGAGATTGCTTCAACCCATACAAAGCTTTTTTACATTTGCACACCTTATCCTCTTGTCCTTTCTTCACAAAACTGCGAGGCTAAGTTACATAAACTTCCTCAAATATGTCTCCATTCAAGAAAGCAGTAACAAATGTCTGACTGATGTACATCCCAACCAAAATGAGCTGCCAATGCACAGAGAAAATACACGGTAGTCATACAACAAGTGGGAGCAGAAGTCTCTTTATAATCTATGTCTTTTTTATGTGCATAACCCTTTGCAACAAGTCAAGTCTTATAGCAAGCAATCTCACCATCTGGCTTGCGTTTCAACTTGTAAACCCACTTCGTACCAATGGCCTTTTTTCTAGGAGGAAAATCACATAAAGTCCATGTGTCATTTTCTATAAGTGCATCATATTCTGATTGCACGGAAGCCACCCAATTTTTTGAATTTTGTGATTCATCAAAAGACAAGTTCCTCAACATCATGTAAGCTAGACACAGCCAAAGCATAACAATTTGATGCATAAGATGCATGGCGAGAGCTTGAACGAGTGCGACTAGACAAAGGTGCATCCAATTTACTGTCACGCAATGTATGCAGCACCAGCCATTTTGGCATACCTCTAGCTACTCATTTTCAGCCCTTTCCTCATCAAGTACATCATGTACATTTGCATCAGTAATAGGCTGATCTGTAACATTCTTAGAAACCCCCACAGGCTGTACATTTGCCTCATTGGAATTTACAGTCAAACTTCCACCATTGAAAAGACGTAACAAAGTGTCATAAATGTCCTGTGAGCTTACATTACTGTCTCTAGTACATGACAGCAAGGGCTGAACAAAATCTTTCACAAACACAACATCTCATGAAACCAGAATACATTTTGTTTGTGGATGCTACAACCTGTAACCTTTGCTTTCAGCACTATAACCCACAAAAATACATTTGATAGCCTTATCATCCAATTTTTTGCATTGTGTTTGTGGCACCAAAGCATATGCCAAACAACCAAAAACACGTATGTGCTCAATAGAAGGCTTTCTATCATGCCATGCTTCATATGGAATCATAGACTGCAATGCTTTCATAGGACACCTATTAAGTACATAAGCGACACACATGATGACCTCAAGCCAAAACGAATGCGAAAAAGCTTGACTTTTGACCATACATTGTGCCATTTTCGTAAGTGACCTGTTTTTCCTCTCAGCAACACCATTTTGTTGAGGCGTTTAAGGCACTGTACATTGGTGTTTTATCCGACGACTAGCCAGAAATGCATTAAATTCATGAGACATATACACCCCCCCTCGATTGGAACAGAGGGTGTCCATTGAACATTCGAGACATTTTCAGCCATAGCCAGAAATTGTTTGAAGCACATAAATACTTCGGACTTCGCTTTTAAGCGGAAATACCCATGCATGCTTGGAGTAATCATCAATGAAAGTCATGAAGTAAAGGTAATTGCCCAAGGACAAAGTTTGCATAGGCCCACAAACATCACTATGCACAAGCCGCAAGCAAAAGGGGTGTGCAAGCACGAGATAAGAGAGAGAGTGGGGTGGGTTAAATTTTTCGGGAACTTTTCTTCTTTTTTTTTGACGTTCCAGAGCTTATCCCTTCCAAATATTAGCCATGAAACATCGTCGGGCAAAGGTCGCATACCATCGAGCAAGAGCCACGCGTAGGCATCACCATGCCCACTGAATTGATGCACCACGTGTTGAGAACGATGGAGAGAACTCGTAGCAACCAGCTAGGAACTTTTTGTTTTAAGAAATAGAAAGTATTTTTTCCTTTCCATTTTAAAATTGAAAGAAAGCTCTGTGCTCAATGGTGTCTTTGATTCTTCAAAGAAATTAATCCACGATGTCTATTCATATATTTATCATTCTAAGATAGTCATATGTATCTTTGATAACCCACACAAAAAATGTGTGTGCAAGCACACTCTCATACATGGCTGTGACATTAGGAAATTTCGGAGGTCATTTGGAGGGCCATATGAAGAGAGAGAAAAATAGAGCGCGTCCAATGAGCATGAAGGCTACGTTACATAGGAAAGTACCTGGAAAGACTCAAAAAATAGGAAAATAGCATAAAACTTTCACGAAACTAGGATTGTAGCATAGTAATTTCCTTCCTTTTACCGAGCTTTTAGGTGCTTGCGTGTGGTCCCACTTCTGATATTCTCTTACGGTCATTAACGTACTGGAGGGTGACCATTAAGCCCGCACAAGATATTGGAATTTTAAAACACTTTCCCTCCATTAGAATGCTTTCAAAGTGAATCTCCCTCCACTAAAGCTTTTCTCTGAGAGTTATGGCGTCCACGTCTTCTCGCCCAAGAGCCTCCAGGTGTTTACTGTCTCTCACACCAACAACCAACAACGGCACTTTGCCTAGAAGGCCAAGTAGTAGCATATCTTCAATTACAATACCAGCTTCAATAAGTGCAGACAACCAATGGGTTGGACAAAGGATAAACAAAGGTTCATGGGTCCTCATGCAACCAAGAAGACCCAAGAGGTCTAGTGGTATCAACGTTTACCGCTCAGCATGGAAGGCCAGGGTGTTGGATTTCAAAGTTGAGATCGGCAAAAGATCTGTAAAGGAAGTTCTTATTCAGCATGTGTTTACCCATCCAGAGGTGATAGCAAATGGTGGAAATGTATCAGATATACATCAACCACGTTGCAATTGTAAGTACTCTTGACATGTGAACTTACTGATACTCTCATTATAACTTTTCTTATATATTTTGCAATGTTTCTCCCGCTTGTTATGAGTAATGTCTCCACTCTTCACAGCTCAATTGCATTAGATTTGTCATTTGTACTTATTGATACTCTTAGTTTAACTCTTCTTATATATATTGCAGATGTTTATCCCTCTTCTTATGAGCAATGGGAACCTGTGGAGTGCATAATAGGCCTCTTCCATGTTGTACATGCCCATATTGGTTCTCTACAGTACTCAGAGAGGAGCAGAAAAAGATTGGCTGATGAGGGAATCTTTTTTTATGACCACTTTTACCAACTCAGCTCAGGGAATAAGAATGGCATGTTGGTGAAAGTGCCTCTACCAACCGATTGGAACACTGTGGACTGGCCAGTTCCCGAGGAAACAATGGTGGAGGCAATGCGAAGTAAGCTCTACAAGGATATACAAAGGTCTCTACGTAGCTCTATTCCTACCAAACTGGTTAGAATTGCAAACTTTTGTCCCGTTGCACTCTTCATAGAGCTGTTTCATAGTTACAACATCAGAGTTACAAAAACTATGTTCATGTGCAAGTCATTTCAGCAGTCATCCTGTGACAAACTTCTTGACAAAGGATGGTATGCAAAGGAAGAGATTGGTTTACGGTGCGAGGTCGCGCTTGATACTCTAGTTGTCAAGTACATGATTGCAAGCCAATCACTGTTACTCTCATTTTGGTATATGCGATCACAAATGCTAAACGGTAAGTACATTCCTATGGACCAGGTTTCTGCAGGTTTGGAAGATAATCCTACTGTGGATGTGCAAGTGATTGATAAAGAGCATGGCCTACTATTGGTGGTTACAATAAGGGAGCTATGCAGTCTTCAGCATTTGCGAAATGACATCATTGAAGAGTCAATGGACAAGGAACTATCAGATTTTTCCTTTTTCTTAGCTGGCCGTAAGGTGATGCGGCGAAGGGAAAAAGATATTTTGTGCAAAGAGTTGGATGGTCGGGTTGAAGTAGTGTCAATGTAACAGATATTCTTGTAAACCCAAGTGTATACAAATGACTTTCAAGACATGAAGTTTATTGATCTCATTTTCCAATTGTGCCCTGTGAAAAAGTGTGCTTGAAATACATTTCTTTACCACGTCAAATCTCTCTCTCTCTCTCTCTCTCTCTCTCTCTCTAACATATATATATATATATGTTAGACAAGACAAAGACAGATAGAAAAATCATCTTAATTCATTAGAAAGTACAAACTCGTCCGTGAACAATGGACTGAGATACAATTTCTGTAAGTATGGAATCAGAATGTCTTCAAGGTAAAAATCGAAGGAATGCCCCTCGAAAGAAGGTGGTGAGATAGTTGTTCCCGGCGGATTTAGTTCTCCCTTTTCAGGAGTATCATCAATTAGTAGTGTATTAGTTGCATCAAAGGGTACACCGATTTGGCTAGGAGTATCATCAATTAGTAGTGTATTAGTTGCATCAAAGGGTACACCGATTTGGCTAAACGGTTTGTACAAAAGAGGTAATCCTGGTTTTTTAGGGTGGTAGTGGCCCTCAACGGTAACGCATTTTCTTTGATCATACAAAAAGGCAAAATCTGACGTGTGAGCTTGGCATACACTGCAAACTATTGCAACTAGTGGCGATAAGTTTTGCCTTTGCATTGAAGACCATATGGCAACTCTGAAGCGCGGAAGAAGAAACTCAATAAATTCCTTGGTTCCTGGACGAACCACGACTCGACAAGTTCCCATCCGAAACGTTTGCAAATCCTCAAAGGGTCCTCTGTCACCGAGAGGCACCCGCATCAGCAGCAATCCATTGACGTCCAAGATAATCAACCTCTGTAAAAGTTGACAAGTACATATAAGTAGTTAGAAGCTGAACATATTTTTCCATACTTGAATAGACATTACCGGAACAACCGTATCTACAGGTAGCAAGGGTCCATACTGGATCTCTGTAGTGTTCATGTCGTTGTTGCTCTCCTCCGCTTTATCTTCATAGTCATCATTCAAATCTTCATCAAGAGTCTCCCCCATGGCCCTTTCTGCCTGATTCAAGGCTGATCGACTTGCCTCATACATCCTTGCCTCATCCATATCATTTTGCTCATCCCTAGGCCTGCTTTCCTCATCCATATCCTTTTGCTCATCTATAGGCCTGCTTTCCTCATCTTGGGTTTCAGCCATAGGCTCTTTTGGCTCCTCCACTGGCTGACTTGGCTCTTTCATTGTCTCCTCCGGTTGAACCTTAGCAGCTTCCATATGCTCATTTGTCCTTTCCTCATCCTCGGCTCTTTCATCTTCTGCTGATATGACACCCTCGGCCCGATGCGATTCCACTGTATCGGATGTAGGGGTTTTTCGTGGTGGCACGTCATGTTTTGTAAGATCAATAGTGCGCTCATCCAAGCCGCTATCTTCAAGCTCTCTAGGGCTAGACATAGTAAGCAGGTGTTGTATTAAACTTACCCGGTATCTTTGCAAATAATCATATGTGTAGTTTTTTAAAGCACTCTGCAAAATTGAAAGACCACATGGTGAGAATTCTTTTATAGACTAAACCAAAACTAACTGAATGCATTGCCAAATGGGTACCTTAGTCATGAAAGGTTTTAATGCAAAGTAGCTTTGCAGGACATATTCTGCATGGAGAAGACATCTCCAGCCGCAAGAATTCCCATCGGTTTGATTTGGGACAGGTACTTCTTTGATTGGGGCCTTGTATAGTTCATACCTTCCACATAGCTTGCCATAGGCAAGCAACAACCTCTTTATACAACTGCACAAAGCAATGTCAAGATGTTAGCATGAGGCTTCAAATTTACATGGATATCTATAAGAAACACTTTCTGATACAAAACACTTACAGCCTAATTTCAGGGTGGGTTCCTTTTATTGAATTGAACACCCACACTGCTGGTTGGTCAACATCAAGGCATATGAGACTCCAGTGATGGTTGTTCTCATATGGGAAGATGATCACAGTAACTTCCAGCATAGCACAGTGGAGAAACCAGCTCTCAAAGGTCCCAGATGGACTGTTCTTTTGTCTAATAATTACAGACATTTGTGGATCAAGGAGAAACACCTCTGTGTGAGTGTGCAGTGGGAGTTGACTTTTGATCAGGCTGCAGAGACTCTACCTGAGTTAGCAAACCTATTATCTGAGTTTTCAAAGCTAGCAAGATAGTAACACTTACTTAAGACAAGCATAGATAATTGTGTCTGAAATCTGAGCATCTGGATTCTGCAATAAATCGATGTCCACTTTTTCCAGAGCTAGCTTTCTGGTTCCATCTAGAAATGGTATCTCTGCAAGCAAACCATTCTTCATTGAAAGTAGAGTTTCTTGATTCATTGCCTCTATAGACAGGGTCACATTGTACTCTGTTTGTTTCTGGGACTCCACTGCTACTTTTGCTTTCTCCTTAAGCTCTGCTTCCCTCATTTCCTCTGTTTGGCGAGCAATAGTCTCTGCCTTTGCCCTTGTATTCACATCATGTGTGACATCTACAACTGTGAGTTGAGGCACTAGCTCCGGGGGGTATAACAAAATTTCTCTCATTTTCTTATCCTTGCAGACATTGGGGACCAGCAGTTTGTCATACCTCCACCTTATTCTTTTCAATGTTTCACTATCTTTGTCCATTATAGTAACCCTGTGGGCAT